>NC_053042.1:42074511-42438261 GCF_003473485.1 Medicago truncatula
ACCAGAACAAGCTTCAAAACATTCTTGATTAGAATTAGTATGAGTATCAGACATTTCCGACCGACTGCATTCTGGAGCAACGGCGGCTTTTACAGTTTCAGGGACTTCAGGTTTAAGGGAATCTACAGGATTATCTTCATAATCCCAAAGTAAACCTTCCAATTCTTTGTCTAGAAATCTATAAAGATGGCTCATCAAAAAATCAGGTGCATCTGGTCCACTAAAACCGTCATATATCCCAATAAACAACCACCCTTGTTCTTCAGAAAGAACTACATGAACCCTATCTTCACCAGCCTTTCCCTGAGCCCACTGCAGATTATGCGTGTGTTTATACTCAGCTTCATACGGTCCAACATCAATACCACAATTCCTAGAGATGTCCGGCCTACACTTTGTATCTCTGGAAGGCCATGCCAATTGAGTAACCGGTTGAAAGAACAACCTTTGCATCCAACTTCCACCGATGGAGTGCTTAGAGAACGTTCGAGAAAATGTGTTCTTCACCGGTCCACTAACACTTCTCATGAGATGTTGTAGACGCGGCCTCCTACGACCACGCGCAAGCGGTGCCGAAAAGTTGGATTTGTCAGTGTCGTCGAGAGGACCTGACATAACCCCCTTCTCTATCGGCCCAGACATGAAACCGCCACTTCTATCCAATGGACCCGAGGCAAAACCTCTCTCCAAAGGACCAGACATAAAACCATTCAAAGGTCCAGAACCACGAGGAACCGGCTGCAAAGGAATCGCAGCAAACGAAGCAGTTCCCTCAAACGATGCAGCAGGTTCCAAGAAATCACCAGCAAACAAAGCACTCTGGTTACCACCACCGGTCCTTGCTGTTGAAACATTAGCACTAACAGAAGCCCCCGAAATTGTCTTAAACGTAGTTTCAGGGAAATTCTTCCCCTGCTTATGTAAACCAGAAGAACTAGAATGCTCCATACTATCATGCCTAAACGAACCACTCAAGGTTTCAGAATCAAGAGTACTTGAATCAACTGTAAACCTCTCGGAATTCGATGGACTAATAGCAGGAGATTCAAACATAGTTGGTCTCACATAACAAAAAGAATGTCCTAAACCTTCATCTAATGGCTCTAAAAACTCCAAATCAACACCATTTTTACCATTGAATGGCACTAAACAACCAACAACACGAGAAGTGCCGTTACCCATTTTTATTATTGCACAAAATTCCTAAACCTCAAAACCCTCAACAAATACAAATACAAACGAGAAACCCAATTAGCTAAAAACCCATCAAACACCATAACCACCCCATTATTACTCACTTGACCATGCATCATCATCAAATTCCCAACAACCTCAAAAAAACACAAAACAACCCATATGAATTTTTCAATAGTAGAAACATAAAATGAACTAAAAAAACACTCTTTAACTCAAAGGGTCAGATCAAAGCACATAAAAAAAAATCTTAAAAAACATGTTGATCTAAACTCTTGTGAACAGATCTAAGAGCAACATAAAAAAAACACAAAAACCCATTTCAAGGTTATTGTTTAATTTGATTGGTGATGGTGGAATCTGAGAAAAAAACGCAGAAAAGAACCTTGAATCATTGAGACATAAACACAAGTAGGTTGAGGGGGACAGGGTATAAAACTGAGAAAAGAGTGTGTTGAACAAAGATTGAGACAAAGGGGAGAAAAAAAAAATGTGATGTTTTTGGCTGCTATATTTAAAAAGAAAAAAAGAAAAGATTTAAAAAAAGGAAAATAATAATAATTGGAGATTTGGTTTGATGATGAAGAAGAGTCAGCGTTGAGATCCTATCAAAGGACGGGACGGTCTCTTTCTTTCTTCTTTCTTGGGCTTTTCAAATGCTTTCGGAGGGTAAAATTTGGTAAAATGTGGTAAGCTTTTCTTTAGAGGAGATAATAATATTTTTCTATTTTTATCTCTTTTAATTTAATTTATATGAATGATTGGTGTTAATTATTTTAAATATGCATTTAATCAAATTAATTAAGGTGGATGATTATTGAGATATTTTGTTTGAGGGAAATTATTGAGATATTTTATTAACTACTCCCACCGTCCCACAATGTATGACGTTTTGGAAAAAAAATTGTCCTAAATTATAAGTTGTTTTGCAATATCAATGTAAAATTATTCATGTTCTTCCTAATTTGCCCTTGTCTATTCTCTTTTTCCAAAACTTTTTATTCAAGGTTCTCATAATCGATAATTCACTTTTTATTCACGGTTCCCATGTATTTATTGTTATTCACGGTTCCCATACTAATCAATATTTTGTGCTACATTGATGTTTAAATCAGGAAGATGATGCATTTCATTTGAATTTTGTTGCTGGACGTCTCCATTATCAATTTCTTGATTAAAAATTTCAGCATTTAAATCTATATTAAAAAGAGAAGATTCATTGAAGTCATATTGGTATGTTTTTGTTTAGTTCAATAATCTTAATTTATAGGAAAAAAAAACAGCTACATACTAATTTTTTTGAAGGGAAACTTGAAATATTTTCATAAACAAATCGGAGGTTTTTTTTTTTAAATCAAATGAATTTTTTCAAGTTTTTACATGGGAGAAAGAGACAAAGAGGTATCGTTGGATTGTTTCATTATTTCATTGTCTTGGTACTGCAATTGAAGAGAGAGAAGGAACCGTGTGAATTCATTGCCTTGGAGTTGGAGGAATTTGGGACGGTGGCAATCAAGTTGGAGTAATTGTGTTGCCAAGGGTAAAAGAGGAAAAAAACATATCTAATTTTAACAAAGTTCACAAAAGTTAAATATTTCTTAATATGTGTAAAAGTGTCAAAGCAACATACAATTTAGGACAGAGAGAATAACATAGTAAAGTTACATTATATTGGGATTTGATGTTGATGAGATAGATACATGCCTAAACATGGTTTCTAAATATTAATCTTTTTAAACTTTAGAACTATCTATTTTGTTTTCTTCTCAACAAAACTTCTATTTTGTTTTCTGTTTTTACATACTTATTTTGAATACAAAAATTCATAAAGATATAGATGTAAATAAGCTAGATCAGGATAACATTTATGTATTTGACACATTTTAATTAATGAAATGCAATAAATTTCTTCCATCAATTTTTTTTCAGATTAGGATAGACTTTGCAAGACATAAGTATGATCTATAATTTTTTTATTTAAGTCAGATATTATTTTAAGTATAGTTAAGATGTTTTTATCTACTTAAATGATAATTTAATATTGTCTTTGAATAAGTAATATGTTATGTAACCAAAAAAGGAAGAGCTAAATATGTTTTTGGTCTCTATAAATATGTCAACTTTTTGTTTTAGTTCCTTTAAAAATTTCTTCAATTTTTAGTCCCTCAAAAAAATTTCATCTTCACTTTTGGTCCCTCTTTTAAAGTAAACTCGTATTTTTGAATAAAATTCTGTAGAAAAATTCATAATATTATAAGAATCTCACCAAAAATTTTAGAATTTTTTAACAAAACATGCATTCAGTGTAAATTTTTATATTTTTTACAGTTAAAAAATTATATTTAATTTAATTTTTGTTAAAAAAAAATAGATAATTTTTTTGGGGATCTTTTTTACAATATTCTACACATTTCTGCATAATTTCATTAAAAAATAAAAAAATTAACTTAAAACTATGGATCAAAAGTAGTGATTGAAAATTTTATAGGAACTAAAAGTTGTAGGAAAATTTTAGAGGGACTAAAACGAAAACTTTGTATATTTATAGGGACCGAAAAAAGAATAAGTAATATGTTCTATTTTTAAACAGCTTAACGGGCATGGATGAGATTATGTTAGGGGACGTTTGTTTCAAGTCATATTTGGAGATTCCGGGTAGCAGGAAATATATACTCATATGTTTGTTTCAAATTTTTAAAATTTTATTTTTGGGAATAGAAGTTTCCAAGGAATGTTGTTTTATTTCTAAGGAAATTAGGAGGAATAAAATCATTAATTACCATTCATAAATATTGTTTTATTTGCCATTTCCAATAATACTTTGAATACTAACCAAACACATTTTCTCAGTAAACCCAAGAATAAAATTATCATCCTTGCATTCCCAAGAAAACTATTCCAAGCAATAGATGTTGAGGCAACGAACGAGCTTGACTGGCACAATCAGGTTCCACTGAAGGTTTCTTTAGTAGCTTGGAGGTTGATAAAAGACAGGTTACCGACAAAGATCAATCTTCAACATCGCGATTTAATTCAGGGGGACACTACTAGGTGTGTCTGGGTGCGGCGCCGAGGAGACAGCATCCCATTTGTTTATTCATTGCAATATTTTCGGTTCATTATGGCAGCATATTAGGTCCTGGATCGGTGTGTCTGGAGTGGATTCTCTCACTATTACAGACCATTTCGTTCAATTTATTAATTGTACAGGTCACACTAAGAAACACATGTCTTTCCTCCAATTGATTTGGCTTATTGGTATGTGGCTGGTCTGGAACGAACGCAACAACATGCTCTTCAATAACATAGAAAATATTGTGTTACAGCTCTTAGATAAAGTGAAGTTTAATTCGTTTTAGTGGCTAAAAGCTAATAATGCTACATTTGTGTACGACTCGCAAAGATGGTGGTCGGACCCTTTGATTTGTTTGGGTATCGACTAGCCTTTGATTTGTATATATTTTGTATTGACACTTTGGTTCTTGGGGTGGGTTCTCTGGTACACCTTCTACTGAGGGACCTTTACCATCGTTATTAATATATCTCATTTTAGTTTCTTAAAAAAAAAAAACTATTCCAAGGTTTATATTTTATAAACTTGAAACAAAAACCCCCTTATATTTTGATATTAAAATAACGTTTTAAAAAGGTGATTTTATATGAAATCATATTTCAATTATATTTTATAATAATACTTCTAAAAATATGAAAATTCAATATATATTAATATGCCTAAATTAATGAATATATGTTGATATGAAATTTATAAAAATTAAAAAAAAATTGTCACAAAAAATTTAGGTATATTGAGCTCTGAGATTCACTAGGATTAGGGCAAACCTCCTCACATCGACAATGAAAATTGAATTCACGGTTTTGCGGATAAATCAACAACTGGATCAACTTTTATTGATTAATATGTTTTACCACAGAGTCCCCGTGAGCTTAGTCCAATTGGTATGGACAATGCATAATGAGGGATCGGGGTTCAAACTCCAGACACTTCACTTTTCTATATTTAAAATGTGTGAGCTTCAGCCGCTAGACTACTTGACAAAAAAATAATGATAGAAATAATAATATTATTTATATTTATTTAAGTAGATTTTAAAGGCTTATTATGCAATGAAGTCTGAAATTTTGAACTAAACACACTTATAAAAAAAAATATTATTCTTATTTATTAAAAAAAAATTGACTTGATGTGAATGTCACATTCACTGGATTGTAAGTATTTGTCGAAACAAAGGAATACGTGTTTTAAAACTCGGAATAACATTTTTTTGAGGCTAAATATGTTTTTATCACTATAATATTCTAATTTTAACTGCGAAAAAATATATTATATATACTATATTTTGCTTTTATTCAAGTGGAAACAATATGTTTATAAGGCTCGTCTCCAACTCTCCTACTTCCCATATAATTTCTTTCTCGACTCATCAAGTAGGACTATATCATTTACAAAAAACATATATCTCGGTTCAAACTCTTGGATATGTTACGTAACTACATCCAAAACTACAATAAAAAGACAAGGTCTTATAGTCCAATTTTGCTATGGGAAGATTGCAGGTGTCTTCATTTTGTGTCCATACATTAGTCATGACTCCCTCACACGAATCCTTAATAACTCAAATATAGGTAATCACATCCCCTTTCTTCTATAGTATTCCACAAATTCTCTCTAGGCAATCTATCATATGACCTCATATATATAAATTCAAATTAGTTATCAACAACTTGTATCTCTATTCTTAGTCTCCGTGCAATTGTTCTTTTTCACAACTCTATGACATGACTCATAAGTTTAACCCCCTATAATTTACACACTTTTGCATATACCCTTCTTTCATAGGTCAAAATTAAAGTGTTTCTTATCCACTCATAATCTTGTTGAAAGATTTGGTAAGATATCAAATGACTATATCTCCGAGACTTGTCAACACTTCGATAAGTATGTCGTATTGTCCAATCGCTTTGCCATTGCTTGTCATATTTGACGCTTCTTTACCTCGTATTCTTGAAAGTGGTGATAATATTTATAATTTTGACCCTCCTCTCTAATATTTAGCTTGTTCGTGTCCGATAAGATCTTTTATGTGTTATTAAATAGATTTGGAAACACTTATAGACACACACACACACGAGATGTGTCAAGTGATATGACTTTTATTGTGAGAGAGATAATAGGGTTAAATATTGACTATTGAATTAATATCAACGATCTATAAAAATTTATAACATTTATGGTCCTTCTGTATGTGAACACCATTCTTCCTCTTCTTCTTTCGGTTCCCCTTCGTCTCATTCCACCATATAAAATTATCCCCTTCTTCTTCCTTCCAAAACAAAAAATTGTTCATGTATCAATAAAATTAAAGTTTGGGAAAGAGGGCTTGAAATGATTCCATAGAAGATGATTGGTCAAAATTCAAAATACAGTTTGACGAAGAAACCAAAACTATTATACTCTCACAAAGGAATTATTCTACTCATAAAGGATCCAACTACCCTTGTTTTTCAAATAATTCCTTGTCCATTTCTTCTATATTTGTTTCATGTTTTAATTGATGAAATTTGATAATGAATGATGAATTTTAAAGTTAAAAATTGGTGTGTAAAGATTACTGCAACTTATCAAAAGCTTGAGTTATTTCTTCGCTCAACACCTTCTTGGTCTCTTACATAACTTCCTTATAAAAAATTTAAGTGCAAGTACTTTTAATTACACTTAGGCCTAGATTTAAAACATTTTGTTTTAATTTTAACCTTACTCTTAACACTTTCATTCCACCACCAAGAATTTTTTACCCTGGGAGACAAAAACTCTTGATTCTCGCTGTTGAAGTATAATTAATATTCTAATGTTAGTTAGTAGAGGATAAATTCAACTATGTTTGTTGGTTAGTTAGTTAGTAACTAACTAGTTAGTTAGTTTGTTAGAGGCTTGTAGTGCAAGTTACTCAACTTAGCTTATAATAAGTACATGTTTGTATTCAGTAGATTACAGATTGTATAACACACATCTTGTATCTCTCATATTCAATAATAGAAGAGTTTTATCATTCCTTTATAGTTTTCTCTCTAAATGTAAATGTGTAGAGATCATTCTAATCTTTCTCTTAATTATGCATGTGCATGTTCTATCACTCGCAACATTTCTTTTGTTCCTTTTCTAATCACATATGCTATCTTGTCCCAAGTATTATTTGCACTTCTCGTGGTTGTCCGAAACTTCTCTCTAGAATATTGTGTTGAATACTTATCTATTTTCATCCTTCAAACGTCGCCACTTGATTCGTAGAGCCTGCTGTAACTTATTGTCATATATATACGACTATATCATTGCACAACTTATATAACTAACATAGATAACTATTTCAACGTTACTGCTTCTCTTGTGACAAAATTTGGTAAATTGAAGATGTTAAAATCTCATTTACGATATATACTATCATGTATTAAGATAGATTGAATAATATAATACTTTAGTTTCTAATCTTTTTTTTGAAGGATTTAGTTTCTAACCTTGATAATTATAAAAGGGAACTTCTACGGTACACCTCATAAATTGAGGTGTATCGGTACTTCTGCTTCAAATATTTACAATTTAACGATTATTTTATGAAATGAAGAGTTATTTATCAATATTAATATTTTATAAGTCATCATTTTATAAGAATAAATATCATTTCATTGTTTATAAGAATCATATTAAATTTTTAACATTTTCTCATAAAAAATGTAATAAATATTCTTTGTTATATGTAACAAAAATTCAAAAAATGTAAAATTTTATTTCGTCGACACTTTCGGCAACTAAGATCTAATTATTGTAATTGTTAATGATAGAAAACAATTCTTTTTCTTTGAAAAACAACTCGTTTCAATATGAATTTGATGATTTGGTGTACCGATACACTCAAATTTTTGAGCGTACCATATAATTTGCGATATATACTATCATGTATTAAGATAGATTGAATAATATAATACTTTAGTTTCTAACCTTTTTTTTTGAAGGATTTAGTTTCTAACCTTGACAATTATAAAAATGTTGGTTTCAAAAACAAAAACTGTATTCGTAAAAAACAAAAATTGTAAAAATGTCACTACCTCCAATCTTTGTATAAGGTGGTTTTTTCGGATACTTTTTTCTTGTTCATTCATAAAAAAATGCCACAACTCTTAAGACCGTACTTATTGTTTAGATTTTTTTTTACCTTCATTTTGAAATATTCATCTTTTAATATCAGTGTATGTATTTTTTATTAGGAAATCATTAAATTGGTTCTGTCTTTATACTAAATTTTTAATTTGGTCTCTGACTCTATTGATAACTCAAAATGGTTTATATCTTTGTCAAATATTTCTCAGATTGGTCATTGACACTATTAATTATTTTGTATTTTGAGTGTAAATGACTCAATGTCTCTTGGATATTATTTAGTGGTCTCTTGGATATTATTTAGTGATTAATGACATAATGTCTTTTGGATCTTATTTGGTACTTTAGTGGTTTAAAATGCAGAACAACTAATAGAGTCAGGGACCAATTTGAGAATTTGGTACAAAGACAGAGACCAATTTGGTGGTTTATTCATTTTTTTTGTACAATATCAGTGTATGTATTTAATGTCTCATTATTATTTTAAAGGGTATATTTGCAAAATATTAAAAAAAAAAACCAAGACAATTAGTAACTGTGACTAACTGAATTGTTGAAAACGACGAATTGATGAAATCGACTAATTCGAGACAGCTATTAATTAAATTAAAAGACCAAATTTTTTTTTTCAAACCAAACCCCAAAATTTAAAAATTTAATGAAAGACTTTTTTTTTAGAGAAAAATTTAATTAAAGACTTAAATATATGTTTAGTCCATACAAATATGGCTCATTTGAGTTTTCATCCCTATATTTTTTAATCCTTCTAAATTGTGTTGCAATTACCAATCATCTGAGTTTTGATCTTAATCTCACTTAATTACTTATGTGGCACATTGATCAATGACATGATACAAGTTGATCGGATTAGAACAGTGATGACTCAGCAAAAGCCACATGAAATGACCATTTTACACCACGATCTTCTTCTTCCTTCTCAAAAAACCAGATTCAATAATTCACGAGACTTAATAATTAATTAATTAAATGATTCTTCTCTATTTTTTTTTTTAGGATTACTTGCATAAATGTAATTTGATTATTGGACTTCAACGGCCAAATCCAGTAGAAGAACACGAATAAATAGAAAACTACGTAAGGTTTCCCACTACGTACTCTATTAACCAGACGCTGCATGGCCATTGGACGTTAGTGATTAGTACTAGTAGTGATTCTAGTTCTAGTGAAAAAGAAGAATGGATAATTAAATTAAAGAAAATAAGAATAAAAAAAGTGTTAAAAAAACATGATCACCGATTCCATAATAAGCACCAACTCCTCCACAAATGTTGACCAACCAAACCAACTAAATTATGACGTTGAGGTAAACTATGTGGTCCCCATATGTTCTATTTTCAACGCTATATATGATGAAAAAAAGTGAAACAAAAAGAAAACCATGACTTCATGGTACATCTTATAAAGTAGATATGTGGATGAAATAATAAAATACCCTATTCATTAATTAATTAATATATTAATTTTATGAAGCCCACCATATATGTCTTCAATCAAAGTCTTCGCTCAGAAAATTCTTAATTTATACAAGGATAAGGGCAGGGCAACACGACAATTATGCAATAGAACCCTCCACGTGAAATCAAACAATACCATAGGCTTTGAGAATGGCCACTATGGACATAAAATAAAGCATAAAAGTTGTAACGAAAATGGAGCAGCTAAAAGGAATATATTTGATGATGATATACATGTATCTTCCAAAACCACTTATGAGTCATTAATTAAGTTAACAAAGAAGGTACTAGTAACTTGGGATTTGATTCTCGGTAGTCAGCATGCACGTTTGTTTCAACCAATTTGGGAATAAAATTGTGTCAAGTCATTTGTATACTAAAACTCAATTTACTAAAACTCCGATCAGGATCCCATGTAACAACCGCACACGGTACATCTACAATTGTTCTAAACAACAATTCTAAACGTTGTGAAATTGTTTAGAATTGCACTTATCTAAAAACTCCATTGTTTTTGTGATGCTTTATTTCTTATTAGGTATAAAAAAATCAATTTTTGATTCTTTACTTTTAAATTTAATTGAGAGGGAGAGTCCATCTTGTGTGTTCAACAGATTCTCTGACGGAGATTATTCACCGCTAAAAGATGGTGAATGTTTCGTTCCAATATCATATTCATATTTACTATCAATCCACCCTAACTAGAGTTACAAGTCAAAAATTGTCATTTGTGTATGCCTCGGTGTGGTTCCGTGGCGAAACTTATGTGTTTTCAGAAAACCAAGGTGAAATTTCCACGTTAACATAGAAGCTTCATTTTGTAACTTCTTAAAATCACGGTAAAATTGCCTAGTTAAACCTGCAAGTACACGTCTCTTGTCACCAAACGTGCAACTAAGCACACAATGTCTTACACTATACCCGTTTTTTTTTTGTCGGTACAAATACCCGTTTTAATTAGTAAGAATGACATTACAAAAATTAATAAATATTTTTTAAATATTGTAAAATTGAAACAAAAAAAAAAATTAATAAATAGAATTCTTTTGAACGAGACACTTATAAAACAGAATGATTACTTTTGGAGGTTATACTTTACTAGACCATTGACCCGTGCTAACGCACGGGTCATTTTAAGAAGTAAATATTCACTGTAAAAATAAAACAATGTAGTTCGTTTGAATGTAAAAATTGTCGTGAATCAAAACATAATGTCAATTACCATAGACTTTGTTATTGTTCCATAATTCTAAGACGCAGTTCCTGTTACTTTAACATAACATATAATTTTAAAAGGGAAACTGAAGTTCGTTGACATGCAAATAGTTTCAATAAGTAAGAAAATGAACAGTACACAAAAAAGTCCTACACATTACGGAAAACTTCTTTGTAGACCACATTTGATGCAACATCGGTATCATCGCCGTCCTCGTCATTAATCAATATCTTTAAACCACCCCTCGAAGTAACTCGTGATATTGCGACGTACAACTGTCCATGTGAAAAAATAGGAGACAGTAGGTAGACACCAACATGTTCTAGCGATTGACCCTGACTCTTGTTAATAGTCATTGCAAATGAGACAGATATCGGAAACTGCCTTCGTTTAAATTTGAAAGGAATTCTATTAAACTAATTATAACCTAATTGTCTTTAGTAACATCATACTCAGTTATTTTTTTTCGAAATCAAGATTGCATAGCGCCCAATTTGATCTCCGAAATCACCGCCAAACATGTTTGGCAAGCACACTGCACCCTAAAAAAATAACAAACAAAAACATCACAAACGTTGATAAAATAGAAACAGTATAAACATTGATAAAATAGAATGCAAATAATTAAGAATATGTATATTTCGCCGCAAACACATACAACATCAATGTCATATTCAACGATATATGATATGTATTTCAGTCTCAGCTTGTTGATTACTTTGTCAAGATCGAAAATAGGGTTTTTCACCAACGGACCTACAAAAGATTGAAAGGGATTGAAATTTATATAAGTGCAAAAGTTTCAAGTTGATTACCAGTGAGGGAGTGGTACGTATGACAGCAAAGTCTCAATGTTTCTGGAAGCCATGTTGATTAAGAAATTTCGGGTTAAGAGAAAGGTGTGGATTTTGAAAAGAGATTTCGGTTTTGATAAGTGTTAAATGCAGAAGTTGTTAAATATAATTAGGTTTTAAAGGAGGGAAAAATGGCTACAATTTTTTAGGTTAAATATTAGGTGGAATTAGTGCAACATTGTTAGGTTTATAAATAAAAGATACTTTATAGTCTCGAGTACTCAACTTGAAAATCGCAAACTTCCTGTTTTTTTCCTATTATTAAGGTGATGATGGACTTTTCATTTTATATGTTTAAGTTGAATGAGATATGGGACGAGGAAGGTAGAAGTTCACTCTTTGTTGGTTAATCAATAGAATTTATTTTTTTTATTTTTTTTATAAAAGTTGATTAATAAATAGTCGATACTTGCCAAAAGAGTCATAGGTTATGAGTTATGACAATTAAGTGGCTTAGACCATTTACAATGGTTTCTAACACTTAACACACACATTTTCTTTTCTCAACACTCCACGTTATTTTCTTTCTTTTCCACCTTATAGTTTAACACTCATTCAACTTTTACATTCTTCAATTATTTTTTTAAAAAACATTCAACACTCTACCCCCACTTTTTATTTCATATTCTTATTTAATTTTATGTTTTTGTATTTATGATTACATAAAATTACAATTATCGATTATAATTAAATTAAAATAATAAACACTTAACAATTTATCTTTTAGATTTTTGTAAAAACAAAATTTATTTAAATAATTTATTTTTATTTTCTTATCTTATATTATTAATAAAAAGTTTCGTCTTTCAATTAAATAAACTCTAAAAATATCAATAGTCATTGTCAAAACAAACAAACATTACAAATAACTTAAAATGCAATACAATAAACTAACCACGCGACACACAAATAACTTAAAATGGGTAATGATAAGAATTATTATTGGGATCCATTTCACTTAAAATAAGATTAAAACTTAAAAAATAAAGCAAATAGAAAGATAATAATATTAAGATAGTGAAAAATTTCGTTTTTTTCTGTGTCCTAATCAAATGAAACAAGATTCTATTTATAGACAAAAAAAAATCATGAATTTTGAAAGAAAAAAAAATCATTTGGATTGAAATAATTGAGTTCAAATAATTAAGATGAGATATATATAGCCAGATGTAATAAAAAAAAAAGATAAATCTAGCCAGCCAACCAGCAAACGCCACATGACATTTCTTATCCACCCGGTTGCACGCGCTCGGTCATGCAATAAAATGGCGCCATGTCGCCTGCTGTTGCCCCATCTTTGCAGATTTCAACATTTTGAGTTCTTTCAACATCTCTCTCTTCCACTTCATTTTTCCTCAACTTTCAACTCGCATTTGCATGTTTTTTAAGGGGTTAAATATGTTTTTGGTCCCTATAAATATATCAACTTTTCGTTTTAGTCCCTCTAAAATTTTCCTTCAACTTTTAGTCCCTAAAAATTTTTCCATCTTCACTTTTGGTCCCTATTTGAAAGTAAACTCGCATGTAGAAATCATATTAATGAATAAAATTTTCCAGAAAAATTCATAATATTATAAGAATCTCTCCCAAAAGAAATTAGATTTTTTTAACAAAACATGAATTTAATATGAAATTTTATATTTTTGACGGTTAAAAATTCATATTTAATTTATGTTTTGTTAAAAAAATCTTTTTTTTTTAGGATTTTTTTTTACAATAATCTACAAATTTCTGAACAATTTCATTAAAAAATATGAAAATTAACTTAAAAATAGGGACCAAAAGTAGTGATTGAAAATTTTATAGGGACTAAAAGTTGAATTTTTTTTTTAAAGGGACTAAAACGAAAAGTTTATATATTTATAAAGACAAAAAACATATTTAATCTTTTTTAAGTGTTGAAAATCACATTCAATACACCATTGCACTTGGTCTTAGTTGCTATTGATATGATGACTATCAACTCTAATATTAATTCATAAAGTCTTTCCTTCATCATTCTGATAGTTTGTCCCATCCTATCACCTGCATTATGGGTATTATATAATATATGCAACATCATCTCCTAGGTGGTAACATACTATCATGAGCAGATCAAATGGCAGCATCTAAGAAAGAATAGTTTTTTTTTCCTTCCTTGTACTATGGCATGGAGCATAAAATCTGTAAATAAAATTAATTTTGTACCTTTGACCAAAAAAAAAAATTGTACCATCGACATAACCATAACGATAACGATGATGGCATATTTTTTAACATAATGCTAAATATCTTTTTTTGGTGGTGTCCAGAGTTTGAACCCAGACCTTATATATATTATACATTGTTCCTACTAACTGAGCTAAGCTCACGGGAACACGATACTAAATATCTAGAGATTTTCTAGTATTATAATTGATTCCGGCTTAAGAAAATCCAAAGGTAGATGAATTGACTCTTGAATTTGTTTAAAGTCTCTCAAATCAATGTGGGTTTAGAGACGAGGCCAGTACCTCACTTGTGAGAACCACATTTTAGGCTTTAGCGTTCATATTTTGTATCCGACACGACATCGGAATATCTTTTATTCTTTGGCTCATATCTTGAAGTTATGAACCAATGACTGAGTCAATATTATCTGATGCTGGATCATATACAAAATAAAGATGATATTGTGGAAACCAATAAATTAAACTCTCCAACCTATGTCCAAAGCAGCAACGTTTATTTGAACTACAATATCAGCTTTTGATATCCAAATTCACGCTCGTGGGAAGTAATTGAAAACCCAAAACAAAACTAATCCAAAAGATATTTGTCCATTTCTCAAGTTTTATTTTTATTCTGTAAAGTATTTGTATAAGTACGTGCATTCTTAACTGATAAATGATATTATTGTTGCTCGTTCAATCTTCTTGTTGGGTGTGGTTCAGCCAAATACATGGCTCAAATCCAGCATTCAGCACAAAAGTATTGAGAACTGTTGCCAGTAACAGAAAATAACAAGTTGGTAGTAGATAGTATTCACTTTTTCTCAAGGAGTCTAAAGGGGTCTTTGTTCAAAGTAAAGATCAGTGTGGTCCAGTCCAGAACTTGACGATATTTTAGCGGAAGAATATGGTCAAGCTTGCAGCTTTACCTAAGTGAGAATTGACACCAAATGAACTTTACTTGTATTCATTTTTTCTATGATATTATTTACATAACTCATTCAAATTGATTTGCATTCACAGTTCTGTCAGTAGCTTTCTGAGCTTCACCCCTTACGGATTTAAGGTTCTTTTTTATCTCATTGCAAAGTCTACCCTCTATCAGCCGAACGGGCAACCACATTTTCGGCTTAACATCAACAATGTATGAAAGTGTCGTGTTAATTTCTCGAACCGGAGAGTCCTCACAACTTCCATTGCTGAAAGTCTGCAAAACCATCGTTGTCTAGGAAGTTAGCATTTTATTTGTGAGTCAAACTTGTTAAATACTCCTACATGGTTTCAAAATGTAATACTAGAATTAGCATCTTTCAAAACAAAGCAATTGCACATATTGAAAATTGGGGAAGGCTGTCTATGTGAAGAAAGTCAAGTCAAAAGCAAACAAGATTCCTTTTTGTCAAGTCAAAAGCTATTAAGTTCATCATAATCACAATCCCACTTGGTCAATAACCTGAATAATCGCAGACTTTCCAAGATAAGATGCACTCCATTTGTAGTTGGTTACCAAAAAACGCTAGCTAGAATCCACAAAGTTTATGTAAATTTTAGAAACTAGGACCATGTTTGGTTTAAGAAATTGTTTTCCTAATTTTCAACTCCTGTTTTTACTTTTAATTACAAAAATGATACATTTTTTTCTTAGTTTCATGTTTTCCAAGACCAGCATAGGAAATGGTGAAAATAATGAAAAATTGGAATTTATACAATTTTTTTTAAATCGAAAACAAAATAAAAATAAGGTATCATTTAAAGAGGAAAATCGAAAAGTTTTCACATACCAATTCAGTTCTAAAAATCCAACATTTGAAAAATACTTGTGAAGTAGAGAAGTGCATAAAACTCTGGTTTGCGCGAGTTTGCATGGTTTTTATGCTGGATCCAGAAGAATTCTAATAAGAGGGGAAGAATAAAAAATCATACCTGCAAAATAGACCATTTTCCTTTGAAGAGCTGAAAATCCCCTTCAATCATCTTGAAGTCTATGTCACGCTTCGTACCAGATGGAAGAGTCTCCAATTCTTTCTCAAAACAATCTATAACTCCTTTAGCATCAAATTTTAACCCAAATGCCAAGTTCTGCTCTCCAATCTGTTAAGATAATGGAACCTCAATAAATATATTTCAAACCAAATTTTCTTTTCAAAAAAATAATTCAAACCAAATTTACGAAAATGGAAAAAACAGAGAAAATATATCAGTTTGTAGTTCATTTCAGGGGGAAATAAAACCATGCTTTGCCATTGAATTTCTAAAGGTTAAGGTTGTAACTTGGAGAAAGTAAATTAGGCAAAAGTTTTGAAAGCAATTCTTTGCAGCAAAACCATACTTGGCTATGTTATGATGTAGTAATTCCTTATACAGTTTAATTTTAACCTAATATTCAAAACCATACACTGTCTATCTGTCTCAAAAAACTAAGCATAAGATCACTCTGACTCAGTTTGAAAGAAAAATGATGCATCAACTGATGTGTATCGTGTGGACATTTCATTCACCAACATCAATACTACAGTTACATTTGCATTATCATGACCCACGACCACGATTGATGCATACATAATTTCCATGCCATATATGGGAACCACAAAGCTAGTTCTAACCAAATATGATACATGATTGTATGTCATTAAGTAGGATGCTTCACATCTTTAAAATAAAAAAATCACTCATGGATGCCTATGCTTTAACACTTTAGGAGAGTTAATGCTTTTCAACATAATCATGTTGATCTATATATTTTTATCTTATCTACTCCAGTATGAGGTGGTTGTGGTGGCTACGCCTGTGGTTGTGGGAGTCTATTAGGGTAATGCAAGTTATATTTGAGCATTTAAAACCAGTCCAAAGGACTGACCGTATTTGATGAAAATAACAATCGAAAGAAGAAGAAAGTACAAGACATATCATATACCAAACTACATTGCATCGAAAACTCGCAAGCCTTAAAAGCCCCTCAATCAATAAGCCTTTTGTTTATATTGCAAATTTCAGTAGCAAGGGCAGGGTAATACGGTCCATTACAGAAAAAGTAAAACCAAACTATTAAATACAGCATTTCATACTGAGCATAACATTCTAAATTTCTAATGCATTCATTTCACATGTTAGATGCAGCTGTATTTGGAAGCTCCCTATTTAGAACTATACAGTTTTTTTTGGTAACTTCTAGTTTGCTCAGGGAGTCCACATAAAATGACCTTGTTGATAGATGAGGAGGAAGCCCCTTCCTACTACTTTTATACCTAGAATGACTGTGAATTTAATAAAATCAAGTTGGCACCATGATCTTAGCTTTGGCACATTTTTGCTTGCCCAATGATTCAATGCCACTGTGGGGCAAAGTAGAAGCTTCTCAAATACAGCGACAAAATAAATTGTAGTTCTATCCTATGTGTCTCGGGACGTGAAAAATGAGACTTTACTCAAAGTGTAGTATTTGTCAGAATCACAATGAGTTTGACAAAATAATATGACATATTGTGATTCTACCAAACTTGCCAAATCAAGCATGCAACTAAACTTCTATACCTTATAGCACAGTTCTTCGTGAGAACTCTGCCGAGTCCAATACAAATAATCTCTAAAACGGATAATGGGCAATAATACAACCTACGAAGTACAAATTACTCTAACTCTCCAATTTTTTGGTTTGTAGACGGAGTGACAAGCACCAGGTTCAAACCTGTCAACATGGTTGAGCTGGGGTGCTCTTATACTATAATTTTAGCTCCGCCGATTAATAAAAAACGAAAGCGTAATCAAGTCCAAAACAACACAAATGTAATATGAATTGAAAGATATAAAATTAACAAAAAAGTATTGAGACATAATTCGAAAAACAAGCAACAAAATTAATAAATAAAAAAAAAAAAAAAACTTTTAAGACCCCAATTGCATTTTACCTGCAAGAGGCGAGCAAAATTTGGACCCTTTTGGATCAATTTACTGAGAGCAAGACCAGGAATAAAATCAGCCAACCTTTCATAATCAGTTAAAATGTTCCAAATGGAATCGAGTGAAGCGTCGATGGAAATCCTAGACTCAATTCTGCGTGAATTCTTCTCCAGCTTGGTGACTTCTATGTACACCCCATCTTCAATCAATGATTGTGATTCTTCAATTTCAACGTCCTCTGTCACCAACAAGTTGCCAGAATTTTCATCGTCGGCGTTTAAAGTGGCTGTGTTGGGTTTGGAAGCGCGATGCAGGAAAGTAGTGATTTTAGAGTTGGAGTTTAAGGAGCATGGTTTGGGAGAAGGTGTGAAATGAAAAGGGGGGTGAGAGAAGAAAAGGGAGGAATGTGGTTGAGGAAGTAGGAAAGCTTGCGTGGAAACTGGAATCGCGCGCATTGTTGTCTTTCTCTTCTATTGTCTTCACCTGTATATTCTCTTCTCTTATTTAACCAAAATAGTTAGTTGTAATTGTCGCCCATAATTGATAATAATGCAAGGTATCTAAAGTCTAAACATAGATCATCTTTGACTCAACTAACTTAGGAGTTAGGCTATGAAGCCCGATACTTCAAAATGGATGACGTACCGTATCCCTTGCGTATCTCCGATACTTCTTGATACGTATCAGAAGAGTATCCGAAGATTAAATTTTATTTTTTTAAAAAATAATTATTCGATACTTCCCGATACATATTAGGAGAGTATCCGATCATTATCCTACACCAGTATCTGCCCCGATACTTCCCAATTAATATTAGCTAAAATAACTTAACTCTTGAGTATTGATGTGTTCTTTTTTTAATATAGTGTTTTTTTTAGATCGATATAATATAACACTAACAATGTTACTTTTGGATATAATATAACACTGATGACGCCCTTTTGGATATCGTCAATATTATTTATATTTATGTTGATGTACTACGAGCCTATGACTGGTTTATGTTGTTTGTTAATATATTTTCATATTAAAAAAATAGTATAATTATATTGTAAATTTATATATATAATTTTTTTTATTAACGTATCTCAGCCGTATCGTATCTTGATTTTTGAAATTTTTCCGTATCGACGTATCAGTGCAGTATCGTATCTTGTATCCGGGCTTCATAGGAGTTAGGATATATCTATCTAGTAACAAATTACCAAAATATTTGTTTCTTTTCGGTCCACAATCTAATTATGTAAAACCGAACCAAATCAACGAAACTGAATTAGTTTGGTTCGATTCTCAAATTTTGAGATTCAAAGAATCGATAAACTAGTGAATAGCTCCAAACCAAATCTACATGTTTGGTTCAATTCCACTTTTAAAAAGCATCGAAAATCAAACTAGATCAAATCAAAGTTGATAAGGTCGGTTTATACATTATTTTAACTAAAAATCGAACCAAATTATTACACCCTTATATATAATGACCAACATTTACTTTTTAAAGTAATGTGAGATTTCTAACTCACACTTATTATATTACTCACTTTGTTGTAGAAAGTAACTTCGCATTTGATTCGCAAAATAGTAAATACGTAACATAAAAATACATAACAAGACAAAACAATACTTAAATGATATTTAAAGAAGTGCTCTTAAAAGTTAGAATATTTTTTTCCCTTGGGAAAAAACCTATAGTTAAGGACAAATGTATTGATTGGTTTTGAAAAAAAAAAAAGTCATTTGAAATAATTTATGTGAACGGATAAAACGTAAAATCAGTTTATCCTTTTAGATAACACTGCGTGGTTGTGTGCCTATAAGTTTGAGCTGAAGTGAGAAGTGATAAGCTAAACTCGAGTGTGAAGAAGATTAGGTGATAAACCTAGAAAGTTTTGTGCCACATTTTCCACCCAAAAAAGTTTATTGTTAGTCATGGCATCTTTGTTCTCAACACAGTTGGTGCAGAGTCAGAACCTTCTTTCTGGTTTCAATGCTGCCCAGGTTACTATCTAATTCTTATTATTCATTCTCATCTTCTTAGACCCTGTTTGGATAAACATCTTAATTTGCAGCTTATAGCTAAGCACTTATGAAAAAGATAAAATAAAGTCAAATTGTTTTTATATGAGCTTCTATAAGTTGTTTTCATAAGCTCTCTTGAAGAACATATATATTAAGAAAACAGCTTATGAATATGTCATCACTCATAAGCTGTTTAATACGTCTTTAAATGTGGATTGATGTTTTCTGTAATGTAATTTTTATGTATATCATTTTATCTTCAATGCATCATTTTGTTTTCATTTTAGGGGAAGTCACATGTAGTCTGTAGCAGTACCAGGGCACACCTTGGATGCAGTAAATTGTCATCAGGATATCATTACGCAGCGAGGCTTTCTGCGTCACAACAATCTAAAGCGAAATCAATCACTTCTCGGAGAATAAAATGTACCAGTAGTGCTAATGTAAGTGTACCATTAAAAATTTAGTGATTTGGAATTTCGTTTGCAGAAAATCTTGGTTAGCCAATTCTGCAGTGATTCAAAACATTGGTTTCATTATCTTACATGGTTGTGTTGTGTTACTTCTAGGCTGCAGATCTGCAAGCCAAAGTAACAAGCAAGGTTTTCTTTGATGTAGTAATTGGAGGTGAATCTGCTGGAAGGATTGTTATTGGCCTATTTGGAGATGTTGTTCCCAAAACAGTTGAAAATTTCCGAGCTTTGTGCACAGGTAAGCAATCAAATTTTTCTTTGGTATTTTTGTCGTTGTAGTTGTATGAGTATTTTGTTGAAATTGGTTATGTCACACAATCATCTTATTTATCAATTTGAGAATAATAACTGTGCAGGAGAGAAAGGATATGGTTACAAAGATTCCACCTTCCATCGCATAATCAAAGATTTCATGATTCAGGGAGGGGACTTCACAGAAGGAAATGTGAGCACCGTTATATTTTGTTAGTACGCTTGCATGTACATATACACATGATGCTAAGGGTGATAATGTTTGTTTCACATCAAATATGTTTTAATTGGATGCAGGGAACTGGTGGAGTCAGTATCTATGGTGGTAAATTTGAAGATGAGAATTTTGCTTGTATGTATCTTTTGTTGCTTGTTCAGTAATATCGAGTTTTAAATTCTTTATTCGTAATCAGTATTAAAAGTTTTGCTTTGGCCATTATTCAGATTTAAATTTGTGATTTTAAATCTTTTTACTGGACCGTCAATGGATGACTAATATCTAGCATACATGTGAATAATCGAAAATTTCCTTGCAGTGAAGCATGTTGGTCCTGGAGTTTTGAGCATGGCAAATGCCGGTCCTAATACCAACGGAAGTCAATTTTTTATTTGCACTGTACCGGTGAGATACATTTTCCCACCTTCTATTACTTTAAGAATCAGATAAGGGGAATCCTTCTGTGTTTGGGTAAACAGGTTAATGAAACTCTAATCTAATAAACTATTCTAAGGAGCTTAATTAAGTAACTACACCTAAGCTGTCCTTTGAAATTTATTTAAATAAGCTTAAAACAATTTCTAGACATGTCACAAGTTACTTTTATAAGTGTATCCAAATGTTAATACAAATGCTAATATCATGATAAATCCTTATAAGTTATTCTAAATGCTATTAAAGCTTATAAGTTTTTATGCATATCCGTTGAGAGTCCCAAGTTAAATGAGATATGGCCTGGAAATGTATTTTTAAGTGGGAGACATCCCTCACCTTACAAGTTGTTTTTTGAGCTAGGTCCAACCCAAGTTTTAATAATATGTTTTCTAAAAAGAAGTTCCCTTTTACATACAAGGAATATTATGGGAATAACGTTACTTCAAATCTTAACTGAAAACAGTGAAAGATGACAGTAGAAGACATTATCTCTTTTAGTTATGTGATGAAATATCCAAAATGAAACACACAGCCTATATTTCAAAACTCTAATTTTGCCTATAACTAAAAGTCTGTACTTTTTATGGATTTTAAACTGCGGTTATTGTCTAAATTGTTTTGACCTACTGAAAAAATAAAGGCTTGACGGTGCTTTTAATTATCCCAATCCCACAAATGCAATTATAGTCTCTCTCATTTCAATTGCTACAATGTTATCTTGGTAATTTTTGATTTGACAATTTAACATCAACAGGGCACTATCTTTTGCTAACATGAAAGTGCCTTTTTATTGACTTTGATTGCACAGAAATGATTTACTTCATATCAGCAACAATGTTGATTCACATATTTTAATGCTCAGTCACTTAATCCTAATATTTAGCATTTCAACCAGCACACACACACACACACACTTTTTTTTAAATGACAAATGCTAGTAGTTAGTTGTTAGATTGCACAAATACACATTGTTGAAGATTGTTTAAATTTGTTTAGATTTAGGCTTTGATACTAAAGTATATGCTGTGATTTTCTTGTAGACTTCATGGTTGGACAATCGCCATGTTGTATTTGGACATGTCATTGATGGAATGGATGTTGTGACGACACTTGAATCACAGGAGACAAGCAGCTACAACAATGGTCCCTTGAAATCATGCAAAATTGTTAACTCTGGAGAACTTCCTCTAGATGGTTGATCTCTCCTCTGAAGTGCTGTACATTCTTCTGACTGTCAATTACAATTCAGTTAAGGAGGGTGGTTTTGGGGAGGAGGGAGGGGGTAGTTCAATTCATGCGTTTGGATTGTCATTGCTCTCTGCTGAAATCAAAATTAAATGCCACCGAAAGGGCATTTAGCCAATTACTTATTTTGCAAGGAGAGATACATATTTTGCATTAGTAAACTTTGTACCAAAATCCTTATACATTAATTGTCATTTCCTATTATAAATTTATGCTCCTGAACTTTGCATTTAATAGTTGGCATCCATCTTGTGATGCCAATTGCAAGATTCATACATTTAAGCACTGCCATGCTATGGAGACCATTACAAAATTATTGTAGATTTAGATAGACAAAACTCTGCTGAGGTAGAAACTCTTGATTTGCTTGATATTTGTACTAAAACATTTCATCGAAGCAAAACTTATGCATGGACCGTGGCTTCGACTGCAAGAGATCGGATCATTTGTTGTTGGTTGCATTCTTCAACCTCCCATATTTCAGGTAATGCTTCTCTGATATTATGAATGCTGTTCAGAGCATGGTCAGCACCAGGCACTAAATCCGATCGACCCACCTGCCATCAGTATGTTGTTACTTGTTAGCTTTCATTACATATGATCACAGATTACAGAATTATCGATTGCGTAGATCTCCATGTATGATACATAGATAGAAAAATATATCTTACAATAACAGTGTGAAGTCCAGCTACTTTTCCGCTTGCAACATTTCTAACACTGTCATCAAAGAAAATCTACAGAAGATATAAGAGAACTGTCATGCATTGATTCCAAGAGTTTCAAACCTAGGGGTAAAAAAACCTATAGAAATAACCACATAAAAGAAGTAATCTCTCCATGTCACTTTTTAGGTAAGTAATCAATCTTACTGTTTTCTTTGGGTCCACGTTCACAATTCTAATAGCAGCCTCAAAGGCTTCCACAGATGGTTTACAGAGGATTCGTTGGTAGGAGTTGATAGGGTTAAGCGTTTCGAAGCATATAATGCCCTCAAAGCAATCTTCCAAGCCAAGCCTGCTGAGAACTTCAATCGCATGTGTGTGATCTGCGTTGGTGAATATCTGCAAAGAATATTGAGTATTATGGATGCTCTTTAATGAACAAACTGGTATAGAAGATTGAACCTTTTTCCACATACGATTTTACGCTGAGGCATGGAAAGCAGAAGGTTCCTTAACACGAAATCTGGCTTCAGTTTCTCATATGGTAATCTTCCATGCACATAAGCATGAAAATCATCATTGTCAAACTCGTAGCCAAGGGCCTGATAGTAGGAAATTAAGACTAAAACTTAGAAAAACTATTAAATTATATCACTGATCATTTATATTGAATTAGTATTTCAGAAGAAATTAAGAGAAGAGAAAACTGAGGTTAATGCCAAATCTGTATACCTTCATTCCTGCCATAGTTGTCCCGTGTTCCAGATACAAATCTAGGCACATTTTTGGTACTTTACTTTCTTCAATATGTAAGTGTTCCAGCATATACTCTGTAAACAAAACAAGATTGAGAAAACTATAGTAATTTTTTTTTTGGGTACAATAAACTATAGTACTTCTATTACATAAGCATATAAAATAATCTGAACACATGAAAATTATATGCTCTGAAATAAATTATTTATGTTTTGTACCTTGTATGTTCTTGCGACATGCCAAATTGATCCCTAAGCTCAATGGGTAGAGAGTGTCATCCATATCTGCTACCAACATGTGGAACCATAATCAATATTTACTTTTAAGTTCCTTCTATATTAAAATTTGAAGAGGAAATGCATCATCATTAACCAATATTCTTGCAAGATTATTATCCATCATACCAAAAAGCAAGCACTCGTATTTGACTCCAGCAATCCTTTGAGTATCCATCTTGAAAGAGCTTTGAATCTGCATAAAAATTTCAGTAAACAAAATTTAAATTTTCTTTGTTCTTTCTCTAAGGCAAGTTTTGAGATCTTAAGTTCAAGAGCACATTCAGTAGCTTAATATTTGAAGTTTGATGAACATAACCGAAAAGTCTGAAATAGAAAAGCTACTAAAAGTAAAACACACCTAACAAAGTAGTTTCAAAGAAAAGACTGCCAAAACCTAAGCCATCAACACACCAAATTTGACCATAAGAAAGACATACTTGTTGATCACAGAATTAAATGCTAGGAAATTTGATCATCAATCATTTCATGGGTTTGTGATAAAATAATTCAATGCATATAACGTTGTCCATCATTATGGACCATAATAAAATAATTACATCAATCATCAATACTTTATATGCACGTTAATAATATCAAGACTAAAGGAAACAATACCTGGACCTTAGACTATGGTAAATTGTTCCACCTCTGAAGTATGAATTTGTTCTGGCTAGCAAAATTCTATTTATAGTTATATACGTGTGTATAAATTTGAGGGAGGACCCACCACTAAACCGAAAGTGGGATCTGACACAATTTCTGAGGTGTTCAGCATCCATTATTTTTCAATTGCGATTAGTATAATTTATCATCTTAATCAGTCATTTTCTTTGCCATAATTGATCTATTTTTTAATGTGAAGTTATGTCACACATGACTTATTAGGTGCATTTAGTTATATAACTTTATGCTCCATTGTTATATTTTTAATTTCATGATCTGATATAACTTCATATTCCATTGCATGTGCTGGGTGAACAATCCTATCTCTCACCAAATATAAATTGGGTCAAAGAATGGGGGAAGTTTATGCTACTTTGGGACCTTTGTATCAAAGAAAAGTGAGGCATATTCTAGAGTTTAGATTATGAAGATGAGGTTTATTCTTTAAACTGTGATGGAATATAACTATATAGCATCATTGTTATCATCATAAAGCATGTGATAGTTGAAATGCTTGTTACTTGGTGTCTTTTGTGTCCATATCAGATGCCACCGTCCTGTTAGGTTAGGTTGCTTGCAACTAGTAGAAGCCGAATCATCGCCACTAGCTAGCACTACTTTGTGAGATTTTGAGAATTAAAAAATTAGATCAGTAAAAGTGGTGGGGAGAAAATAAAAGGAAAGAAATATATAATACTAGAAAATAAAATTGTTATATTTATTTTTGTTAGGAGAGAAAATAAAAATTAATATTTTTGTTTTAATAAAATTGTATCTTCTTTCATACATTTCCATGCATAGGATATAAAAATATTTTATGTATTCATTCTCTTTCATGCTCTATGATTTTTTTTTTTTTTTGAACAAGCAAAAATGGATTATATTAACACTGCTAAAATAGCCCTTTCAGCACAAGGTGTACCGAAAAAACTACTTAACACGAAACACACAGTTTACAAGATTACAACCAAAAAGTTAGCCAATGCCAATATGCGTTTGGTTTATAAAGTGTAAGTAAGAGTTTCACATTGAATAGACAAATGGATGCTAAACAACTTATAAGTGAAGGGATTTGTATATTTAATGCCTTAGAGGTTTGGATGAAGTTGTGGTGTCCAAATCTACTTGTGCGGTTGCCCTTAAGTTAATATGATAATATATCATATTCCCTTCATGATCCAACAATGACACTAGGATTGATAGTTAGAATAATGGTGATCAACTCCTTGTACCGAGAGTCTTTCTCAAAATGGTGATATGAAGTGTCTCATTGATGTTGAGTGCCACAACGATGCAAGTCTATATGTGGATGAAAAAATCTTTCACTTAAGGAAGTGCAATCTTAAATGAATAGAAGTACTCACATTTTAGGGGGTGATTTTATAACAGTTTGACAAGTGTACCAAATTATGGCTCCGTTTGGTGAAAAAATGTTGATAGTTGATAAGCTAGCTTATAATTGATAGCGTTTGGTATCAAGTAACTTGTAAATATGAAATGGACATAAAATTGATGAAGGCTAACCAAACACAAATTGATGAAAAATGATTGGGTCACTAATATATATTATGAGGAAAAAAAAAGTGTAACTTACTTAACAACACACAAATTGATGAAAGTTGATTGGGTCACTAATATGTTTGTTTGTCAAAATGAGGCATATATGTAAAAGCATCACAATGAAGGTACTGATCCACGTGAGCACATTGAAACACAATCTAACCGTAAAAATATATCTAACAACGGTCACAGGTTATTTACACAGCTATGCATGGAATAGTAGCATATGCCGTCGATTACTTTAAATCCAAGGAAGGAAATCAAAACTGAAAACTCCTTTGAAATTAAGGGAGAGACAAATGTATATTGGTGACCCATTTAATGCTCAGTTAAAACTCATCTAGACATTCTTCAAAACAAGCAGCATCTCCTTCAATTTCAACCCTCAACTCCATCATATTTTCATACTTATTTAGTGCAAATAACCTAGTTAGTTTAACTCAAACAAAATTAGAAGATTAAGACAAATGTAAAAGGTGTAAATTGATAAACTAAACTTTATATATATCTTGTAAGCAAATTGCTCAATAATTCATGATGATACATTACATGACAACGTCAAGGGTGTCCATCCCATCATAATATCATTAAAAATCACAAAAAAATATAAACTATGACGAGACACTAATTGGTTTTATCTTCAAACTCATCACTTGGAAGCTCGTTCAAATCTAAATTCTTCACAACTTTTGACCCTGATTCAGTTTCACCTTCATTATCATCACTTGGAAGTTCGTTCAAATCAAAATTCTTCACATCTTTTGACCCTAATTCAGCTTCACCTTCATTATCATCACTTGGAAGCTCGTTCAAATCAACATTCTTAACAACTTTTGACCCTAATTCAGTTTCACCTTCATTATCGTCACTTGAAAGCTCGTTCAAATCAACATTCTTCACAACTTTTGACCCTAATTCAGTTTCACCTTCATTAATCGTCTTCTTCTCTTCAATATCATGACCGCCACTAGTTAGTAGCACACCTTGTTCCTTTTTCTTCCGCTTCTTCTTCTCATTATCATCCATCATATTGCAAGAGAGATTTTTCCTTTTAGCACCACGGTGATTCACATCCTCATAACCCATGCGAGATAGTTGCAATAGAATTTCTGCAACTGTTTCAATAACATCATCATCGTCGTCGTCAATATTCATATATCTTCTTCTCCTGCATGGCTGTTGTTTCTCGAAAGAGGGTGCTGCAACTGTTGGAC
The DNA here is from genome assembly GCF_003473485.1 of Medicago truncatula. NCBI lineage: Eukaryota > Viridiplantae > Streptophyta > Magnoliopsida > Fabales > Fabaceae > Medicago > Medicago truncatula. Next base: position 42,102,282 of record NC_053042.1, read on the forward strand.
CGTTTTGACGACAGTGACATCTCATATGTCCATTCAATGCTTTGTTAGAAGTAAAAACCTTGTTGCAAACATCACATGAGTGTTTCTTCTGTTTTACCACATCATTATGATTATGAGCAACAGAATAAGAAAAACGCCATATGATCTTCTTCTCAGGGTTCTCTTTTCCAGCATCATTAGTTGTTGAAGACTCAACAAAAGAGAAAGACGGGTATCTGGTTTTTTGAAGAGACTGATTATTGGTTTTTGGTTTTTGATGGAAAGAATGATCATGAGAAGGAGATGAAGAAGAATACATATTCTTCTTCATGATGATGCGATTGATGGAAGCAACAAAAGAAATAGGTTTTGAATTGGAAAGCGTGGAATTAAAGCCTCCAGAATAGGGTTTATATATTCCATAGGGTTTAATTAATGCTAGGGTTTTTACTTCCCTTGTTTTTCTCTATATTTAAATGGTTCGTTATTCTTATCTTAATCTTATAACATTGTAGTCTCCATCATTAGATTTAAACTAATCAATATGCTGATCCGTGCATAGTTGTGTAAATATATATTTGTGACCGTCGATAAAAATATTTTGACGGTTAGATTGTATCTGCATGCATGGATCCCTTGTTTCCTGTATTGTGATGCTTCTACTGCATGCTAGCGTTTTTGTTGTTTTTAAGCGTTTAGCAAAACTATTATTTTTTTACGGTTCCCTTGTTTTTTCTAGAAGATCTTTTTTTGAGGGGTTAAGCAATTTTTTTTTTAAGGAAGTTATATAGAAAGTAGAGTTCAATTTATTATATAAATCGATCTTTCTTATAATCTATTTTTTATATTAAAATATAAAATAAAATATGGGAACTAATACACGTTATCTATAACATTTCGTCAATTTTCGCCACCAGTTAGAAGGATTAAGATTATCGTTGTTTATGTCATGGAACAAATATACAATCATGCAATTTTTTTGTTTGTTTAATTTTATAAATATATATGCTCCGTTTTGAAGAAATAATTTTTTAAATATATATATTGCATGCTGATGAAAATGAGATAAGTGTGCTTTCTCACGTAGTCTTAAATAGACAGAGAGGCGTGTTTAATTTTGTTTGCAAGTTGGCAGAGAAAGATACTTTCTTTTCACAAGAACATGTCTTTGGAAACACTATACTACATTTGGTGGCAGAGTTGCCTCATTCAGTTCGTGCTCTTCATAAATGGAATACTTATTTTAAAATACAAGAAGAATTTGAATGATACAATGTGAGTTACAATAACTAACTTTTATTAATTCTAAAAAAAACTTATATTTATTAATGATATAGTCTAACTTGATTGAAAACATTTCCTTATTTACAGAAGGTTGAAGACATTTTACCTACCTTCAAAGAAAAGAAAACCAAGATGGAAAGAAGTCATCCGAAGTGTTCACCATAACACACAAAGAATTTGTTGAAGAAAGTGTGAAATAGATCAAAGATGTCTTTATAACGTTACTTATTACTTTTTTCGCCGCCAATATTTGGGGCGAATCAATGGCTAATATTACCCACAAGCCTGAAAAAGCATCAGAGTATTTTGTGGTGGTAAATAGTGTAAGGTTTTGGACATCATTTGCATGTTTTTTTGGGTTTTATGGGGGATTAGAATTGCGTTCAAAAGCGATGAAGTGTTAATGAGAATCATGCAGCATAAGATTTGTTTTGCTCTTATCACTTTGTTAATTTCTATGGAATTGACCGTAACTGCCTTTTTGTTTTACCCAACCATGGTTGGACCAAAAATGTAAACACAAAATGCGTAAGTGTTGTATTTATATTTATATTTATGTTATGCTTTCTCCTTTGGTAATAATTTGCATTAATGACCGTTAATTTTATTTGGAGTACTTTTTTTTTTTTTTGGTACAATTATTTGGAGTACTTTATTGGATGTTAATTGAGAATGTGTTAACTTCTTTATAAAAGTGTTAAGTATTCCTTTTATACAAAAATGTGTTATCTTCTTTACAAAACGTGAAAACAAAAATCTTTCTTAACATGTTAAAAAATTTCTTAACATATTAAAAATTTGTGGTCTCTTGAAAAAGTGTTCTTATATAGCAACAAAAATGAGTGTCTTAGATCTACACCTTAACAATATTTTTAACATCAAACATTATTAAGAAATATGCGTATTCTCTACAACATAAAACATGGAGGAAACTTCTTCGCAAAATGTGTTAAGTATTCATTCTATACAATAACGTATTAACTTCTTTACGAAACGTGAAAACAACAAGCTTTCTTGACATATTAAAAATTTGTGTTCTCTTAAAAAAAATGTTCTTATATAAAAACAAACATTTATACCTCACAAAACTAACATACTAGAAATGAGATGAGAGAAAGAATGATTTACTGTTGTTGTGTTGTTGAAGTTTAAGTGAAATGAGATGAGAGAAAATGTGCGGTTGCCGATGAGAGAAATGAGAGAGAATACATTGAAAAGAACGTGAGCAATAATGAGAATTAACTTCATTATATCATACTCGCTAAACAAATTTAAATTTCAAAACAACGAAACCTTTGGGTCAGAGAGGTAAAGTACAAGTCCAAAAATACTTGAAATGTATAATGATGTTAAGTAGTATCATGACGTTGTCTCCCGTGTCTCTGGCACGGTGCATGACCAAGAATGGTTCACGTTGACAATTAATGGAAAACTATTGGATTGGCTCAAGAATGATTGGCATTAAAAGGCACGGTTACATGTAAAATTGAGCTTGTTTATATTTCATAGATAATCAAATATGTTTTGGAAAATGGAATGTCAATTTAATAATTAGGACAAATCATAAATTAGGAAAGTAAATTTTATCATATAGTATTAAAAATGGTTAAAAATTAGAACAAATCACAAAAAAATGTTTCTTCTAAGTTTCAAACCCCTTTCATCTACTAATAATTATTCATTTGTTTTAAAATACATTTGTCTAAATTACTCGATGTTGTAATCGCTAATCCTCGGTAAGTAAATGATAAATATTACTAAAGATGTCAATATATATTCGTAAATAGTTATCCTCAATGAGTAATTTAATTGTCTTTTCATACGGTATATGTAAAGAAATTTATCTTATATGCAATGTTTGCGATAACGTCTTAAAATTATACTCATTTAATGGTGAAATTTTATATTTTTTCAACTATATTGATTGGAATTTGATAGAAATTTAGTTATTTTTTTATATCGATGGTAGATCCTCGTGGACAATGGGGATATGCAACGCTGTGGAGGAAAAACTTCATGTGGTGGGGAATGAAGACAACTAATAGATCATTTGGATGAGAAAGTAAAAAATCTCTTTCAATTTAACCATAGGTCTTGGAATTGAGTCATGAGAATATAACAATGTTAAATCTCTTGAGAAAGAATTTTGCCATCAATTATAGTCTTATCCATCTAGAGAGATTAATCTATGCAATTGTGCAAATAATACACGGTTGAAAAAACATTCAATGCTAAAAATGTTCATTAATTTTTTCTTTGAAGCAAGAAATGTTCATTAATTCATTTAACCAAAGAAAAAGAATGATCACTCATTACATTTTTTTTGAACAAGTCAAAATGGAATTATATACGAAATAGGGTAGTCCCAAACGCACAAGGTGTGCCTTAGAGACAACATCAGAAACCAAGAGTTACAACGGTTACAAACAAAACACACCAGGAAAACATTAGCCAATACCCAAACAAACAAGAGGGCGTGACCACCACTGATGAGTCCCAAAAACGAAGGTAGCTTTTTTAGCTTTCAACCAACCTAGAGACAACAGCTTAATCTTATCTAGTAAACAAGGGATGGGGGTAACAACATGATTAAACATACGGTTATTACGTTCATTCCAAACAACTCAGGCACATAGAAGTCATATTAGTTGCATAAAAGAACGTCTAGCAACACCACCACCTGTCAAAAAAGTGAAATGTAAAAAATGATATGAAATATTATCTGTATCCACTGATCATTCATTACATTACATTTATATATAATTATTTACCATGTTCTAATGTTCATTCATTCGATTTTTAGGTACTGAGAAATTTTTTATTTACCTATGTTTTTCAAAAAAAAGTATTTACCTCTCAAACAAATGTCAGGTTACCAACTTCGTCCTTTGAATACCGAGGATTAAAGAAAATTGCTTGTATCAAATCTAATGAAGCTATAATATCATGCACATGTAATAGTTCTACGGCGTGAGTGGATAAAGTTCAGGGCGAAAATTGATACAATAATTTGTGCAAAGGAAATTGATAAAATAACTTTAAAAATTATCCTAATTGATTATGAAAATTTAGGTGGAACATTGGAGAAGAGGAGGCGTGATATAACCTAAATATAGGTTAGAAATTCCAAAGGTCAAATAAGGTAGGATTAGACAAGGACTTAATTTATCATACCTCATTAATGCATTAAACACAAGAAATAAATAGGATATGATATGTTTATCATATCTTACTTTCTTATGATGGCCATCAATCATGCCCTTAAGAAATACGACTTAGATAAGAATGTGTTAATAAAAAAAATAAACATAGGGTTGTTTCAGTTTGCATCCTTTGAGCACTTTTTCTTCTTCTTTGGATTAGTCAATATTTTAATCGGATACCGAGTTAAAAAAAAAAAAAACAATATACATTTTTTATAAAGATTTTTTTTGGTGAGGGGATGGATCCTATTCAACCCCTTATTTACAATGGTACACCATACTTTTCTTATTTAATCTTCAAAATTTGATCCTTATACTGTTGTTTTTTAAGATTTTAATTTTTTTAATGTTACAATTAATTTTTCTCAAGGACTGAAGTTTGTTTTTATTTTTTAGGGTCTAAATTGGATAACACAATATTTCGTAGACAATAATATATTTTCACTCTTCTTTATTATATATATAAGATGTGTTTTTTAACATCAAAACTTATTAGATATTAGATAATGAGAGAAATACAGAGAGTACTTAACTTACAATTTGAGAAATTAATGTACAAGGGATACTTGCCCCTAAAGAAAAACATCCAACACAGAGAAATAAGACAAAAGAGAGGGTTCAAAAACCATTTATAATACAAACAAGGATCCACTAATTTTCTACAATAAACCATCTTCAAGAGGTGACTTTGATAACTTCTACAATCTCCTCCGTCTCCCAATTTTAGAAGAAAAATAAACCTATTCCAAGCTTCCAAAATTTTCCAATTGTTGCATGCCAAATGAAGGTAAGCTCATTTCGATGTTTTTTAGCCAAAAAATATGATGAAAAATAGTCAAGGAGTGAAACAATATAGTTGGGTAAAATCACCACCATTCCTTTCCATTTAAAATTTGCATACCAAATCCTTCCAACGAAGCTACATTTATAAAACAAGTGATCATCCATCTCTTCAATACTCGGGCAACACACAATCCGAAGTCACATCAACAAGTCTATAATATAAGAATGATTCATGTTGATTTTATAAATCAATTTCATCAAAATTTACCAAGTATTTAAGAAAAAAATAATTTATTTTAGCATTCACGATGATGTGCTTAAAATCTATATATTTATTTTCGAAAAATTGACAGTTATTTGTTTTTGTAATTCATTGTAATTATAAACTTTTGACATGACACCAAAGTGAGTCCACAGAGACATCTTCACAACTTCGATCTTTACGATAGGTTATACACTAAAAGAGAAATGATGTATGTACATCCATTTTTTGACAATTTTTTAACAATTTTTTCTCTCATACTCACATTATATTCTTAATCTCTCTCTTCCTTTTTCTCTCTCTATTGTTTTGGACCAATAGGAAGAGAGTAAATAAAAGTTGTCATTAAAATTGTTAGATATGGTTGTACAAATATCATAACTCACACTAAAATTAGGTTCAACTGGTTGAGTATGACTATTTCCATTGTTGTTAGACACCCAATACAGGTGACTTGTGCAAGTGTCAATCTCAAATCCTCCAAATCGTTCTTCTTATGTGGACAAATTTCTTACATCGACAAATGTCACATGGATGTTTAGGAAAACTAAAGTAGTAGTTACAAATAAAAACAAAAAATTTTGAATTCATAATTTCATATAGAATCCTCATGTTCTTGATAATTTTAATCCCCTAAAACCCTAAACCCAAAAGAAATTATTCTTCTCTCAATTTTCCTTTCCTTTTCGGATCAAACAAACAAAAATAAATTCATTTTAACTTCATCATCTTCTCTAGAGTATAAAACACTTTTATCATGACTCTTTGGACATGGGTAGGGTGTCGTCATGACTCATGAGAGTATAAAAGAGTTTAGCCTGCATAAAATTCATTTTAACTTAAACAAAAAAACTCTCTAAAAAAGCAAATTCCTCACTTTCTCTCTCTCGTTCTGGAAATCAAAACCGCCCTTCTTTGTTTCTTCTCCGGAGAACTGAACACCTTCCGGCACGGTGCCCGGTGGTGCACCACCGTGCCGGAGTTATAAACTCCACTTTTTTTCAAAAATCTTTACACCTTTAAATATCCTTTTCTCTCCTAAACCCAAATCCGGTTTCACAAATTCGAAAAAGGTTCGAAATAATCGTAGATCTAGGTTTTAAAATTCGAAAATCATTGATGTTCTTCGAAAGTTGGCTCTGATGTTTCGGATTATGCTCTGATGTTCTTCGAAAGTTGGCTCGATTCTGTTCCACTTTCTTTCGATCTGTTCGGTTTGATGGATGATTCAGCTGTTTGATGGTGTTTTTGTGTGATTGTTCTTCTTTCCTTCTTCCTCCCTTCAAATCGGTTTTGTTCCTCTTGATTATGCTCGTTTTGGATCCGGTTTGTTTGTGAGTGGAGGTGGAGTTTCGGTTGGTATGGATTTGGGTTATGGTTCGAACAATAACAAACAGTGGTGGTTGTAGTTATTATTTTTGAACGGCTGGTGATTGTTTGTGGATGAATTTCGAAATTGTGGTTTTGAATGAATTTTAAAAATTGTTGGTGTGTTCTTGAGGTTATGTGATGAACACTGGACGATTTTGATTATTTTTGTTTGTTTGATCCGAAGATATATAGAAAATTGAGAGAATTTTTTTTATTTTATGCACAGTGGAGATGCAGATGGCAGATTACCCGTGATAGGGTAATTGCTCTTCTGGGTTTTTGTTTATAAAATTCTTCTTCATCTCAATTCCTATTCAGATTATGAAAAGCAACGTCTTCTTGTATTCTTCATGCATTTTTGAAGGAAAGGAAAATTGTTCTTCTGGGTTTTTGTTTATAAAATTCTTCTGCATCTCCAAGTAGAATTTTATGATTTTTGAAGATGATGCATATGGCAGATGAAAAAATAAACAAAAATTATGAAAAGGAAAGGAAAATTGAGAGAAGATATTTTTATTTTTTTTTGGGTTTTATGAAGCTGATGATGAAGAAAAAAAATTATGAAGATGATATTGAAGGATGAGTGTAGATGAAGATGAGGGAAGAAGAAGAAGAAAGTAAATAAATTAGGTGTTGGTGATACACTGTAAAATCTTATAGACATTCGTAATCCAACGGTTTGTTTTTTTTGGGATTAAACTTATTAAAATTGGACCAAATTTAATAAAAGAAATAAGTTAAGGGACGTGTTTGAGAAAGTTAAGACTTATATGACCAAATTGAATAAAAGAAATAAATTAAGGGACCGGAATTAATCCATTATTTTATATATGACAAATATTATGACCTATCATAATCAAAATGGAAATTTAACCAGTGTAAGTACTGGTTCAAGGTTTAATGGTTTTACTAGGGTTGGACTATAAATAATATGTACGTATATTTTTATATTTGTATAATAAATAAATAAATATTAACAAAAAAATTATTAATATTGATTAATTTGAACAGTTAAAAACGTAAGTGCATTAAAAATATCATTTCTCAAAAGCCAACATACAACATAGTGTAACATGTTTTTTTTTAAAACCTGTTGTACGTGTAGTTTTTAAATGAAACAATTATGATATTTGTACACACTCTTAATTGTACACCCCTTTGTACACACTGATAGAGCTGTCAAAACGGGCCGGTCCGTTTAGCCCGAATAAATATAGGGCTTGAGTTTAAAATATTGAGCCCGAATTTTAATAGGGTTTTTTAGCCCGACCCTTAAAAGTCCGGTACCCGTTAGGGCTAGTCCGAATGGACCGCGGGTAGCTCGCATAACAAAAAAAAATCTATAAATTATATATATTTTTCAAATAATTATTTATTTAGTTGATTATCAAAGTAAAAAACAAAAGTGAAAATTCAATGAATTAACACAAATATAAATGTAATATAAAATTATATTTATTCATTTTGTTATTTATAGTTTTAAAGATCGAATATATAAATATATATAACCATAACATATCTAATTTATTTAAAATCATTTTCCTCGTCGTTTTAGTTTACGACGTTTGTATGAAAATGATTACAATTTACTTTTGTGCTAGACATTATTTAAACATATTAAAAATATTATTTATAAAAAAATTATAGCAGTGTTTTATAGTACTTTTTTAAAATAAAAAATATATATAATTTTTAATACGGGTCGGCCCGTTTAGCCTGCGGCCCGTGTAGGGCCGAGCTCGGGTAGTATATTTCAAGCCCGTTTTGTCAACCGAGCTTTTTGACCCGACCCGCTAAAGCCCGAAGCCCGCAAGAGCCGGTCCGTTTAGGGTCAGGCCGCCCGTTTTGACAGCTCTCACTGATGCCACTAGATCGTCTACCCGTGCGGCAGCACGGGTCATATATAGCTAAAAACATTAGTTGAACTTCATTCTAATATGTCAAACGTAATTAATACAACTTATGTGACAACCCGTGCGCTATAATACACATAATTTTTTGACTAAGATGACCTTAATATTATCTTTTTAACATCATTGTCAATGTTCATACATTATGGAAAATTTCTTTGTATACGACATTGGTAGTAGTATCATTGCAATTACCATTTTCATCGGTTAAGATAACATATCAATTTCAATTTAGATTTCCATTTTCATTCCCGTTAACTTTCCTTCCTAGTAAATGAGAGTGTATTTCGATCCACGTATATAGGTCGGAAATGCATTCAGGTACCTACCTACCCAATCTTATGTAACAGGGATTAAGGAGTGGATTATTAGTTTATTTTAAATGTCATTTACCTTATAACACTTTACTATTTTGTATTTAATCTTGTTTTGTGCCTCATATGAAATCAATAAGATAGTGATAATTTATCACAAACTTCACCATTATTATTCAGCAAGACACTACCAATTTACAGTGAAGAATTGTAGTGGGCCCACAAAATAATGTGCTATCAAGATGGACAAACACTAAATAAAGTTCCATCAAGAATCTTGATATCTTATGCTTCGGTTTACACTGCTACACCTTAAACAGTGGTTGTCTTTACGCCCATCATAACAGAAGACCAAACCTACTACAAACATAACTACACTAATAGGCAGTACAATGTAATGACACCAAGAAAAAAACCATTGTCACATACACTATCATAGTTATCATATCAGATCCACCATACTCCAATGATTTAGTTCAAACCACCATTGTCATAGTAACAGAATTTTTGAAATAAGATTGATAGTACAAAATTAAAGATTACAGAAGTGTTCAACACCAAGAAGTTTGTAACATAACCAAATTAGACCATTACAATGTGGCAAACAAAAGAGATATAACAGCAAAACCACTAAAAAATTCATCAAAACACATAAACTCGTCAAACTAAACCAACAGAGGTCCCTGCTGCTACAAAGAAGCATCAGCTGCATAGTCATAAGGCACCTCTCACAAAAAAAGCAACGGGAGGAGAATTGGATATCATAACTATTGAAAGTGGAAGCTAAGACTATCAAGGTGAACCTTAGGATTATTGCACTTTCGGCAAGCAGCGACAATGGTCCTGCCAATGTCTGCATTGAAACAAAAAATCAATGGTTTATAAGTTACTTAATATTCATTCTAATATCCATAATAAATTTTGCTAATTAAAGGAATGGTTGTGTGGATGCTACAAAATCTATTCAAGGCAAAAAATAAAAGGAATTGGTGGATTGACAACAATCAATGATCATGGAATAGGCATGTGTCAGAGTTTCCAACAGTGGTCAAAACTTACTAATATTGATCTTCAATAATTTCATAATTACATATATTTTACTCTATTGAAATCTTAAATGATTCTCATGTTTTTTGACAGCAATCAAAGGTAATGATGTTATTTAAATTATATAATTGGAGGGGTTAGAACTCAAAAGGGAGTGGTTACACATGAATTCAAAAAACTCCTTATAAACAAATTTACTTTTACATAGTAGATAAAATTTCTAGATGTATCAAAAGAAGAGTAGTAATCTTTAAGTTTCTTTGATTGTACACAATTCAAGTAGTTCATTTCATTCACAATATTTTCTCTACTTCCAATTCATACCTGAAAATTCTTATTTCATCTTCACCTTCGAGATCTCTGCAAATGTCCATTCCAAATTTGTTGAAGTGGTCCTCAACCTATCATGTCCGAACATATAAACTTAAGTATTCTTAATTCAAATACGATCTAAAAACACATTAACTACCAACACTATATAGCAATTTGAAAATGAGATACATAACACCATCTGCAAAGACACATTCTCAACATAAAATATCATGCTAAATAAACCTTTTGGGTTATAGGTTGCTTTAAGATCCAAATGTGTCATACATTTTTGGTTCATGCCTAAAGATTTTATGAAGAATCCTTTTTCAGAAAATGATATAATTGAGTTTAAAATTGTTCAAAACTGAAATTCATTTCAGTTGGCAAGCTATCATAAGAAATCACAAAAAGTAAAAGGTAATCAGTTTTTGAAACGTTACCATCAATTCAATCTGTCCTTTGACGCGGTTGATCAAATCAGATTCAAAACGAAGAATCTCAGGGGGGCTGCCTTTTCATTACGCCAAGCTCGCTTGAGAAGCTCAACATCAGTCGTCGAAATCAAGGCATCCTAATCGTCAGCGAGTGATGATTGTTCTCCTTCCACAAATCTAGAACCCATTGATCAAATTTACAATGAAAATGTTCTGCAAGTGTTATTTTTCAATTTTGTTGCTCAATGCTATTCAATAAAAAGAACCAAGAGCATGGCCACCTGAAAAAAGTTAAAGGAGAGAATGTATTAATGTGTTTTCTGTTCTAACCTTGTTAGATAAAGTGATGGAACATGAACAGTGTCAGAATGATGTTCAACATCAGTCAAACCACAGATAATTATATACTCCCTCCGTCCCAAATTGTATGTCACTTTAGAAAAAATATTTGTCCCAAATTATATGTCGCTTTACAATACCAATGAAAAATTAATATTATTTTTCCTATTATATCCTTAACTATTTATTACTCTCTCCTTTCAATTCCTTCATTTATCTTTCTCATATCATTTATTGAGGATAATTTTGTAAAACAACTCATAATATCTCTTTCCTACACAATATTAATTACATTTCTTAATATGTGTGAAATGCCCAAAACGTCATACAATTTGGGACGAATGGAGTAATTTTTAATTTTTTTACTACAATATATAAGGTTTTAAATAGAGGTCCGTGACCACAGTCTGGACTGCGACGTGATAACCTTTTATGTTATCGAAACAGGAATTCGGCCACGACTGAAACCGCATTGACTGCATCTCACTGCAACACTAAAGATCGTGATACAACCACGACATTTACCACAACTAATGTTCAAAACATTGATAATTTACTAATTAAACAAATAATATAGAGACATTTGATACACTGGGCCGCGGTTTCAAATCCACAATTCCCAACTTCTTAGCACTTAGTTTCTCTGAGTTTCGCTGCACTATTCTTTAAAACCAATAATAATAATCAGTAGACTTAAACATGGTCATTACTGAACCATAAACATTGCCATCAAACCAACTACAAAATATACTACCCAGTACCCATAAAACACATTATATTCTTATAATCACCCAAATTCAATCAAATTTACTTACCCGTAAACAAACACTGAAACACATAATTCAACCAAATTGGAATAGACCGAATCCACTAAATTGATAACAATGATTGAATGAATACCTGCTCGTTCTCAATTGACTATTTAGTACACCTCCGGTGCTGATAAGGTCGGGACCGTGGCCGTCCGTCTCAGGTTTGCCAACGCGGAAGAGAAAAAAGGTGATGCTTTTTTAGGGATTTGAATTTGATTTATCGGGAACAAATATCAAAGAAATACCTGGTCTCAAGAAAAGGAAAAACGACGGCGGTGTGTTGAGGCTGAGGTGGACGGTGGCGGTCAAGTCGACGACGGCGAGGGATGAGAGGAGAAACACGATTGTGAAAGTAGAAAAGACGTATGGAAGAGAGTGAAATTTTTCATTGGCAGAGAGAGAGAGGTGTAGTGAAATGAAGGTAAGCAGAAAAGAGTTTCACAGAAGAGTGTTTGGAAAAGAAAAAAACGTGGAAAAAGAAAATATGTACATTGAAAAAAGACCAGATAATAACAGCTGTTTTGTTTTTTCATAGGTGTGTTTCATTTTTCAAAGAGTGTGATTTGATCTAACGGTTAGGATAAAATGGAGCCAAAAAAGTAGGGTTAGAGGTTGACAATTAGGGTTTGCATTGCTGCTAGGATTAGATATAAAGGATGACATGAATACTTTAAACTAATGTGACATGGTTAAACTTAAGATAGATTAAAAAGAAAAAGGAAAAGATTTCATCGTGACTTACCTCTCTCTCCGCCCATTCTCTACGACTGCTCCATCTCTCCGGCGATGGCGTAGCGTGATTTGCCTCTCTCTACCCATTCTCCGACGACGGATCTCTATCTCTCCCTCAACTCTCCGACGACGACGTCTCTTCCTCAATGGTTCCAACAAATTCCGATATGAATACAACGAAGGAGATGCATAGCCGAGAAAGATTGGTAAAGCCACCGTCCCGGAGGAAAACCATCACGGGAATATCCAATTGGGTTTGAGTTGGACTCCATCGTTCCAAAACCGAGAACTACCCTTCTTCATCATTCATTCTTGCTCCAAACCCAGATCTGTGAGTTTGAAATTTCTCAATTAATTTTCTTATCTGATCCCTGCTAATTCTTAATCCAAAATTTACCAGTAATATCTCTTGTTCTGTTTTGTTGATTTTGCCTTGATATTTATAAGTTTTTAAATGTTGAGGAGTTTGGTTTTTTTCTGCAATTTGAGTTTGTTAGAGGTTGCAATGCACATGCTATTGTTGTAGTTATATAGTTATTATGAATGAATTATGTTGCTTGAGTATTATTTTCCATAATTAGTTTTTTTTTCATCAAATATCATTTTTATTTACATGAACTATTTATTTGGTAAGACAAATCTGCTATAAATAGTAAATGATAAACATGTTTTGCTTCCATTGGCGTTGACGATAATTGTTGAGGTACAACCAGAAAGCTGACCCTTTGTTGGATTTTAAACTAATCATGAAAGTTCATGTCTTTTATCTGAAGGAATGAGAAAAAAAAAGTGAAAGAAATGTAGAAAGAAACTGAGTAATGTCTCATTTCAAGTACAATCGTGGCTCAATATAAGGAAGCAAAAGTGATGGAAAAATTGAGTTGTTTGTGTTGTGCCTAACTGTCATTGAAGTAACAAACGTACGTGTTAATTTGGTGCTTAATATGTTTGACTTTATTTTAAAATTACTTATAAAAAGATGTGGGTAGGATTATTGGTTGTTGCAATAGTAGTTATGGACATGTCAACACTGCATAACAAGCCAAACATTGATTTTTATTAATCAAATTTTGGATTATGTTGATTAATTTGGTAGGTTCTTAGATTTTGTTCAAGTGTTAGTGGATGATATGTTGTTATTAAGGATAATCTTGATTAATTCGCACGCTTTCAGGGAACTATGATTGTGTGCTGACAATGTTGATATTGGTATTTGTCGGGGTTTTGGCAGGCCTTAAGGTGATGTTTATCTCATATTTTGCATTTGGTGAAGACTAAAATTTGTTTTGAAATCATTAAACAAAAGTTACTATGTTCTGATATCTCATAGACATTCTTGCATCCGTAGACAAGAATATGGCTTCAACTCATAATTAAGGTGATAATTTGTCTTTAAGCGTGGCTTTTATATTTCATCTAATGTGTTTCATCAATTCACTCATAAGTAATTGTTGTAGAATGCAAGTGGGCTATGAAATTAGAGTTACTACAATATTTTGGACAACTATGACTTTTTGGATAAAAGCTCAACCGTTCATTGCTAATAAGATGGGATGCCCCTTTTTGTGTATATTACCTACAACTATTGTAATTAACGTGAAATTGTTGTTTTGTTTCTTGTTTGGCCCAGCTATGATAATCACGACCATTACATGATTATAATATTTGTACCTAATCATGTATGCTTTAGCCAAATTTTCAATGGATTATTAAAGACACTCTAATTTCAGTTGTGAAGTCGAAGCACATAAAGATGATCAATTTTGAACGTAGGAAAAAATTATGGTTACGCTTTGGTTAGCAAAACATTCAAAGTTACCACAACCATTTACTTCATATTATTAAGGGCATCATATTTATGTTGTTAAGTCGGATATGATAATGACGACCAATTTTGAACGCAAGGAAAATAATGGTTACGCCTTTGACAAATTATGTCTTTACTAAGGGCATCATATTTTCTGTTGTTAGGTCAGATATGATAAACGACCTCTAGTGTAATTTAGCCTTCATAATGTATCATAAGTCGTTAATTGTGCAAACCTCAGATGAGATCATGTACTCAGTTTAGACTCCAAGAAATATGGAGGTTCATAAGCTTTTTGATTCCATGTTTGTATGGCTCAAAACTAAGTTTTTCAATCTTAAAATTTTAGATAACCAAAACAGTGAACAATGTGACCACATTTTTTCAGAGGCATCACCATTATTATATCCAGGTTTTCAAAGTGTTCGTCTTTATGCGCGCAAACCTCATATGAGATCATATACGCAGTTTAGACTCCAAGAAAAATGGAGGGCCCATAAGTTTTACGATTCCCTATTTGTATGCACAAAATTAAGTTTTTCTTGAAAACTAATAGTAGGTAGTTACACATTTGATAAATAGTGGTTAAATGCTTTCTCAATATGGTTAGTATTTGTAAAGTGTGTTAAACTTACAAGATATTGCACTTCTCACTTTATTAATATCAGTCTACTCTCAAGTGTGTTCAAATATATTCTCTTCCCTCATATCACGTGGAGGAATAATGAGAAAGACAAATTGGTAAGGGAAAGAAATTGCGGTAACGCCTTTGATATTTAGTGGTTAACTGCATAAGAAATATAGTTAGTTTTCCTAAAGATTGTCATAGATATAAAATAATTTACCTAAGTCATGGTCGGCAATCGTTAATCACTTATGTCTTTCAACAACATTATTTTTACACAGTTCAAGGAGGGAAGTAGTCAGAAATTGACAAAATGAGCAAGAAAATAAATTTTGGTTACACCTTTGATAAAACATGGTTAGTTCCATCTCATACATGGTTAGTTTTCCTAAATCATGTATCAGTCATGCTCATTAGTAAAGATTCACTGGAGTGCCTCAAATGTATTCCTTTCAGAGAATTCACGTGGAGAAATAGTTAGAAAGAAACAAATGGTAATAAAAAAATGTGGTTATGCCTTTGTTAAATACCGGTTATGGATAACTCATATTTGGTTAGTTTGTCTAAAGCCTGTGAAACAAAAAATAATTCACTTCTTATTTATTATCATCAGTAAAATTCTTAAGTGTGGCTCTGTCATATTCTTTTCACTTATATCACTTGGAGAAATAGTTAGATAGTGACAAATTGATAATAATAAAAATGTGGTTACACCTTTGTTAAAAATTGGTTAAGTACAACACATATTTGGTTAGTTTCTGAAGTCTGTCAAACATAGAATCATTTACTCTTACTAAGAAAAGTGTGCATACAAAAGTCACCTACTCATGCTATAAATACTACGTGTGCGTTGGGCTAAATTTTAGTCTATAACTCATTACAAAACTCATTTATAATTTACAACATGGATAATATATAGTACCCTCCAACATTAGTGCCTTGAGTATGTCAGCACAAGAGAAAAAAGAGAGAATTAATAAGTTAAAACTATATAATTCAATACCTACCTTTGATTCACTACACTACTCATTAACTCTGTATTATAGCATGTAACACAATTTAGAAGCTAATAAATATGTCAACAAGAATAACAAATTCATAAATCAAGCACAATTATTAATTTAGTTAAAAAATGGACTGAGAAAAATGGATTAATCTATCAAGTGTTCTATAAATAGACAAAGAAACTAGAGTTTAGAGATAATCCACAAATATTGGCATTTCACTACACTCTCCTCTAACACTTTCCTCAACCCTGAACCAATTGATAAATAACATGATTCTTCATCCTTCATATGCTTGCTAGAAGGGATGATGGAAGCCAAATTCAATCATATGGCTTCATGGTTGCTACAACAGCTTTCTTTTGGTGATTTATTCAGGATTAGAGTAAACTATTAGTTCATCATCTTGTTGTCGATCCTCACAATAGTTCATCATCTGACGATTCATTTCAAAGTTTCTAGTACTACTATGCTTTCTATTTTCTTATCAGTCAAAGAATAGAGCTTGTTTATGCCATTTGTTGAAGGATATTCCATCAATGACCTTACTATCCTCAATGCATTTAGAGTTTTAGGAATATGAACAATAACAAAAGCCATCTGGCATCCATCTTGCCTTAATCAGAAACCACTAGAAATTAACAGTGCAAACAAACCTACATGAGAAAAGAAAAAAGTAAATGGAAAAACCAAAAAGAAAGGGAAAACACACTTATGTATCAAAAACAAATTAAGCAGAAAAACTAGATCACTAGAATGACATTTTTTTCTTAGGCTAGCAACAAATCAAAACAAGCCTTTGTTAGAACAATAAACATCATAATCAACAAGTTAAATTGAGTCTAACAAAGTCATTATGAAAACTATGAAAAATGTGGTCACACATACCATATATTTGGCGAATCGAACACCGAATCACATTTTATCACTGCACTAAAAGCCTATCCAACAATAAACTACTTCTTTTATAATCTGCGAGTTTTTTACGCCTAATGACGGACAAGTTCTAATTTCTGAAAAGATAGTGGTCACGCAACTGAAAAAATGTGGTCACACAGACCATATATTTGGCTAACTTAAATTTCTTAGGTATAAATAATCCCTATTTTTGGCGAATTGAACACTGAATCACATTTTATCAATGCACTAAAAGTCTGTCGAACCATAAACAACTTCTTTTATAAGCTGCAAGTTTTTCACGCCTAAAGACGGACAAATTCTAATTTCTGAAAAAATAGTGGTCACGCAGCTGAAAAAATCTGGTTACATAGACCATATATTTAGCTAACTCAACTTTCCCTGGTATAAATAATCAACAAGTTATAGAGTTTAACAAAGTCATTATGAAAACTATGAATTTACCAAGAGACTAACTCAAGCTTCAAAGACTGTCAAACAAACTTTATCACTTAATAAAACACTCATAACATCAAACTCCAACCACCATTAACTTCAGATCTTCCATAATCTAAGATAAATTGATATATATTTCTATAAAAAATCACTTAATTAGGTGTCACTGTTATGGATGAAGCAAATTGATATTTACAATGTTCAAAGAAATACTTAAATCTAATTCAAATTAGATTGATATGAGGAACAAAGAACATTAGATCATCCAAAAAGTGAAGACCTTACATAAATCACAAAATGTAACAACCAAGAGGAATATGGAAGAAAATACCTGAGTTGAAAAAGGAAATCGAGAAAGAGAAGAGATCGTCGCTGAATGAATTGAAAGAGAGGGTACGGTTAAAGTTTTGAATTTTTGTCATTTTTAAATTTTTTGTGTGACATGGAATTGACTGATATTTTTATTATTAATGATATTGCCACACAAGGGTGGTACAAGGTGTATTGCCATGTACGGTGGTATAAGGACTCGGTTATTTTAGATCGACATTGCCTATAATTAGGAAAGGATCGAAACATAATATTGTTGTTTTTTCAATTAATTCATCCATTCTATTGGTAGATTGTATTGTGCCGAGGTTTACTATGAATTTGAGATTGACATCTTTCGTACCAGCAAAACAAATTGCAAATTTTCCAAATTAATTCTTAATGCAAATTTTTTTAACAAAAACTATACAGTATTACTATCAAATTTTATATTAAGTTTACGCTGAAATAACTTAAATATAAACTAATTTTGTCCAAGATATATAATTTTGTGTCAATTATTTTTAAATTTGATTTAAAAATAATACAATTTTTTTACTAAAATTTTACCGGTGCTTAGCACATGAGTAGTGTTTCGTCCCTAGCAAGTTTAATGGAAAGGACAGAGGCCACGTAAGCAAGTGTGGAAAATCACTTCTTTGGTTTTGGTTTCGGACACATGAATTCAAAACTAACCACCAAATTCTCCACCGCGCTTCTGGTAAGAAGGAAGAAGAAGACGATTCAGACTCTGTGAAAATTTCCACATTGTTATTAATCAATCGAATTCATAAACAAACAATGCCATCATCATCGACGAAGGATCTTACGAGACTATTCAACGGTCTCACTTTAATCGCTAACGAATATGCCAAACGTTCATTACCCGCCAGAACTTCAGATTTCGAAACCCTAATTAAAACCGCTCTTCTCTCCGCCACCAACGTCTCCGGCATCACCAAAGGACAACTTCGTCAATTCTCCCCTCCTCAACCCTCCAACGACTCTTCCTCCGATTCTTCTTCCAGTACTCCTTCCGTTGTTGTTTTCTCCGATCAACCTTCTTCTTCTGCACCCGATTCAACACCACCGCCACCGTCACCGTCACCGGCAACTACAAAGATAGAAGTAGTTACGAATAATGACGTTTTTGCTGAGGTTTCTAATGAAACGAATCGACCAGTGGAAACTACCGATGCAACTGTTTGTGCCACGGCGGGGAATGAAAGTGAGGTTGTGAGTTCTAGTGAAACGGTTAAGCAAGGTGGAACTACGAGCGAGGAAGTGCCGGTGAGGAAACGAAGGCCGAGGGAGAGGAAGGTTCCTGCTACTCCATTTTCCAGAGCTCTTGGGTTAGTTTTGTTTTATTTAATCTTCTCTAATTCATTTTCATGTTCATGCTACAACATAAGATCCTTTATAAGCACTTAGACCCAAATCTGAAAGGAGTAAAAGAAATAGCTTAGATATGTCCTGTTTTTAGTTTATTGTCATTAGCTCATCAATGTAGCTTATGAAGCAGCTCAAGGAGAATATGAGTTTGCTTGGATAGACTTATTTGAGCTTATCTACTGACGTAAGCAATATTGGAGAACTTATGAAAACCACTTATTACACGTTCATAAGTTGTTTTCAACTTACTTTTATAAGCTCTCCACGATAGATCATGAAAGCAACTTATAGTTTATACAAATGCATATCATGATAACCGTTTATGCTATAAGCTGCAAATTAAAATGTTTAGCCAATCAGGGCCAATATCTATTCACTATTATTTTCTTTCCATTCGTAGAAACAACTTATAAATAACTTTTTCTACGATTAGTACTTGTTTAAGTTAAGGAGAATGCTGACAAGTTCCCTTAGGGTATTGATTAAGGGCCTGTTTGGATAAACAGCTATTTGCAGCTTATAGCACAAGCACTTATCATGATATGCACTTATGTATAAGCTCACATAAGCTGTTTTCATAAGTTCTCCCAAACAGTGACACAAAACTTATGCCAGTAGATAAGTTCAAATAACCCAATCCAAACAGGCCCTAAGTAGTGAAAATAGGCAACTTTTGCATAGAAAGTGATGTATTTATTACTTTCAAGTGTTTGACTTGTATTTTCAAGACAAAACTTTTCATGGATTCCTTAAACATTGCCCTTAGGGCGCTTGTTCATATGACCCCTAATTAATTATCAAAACATTCTCATGATGCTTTGACCTGTGAACTTGTGATGCGTTGGCGTCTGCATATTGTTGTTATCTCTAACTGAAGGGTATGTTGCACTGCCAAATTGCAGGTTTGCTGGGCTAGGAGCTGGTCTTGCATGGGGAACAGTTCAGGAATCTGTCAAGAGGCTTGCATATGGTACACCTACTTCGCAAGGCAATCAAACTACACTTTCACCGTTCTTGTCTGATAAAAATGCCGAACGCTTAGCTCTTGCACTTTGCAGAATGCGTGGAGCCGCACTTAAAATCGGGCAGATGTTGAGCATACAGGACGAGTCTCTTGTTCCTGCTCCGGTACTTTGATCTATCTTTTAAATTTCATGTTTGTAGTTTGATTTGTACTGGAAAACTTCATCTGACATGAGAATGTTTCTTTTATCCACACTTGAATTTTATGAAGATCACACTAGATTTTAAATTAAATGAAAATGGATTCACTATTTCTCATGAGCTCAATTTTTATATTTTAAACTTTATTTCTATGATATAGTAAACAAACACCATTGCATCATTTTCAACACACAATTGAAATATTTAATAGGTTCCAAGTGTTTGTTTCAGTTTAGTGAAATTATATTCATGTTCACAAACTTATAGTAAATGTCATCAGCTGTCAGACTTGAATTCTTCTTTTTAATGGAAGAGGTTGGGCAGAGTGCAAGAGTGCAGATTTTGAAAACAAATAACTAAGAATACTTGATGGATAGCGATCCTTTCATTATAATTTGCCATGAACATGTGTAATGGTTGTCATCTTTCACCAACTTGCTAATTAGGTCCAACTCTGTTACTTTTTTTTTACATTCTTTTATCTTGTTTCTGGAGTCTCTTGATCAAAGGTAGTAATGATTGTAATATTTACTGCTGCCATTTCTTGAATTGCTACAAATGCCAGAAAAGTAAACTAGTACGTTAATCTACCCAATCAGATATTATTTTGCTCTAATAGAAGGGTCATAAGTTTCACGAAGGAACCTATGAATGACTTTTGTTTATATTTACATGACTTGAAAAGTAAACTCTCAATCTTTTATTTGTAGATCCTGGCTGCTTTGGAAATTGTTCGTCAGGGTGCAGATGTGATGCCAAAGAGCCAGCTTAATCAAGTTTTAAATGCCGAGTTAGGTCCTCATTGGTCATCAAATCTGCATAGTTTTGATTATGAACCTTTAGCTGCTGCAAGTATTGGTCAGGTATGTATCCCTGTATTGAACTCTATAGTTTTTTATCTGTCAATTTTCCATCATTTCATTCTTTTTATAAACCTTTGTGCTTTTGGAGCTTAATTGTTTCTTTCTGAAAGATCATTAAATGTTTATCATCAGACAAATTGATATGCATTTTACTTGTTAGAGATATGTACAAAAACCATTCACGAGTCTTCATCTTAAATCTCAAGCTTTTAGCAAAGTTCGTCATCAATACAGTATTATAGCCTCTATGACCAAGTACTTATAAATTTGATCGTTACTATCCCTATTTTACTCTTGAAAGAAAGTTGAAGTTTTGTATGTGAGTTTAGACACTGTCTATACTTTGCATCTAAAATTTTGCATGAGGATGCATGCTAGAGATATATAAAAACCATTTGAGATAGGACGTAAGCTTTTAATAGAGTTAGTCCTCGATATTGCAATTGATTTTATATCTTGAATAAAATATTCATCTAGTAATCATGTTTCCATCTCTCACATTTAAATATATGTTATGTGGATTTTGGCGAGCTTTGAAAACTCAAAATATTGCCTTCTAAACTATTTTCATGGCCAGACCGAGGTGCCTTTGAACTAAATACTTTATTTTGAATTCATATTAGCATAGAAGTTATTTTTATAAGAATGCTAAACTTTACTACTGTTCTCTTACTTAAATATGCAATCTTATGTTCCATATAATTCCATTGAAGGCAATTTGTGTTGTCGTAATCTTAAAAGCAAAATCATGCCGCACTATATTCTGCCCTGCTGTGTTGCATAGTTGTATTGCCTAACAAGACCCTCATGAAATTTAGGTGCACCGAGCTGTCATGAAGGATGGCTTGCAAGTTGCAATGAAAATTCAATACCCTGGTGTTGCAGATAGCATTGACAGTGACATTGAGAATGTGAAACTTCTTTTAAACTACACCAATCTAATTCCTGAAGGACTTTATCTTGACAGAGCAATTAAGGTGCATGTTTATGAATATAATTCATTTATGTATTCGGTTTGTTTATATCAATATTATTTGAAAGTCATTCAGCCTGCAATCCTTTCACTGATAGTTTTGTCTTCGAAGTTCTAAGTTAGATTTTAAAGCCATATTTCATGTTTTCTGTTCTAAGTTGGATCGTGCAGGATGATACCTCTCTGTAATGGACATTGATTCAGTCACTTACCCATCCTATAAAAAGACATTTTTCCTTAATTTGACAAACATATCCTGTTCATATGTTAAAGTTTTTGTTGTTAATTAATCATATATTTTTCTAGGTTGCCAAAGAGGAATTATCTCGTGAGTGTGATTACAAGTTGGAGGCAGAAAATCAGAAGCGATTCCGAGATCTTCTAGCTGGCGCAGAAGGATTTTATGTTCCAATAGTTCGGGATGATATTTTAAGCAAAAGAGTATTAACCACAGAACTTGTTCATGGTAATTATAATAAATTTCACCACTTCCTGTGATACAATCTTCACTTAAGTGAAGCTTTCTTAGATCATGTTTTTTTTAAATAAAAAAAAAAGCTTTCTCGGATCACAGCTTGCATAACATTCTTCACTCATAATTGCTAAAAATAAAAAGCATGGTGGTGTTTGCTGCTGTTACAACTGCATTTGAGACTTAGTTTATGACGGAGCTGTCGATGTATTGTTATCTGCCGCAATATAGTTCTCCAAATTCAATAAAAGATTTTTCCTGCAAATGTTCCAACTGTCACTTATACAAATAAATCGCATTTGTGAATTATCTGCTCAAATATTTCATCTTGTATGTTTTCAATTCATTGAAAATCGAAGATGAAAGGAAATACATGCTAACAACAATAATCAACATTAGCCAAATGCATTTTGTAATGCTTATTTATTGTTATAATTATGGATATGGATAATTAATGATCGTCATCAATACATAAATTTTGTCAATGCCCCCACTTTTTCTTTTATGCAAAATCTTCTAAGTTGGCTGTTTGGAGTGAGCACTGATGGATAATAAAACAATATACATGTGATATGTTGTTAAATCTTAAAAGAAGCCCTCTTTTTTTCATGGTGTATGAATCATTGATGAAGATTTGTTTTTCTAAGTATCTTCTGATTATAATCTAGCACTTTCTTAAAATTGTTGAATAGATAAACTAATTTTAGTTTATTTTAATGTGAAATTGTCAGTGACATGCTTTGAGAAATGTTATTATTGAGATAATTTTACGAAGAAAGCAAAATATGTGCATAATGTTTTGATTCATTCCTTGCTCTAGCATTTTTGAGCTTTACATGACAATGGTGCAATTTTTCTCTTCATTAAACAAGGGATGCTATTCTTTCCATTACAATCTTTTACATTCTGTTTAATTCAAAAAAAGAACTATGGATTTTTGTTTAATTCAAAATGAATTTATTTATGTTATTTAGAATAAATAATTAGAAGGTATTCTATTAAATTATTCCATTTTATTCAAGATATTTATAGCTTTTCTTTGAACACGGGATGGTTTACTTTTGCTACAGGAATTCCAATTGACAAAGTAGCATTATTGGATCAGGAAACTCGTAATTATATTGGGAAAAAGTTGTTAGAACTCACATTGAGGGAGTTATTTGAATTCAGATTTATGCAGGCATGTCATTCCACCCTCTCTTAGTATATGTCTATATGTGTAACTAGTCCAAGTATAGAAAATCTGAAGTGTAGCTGCTCGTATCTTATATGACAAATTTTGGATTAATATGCAGTTCGGGCATCATTTAAAACAAGTAAAGATAATTTACTGTTGAATGATGTGGCAAAGGAGCAGGTTTGGGTGAGACACTATTAATGTCCTCTTCACTGGCATATTCCCCTTCTCAAATTCCTTGTTGGAAGCTTGTAAACTAGTTAATATTTAAGAGGAAAAACCTTTTAGTTTTTTTTTGTGCATAGTTTACATCTTATACGCTGTAAAGAGCAAGATTGGCATGGTGTAACGAAGTTACAAGTGATGACTGGGGTCGCTGTAGAGTTACGAATACCAATATTAGGATATCTTAATAGAAACAGTTCCTATCTATCAGAGATATTGTATTATTGATAAGAAAGTAGAAGATACAAAAGTAGGAGTAAGTTCTTATGGTAAGTTCTTGTGGCCCCAAGCCATAAAGCCGAAACTGAAATGGAAACACACATGACACCCCTTCTCTCCCTTTGAACCGCCCCATACAACATTTTCGCTCTCTCTCTCAACTAACTGTCTCTTCCATTTATTTCGTGTGGGTGTGTTCTCTGATTCTCTCCCTTTGAACTGCCATGTACAACGTATATGCTCTCTCTCATAAAAACTTTTCTTTCCATTTCCCCATGTGTGTGCGTGTGGGTTTGCTTATGTGTGTCTTTTCACTAACTGTGTCTACGTGTCTTATCACTAATTTGGCCTATTCTGAAAATCCCGTGGTTTCTCAATGAAAACACCGGTTGGTAGGAACACAGGACTCCCTTCTCTCACTGTAACTATCCGACTAATTTGTTCTCTCCTCGTACTATCTCACAGATTTGTCATCTACATGTTAGTCTCCCTCCTAAACGGTGAATCAGCCCATATAAGTGATCATTAGGGCCTTATTAGGCCCCTTCCTATAACTAACCGGGTCTAGGAGCCATCAGGCAGAATCAAATTTCCTGCCTTGGTAGAGCTGCACTTTTTAGACTGCTAGAGTCAAATCCACTTTTTTTCTTTTTCTCCCAAATACTAAGTTTCTGAAAAAGATAAATACAATGATGTCATATTTGTTCATAGTTTCAAACAGCTACCTACTTTGTGTTCATCAGATTCACTTTCTGTTATGTTTTGTAGATTCATGTTTTCCTTGTTAAAATGAAGTTTTCCTTTAAACCTAGCATCTCAAAATCCGATTTTGTTGTCTTTTCTAACCTTGGAAGTGTTTTTAATGCAGACTGATCCTAATTGGGGTAATTTCTTATATAATGAAGCTACAAAGACAATCAATCTTATTGATTTTGGAGCAGCGCGGGATTTCCCCAAAAGTTTTGTTGATGATTATTTAAGGATGGTTGGTTCCTTTCCTTTTTACTTTATCCTTTCGTATCTGCAACTAAAGATTTAAAATTTTATTTCGGTTTATTGATTTCTCTTTTTAATTCTTATGTTTACTGAGATTTGAGCATTCAAGCTAGCTAGTGAAAGCTGTTATTCTCGATTGCTTTTTTTAATCTTCTATTTTAAATCTTTTTCTTCTGATATGAAATAAAACAATCACCTTCTGCTGACTCTATTTTGACTGGAAGGAGACAGACTCTGATTTGAAAATTATTTAAGGTCAATTATTTTACTGAAGTTGATATTTATAGAGTAGGACATTATTTAAAAAAAAAGAAGATATTTATATAGAGTAGGACATGGTTAAAGATTATGTTGATGTGGTTCTGTGTGACATTTTCAAAATTTTGGAAGAATATAGTAAGGAGAATTAAGGGTCTGTTTAGTTTCGTTTATTACAGACTCTGAATTCAGTACCTTCTTTTTTCTTATTCAGATTGGTCCCATATGTTCTCGTATTATGACATGTTTGTACTTGATTGAGTGTACCTTCAATACAACAGGAGTTTTAGTGTTGCTTTGAATTTCGACTTTTTCTTAAGACGAGCTGCAAATTCATATGGATTCTTATTATTGTTAATTTTTATGATGCATAACTGATTAGGTTCTAGCATGTGCTAATGGGGATAATGATGGCGTCATTGAGATGTCCAAGAGACTTGGGTTCCTCACTGGAATGGAATCTGACGTGATGCTAGATGCCCATGTACAAGCTGGTTTTATTGTAGGGTTGCCATTCTCAAAACCTGGTCCATACGACTTCCGATCAACCAACATTACTCAAAGCATTAGTCACCTTGGGGCGACAATGCTGAAGCACAGGCTCACTCCTCCACCTGATGAAGCCTACAGTCTGCACAGAAAGCTTTCTGGTGCTTTTTTGGCATGCATCAAGATTGGTGCTGTTGTCCCTTGTAGAGAACTATTGCTTGATATGTACAAGCATCATAAATTTGGTGAAGTAAATGATGATTTATTATCCAGTGGCTCATATATTTGATCCAATTATTTTTTTGCTAATTATAATAAGTTGCACGATGCTTGTTTGCATCACAGCTCCGTAACAATTATACTTTGATTCAGTTTGTAAATGGAGTCCTTTATGGGGACCATTTCCCCTCTCACATTTGTAACTTTAACTGTAATTAGAAACTTTACTAGATTGATTCTTTCAAAGGTGATTGATCCTTTCAAACAGGGTTTGGATGTTTTCCATGTTATCCTGCTATGAACTGAATTATTAATCTTCAGAATCATTATTAGTCCTACTTATGCACATTGGGTTGCCTGAAAATGAACCAAAATGATATTTTTGTGTAACGTGTCCTTACTCAACCAACCATCGTTATAACTTATAATTGCTTTCGTGGCTA
Organism: Medicago truncatula; assembly: GCF_003473485.1. Lineage (NCBI taxonomy): Eukaryota > Viridiplantae > Streptophyta > Magnoliopsida > Fabales > Fabaceae > Medicago > Medicago truncatula. Next base: position 42,129,052 of record NC_053042.1, read on the forward strand.
CTCATCATCATCAACAATAAGTGCTTATTGTCAAAAAAATCAACAATAAGTGCTTTAACTTTTTTTTTTCTTTTTTCAAAAAAAAGTATAGTGGTTAACTATGTTGATGTTATTGTTAGTATTTTGTTGCATGAAATAACAATTGTGATAAGTTACATTGAAGGATGCTTAGCAGTTGGAGGTTAGAGGTTCACTCTCCATAGTAAATCAGAGCAGATAAATGAAGATAAGGTTACTCGTTTTAATTTGAACAAATTTAGATTCAAAATTCAAAATAGAAATATAACAGCACTATCATGAACAATCCAGTTAAGCTATTTGATTTTGTATCAAACAGCTTAGGGTTCGGAGATATCCAAAAAACTTACATTATAAACCCTACTATTTGGGAAAAGGGTAACATGTGCATTTCTGGTTCTTTTATGTCACCAAATGTGAGATACATATGGATGTTGTATGTCGCCTCCCTTTTCACTTATCAAACAATAATAGACTTTCTCCAGTGCGATATTCATATTTTTCCCTAATAAAAGAGGTCTTTTCAAGACTATCCCAAAATCCTTATATTTGCTCATAACTTTTAGCCTTCGTGTATGCATTTATAAGTCTACACCCGAAAACGAGTTGGAACTCTAGTGAATACTGAATAGTTGGTTGGTTTTATTGTTTTGTTGCCATTCTCTAAACCCAGTCGATATGATTTCCGATCGACCAACATTACTCAAAGCATTAGTCACCTTGGGGTGACAATGCTGAAGCCTACAGTCTGCACAGAAAGCTTTCTAGTGCATTTTTGGCATGCATATGTACAAGTATCATAATTTTGGTGAAGTAAATGATGAGTCATTATATAATGGCTAAGGCTATTTATTTTTTGTCGAATTACTTTTTGCTAATTATAATAAGCTGCATGATGCTTGTTGCGTCGCAACTCCTTAGCAATTATACTTAAATTTGGTCCTTAAATGGAGTCCTCTGTAGGGGACAGCTTTGGTCCTTAAGCAATGTGAAATAAAGTATATTTTTTATCCTTAACAAAATGCTTGTTTGGGAATTTCTAACCAAAAGTTAAGGCTGTGTTTTTATCTCTATTGCATGGCTCTAATCTTCAATTAAGCAAAGCCAACTCCAAAAAAGAAAAAGGCTATTGTTAGTGTAAGTTGATAGTTATATTTGTGCCTTACAGTAGAAGCAATGCAACTTTATGAAGAACCACGTTCCACAATAATTGGACACAGCAAACTACAGATCGTAAGGTGGAGTGATCGAGAAGGTTTTGGTGTGTTTTTGTTCTTTGAAAAAAATTGATTCTAGCAATCATGTCTTGCAAAAAATCTAAAAGAAAAGTGTAATTTATGGATGTGAATGTGATGATTGATAGCCATCTTTGATTCCCTTGAAAGCTACAGTTAAACATTAACGTGATTGGCTCCGTCAATTATTCATCACAATCACTGTAGCTCGTTTTTGACAAATCACTTTTAGTTTAATAATTAGTTTGTAACCAGAGGTGAGTAAGAGTCACACATTCTGAAAATGTAGGTTGAACTTTTATTAATTCAATCAAGCAATAAACCTAATGTCTTAAAATGATTTTAGGTTAAACGTGGTATTCAATTTATTTGGATATTGATGAACTCACACTTAAAGGGAAGATTGTTGGGTAAATATAATATATTAGATTTTGAGTTAAAATGTGACGTCCAACTCACCGGTGAACAAGTTGTTCTAATAAAAATAAGTAAAATAATTGTCAATTACATTCTAAGATAATTTAAAAGTTATTAAAATCAATTAAAAGATCTTTAAATTATTCTTTCATCTAGCTACTCATTTGTGCTGCATGATAATCTAAAGATTAAAGCGATGTATTTTCTATAATTTAGTTGATTTTGATAGTTAATAAACCAAATTGGTGAGAGATTAATAAATTTAGAGATTCCTTAAAAAAAAAAAAAATAAGAGATCAAATTAGGTGTTTATTTTAAGGTAAATGTTAGTAAAAACTCTTGAGACATTAATTAAAATTTTGTTTTTGTTACTTTAAAAACAAAAACACAAGGAGTAAGTTGATTATAAAGATCTTGCGTAATTTATAAGATATGATATGATAGATTAAAGTTTTATTATAAGAAAAACATGATGATAAAAAAGACAACACACGACAAGGGTATACTATCTCGTAGATGCTTGTTTTGTTAGATAACCTTTTTGTTTCCACCTCAATAGTTGAGAAACAAAAAATGTTCCTTACTTAAAACAAATCAATAATACTCAGAAACTGAGTGTGTGTGATGAATTGAAGAACCTTAGTATCCATCAGTAGTAGCACAAACAAACATGAAAATGAAGCTGCTGCTGATTTTGTTGACATTCTTAGTTTCTGGGTTTATCTCCTCTGGATCTGACACAACACTTTCTTTCTCTGAAAACGATGTCGTTTTGCAACCTCATATGGTAGACCTCACTCTCATTCAAGGAGCTGATTCCAAAGGAGCTGGTGTCTCTCTTTTTCTCACTTAAATTATTTTCATAAATGCCACATTTTTTAAATGTGCTTATTTGTATTAGAACCTTGCATAGAGTATACCCTTTGAGTTATTGTATGAAATGCCACATTTTGAAGCCAACCCATTACTTTAGTTGGTGAATTTTAGATGATTAACCTGTTACCTCATCATTTTAGATTCTCTTTATTGTAGATTAATGGATATTATTTTGATTGATTACTGTCTGAATGTGTCTCATACTGTTGTGAAGTGGAGGTGTATTATGTATGCTTTTTAATTAATATAACGCTGAATGACAAATTTCATTATGTGCATAACACAAACTCTTTCTGATTGAAAACGTGTCCAATATTCGACAAAGACGTCTCACTGACATACGTGGTTACATTTTAAACACTTTTGTCGTATCAATTACTAACAGTGTCTATGTGTCAAGTGTGGTGTCCGCTGTCCATGTTGTGTATGTGTCGGTGCTTCCCAGAGTATTCTTATGCTTGTTTGAGTTAGTTTTATTTGATAACATAGCAGAACCTATTGTGTTAAAACGAGTAAAGATTGTCTCAAATCAGTGAATTTTGTATTTGTCTTATTACCACAGTCTGTTTGGATGGAACATTGCCCGGTTACCATCTGGATCGTGGATTTGAATCTGGCGCGAATAGTTGGCTTATTCATCTTGAGGTATGTAAAAGAATGTCCAAAGTTTAATAACAATATTTTCAAGGTTTAATAGTTTCTAAAATTTGCCTACTATATTTAGAAGAAAGTCGATGGAGAAAATTTTGTATTTGCTTCAACTCTTTCTTTAACGATGCCTTGGCTAAGTTTTTTTCATGATGCTTTATGAATACCTGTAGGGAGGAGGATGGTGTGATACTGTCAGAAATTGTGTCTACAGAAAAAAGACTCATCGTGGTTCCTCAAAATACATGGAAAATCAAATACCATTCACAGGAATATTGAGCAATAAACCTGAAGAAAACCCAGGTATTTTCTTTATCCTACATAATTTTGGCATTAGTTTCTTGTAGTTCAGTTAAACTCTGCCCTCATTGATGCTGCAACTTATGTAGACTCAAGTCTGTGTTTTAATTGTCATGAATCTGGACATAATCTTCTATTCCATGCACAGATTTCTTTAACTGGAATAGAGTCAAATTAAGGTACTGTGATGGAGCGTCTTTTGCTGGAGATAGTGAAAATGAGGTGAGTGAAAGTATCAAAGTTTTTTCCCCCTCTTATCTATAAAATCCCTTAACATTTTTATGGAAAGCTGTTACTTCTGATAATAACGAGATTTCTCTTACATAGCCTTTAGTGCTGAGTTAATTGCTACCGAAAGATTGATCATTTGGAATTTATGATTGAGTAACATGTGTGTGAATTTTGGTTCTTTTTTCCAGGCTGCAGGGCTTCAATTTCGAGGACAAAAAATATGGCTAGCTGCAATAGAGGAATTATTGTCTCAAGGAATGCAGAATGCTGAACAGGTTTCCCATTTTTCATTATGTTGTTGTTCAATCTTAATTTTCGTGGATTGTTCTAATCAATATATGTATATCAGGCCCTTCTCTCTGGATGCTCTGCGGGTGGTCTAGCATCCATAATACATTGTGATGAGTTCCAGAGCTTGTTACCAAAATCTTCAAAAGTGAAGTGTTTTAGCGATGCAGGATTTTTTCTCGATGCGTAAGTTCAATGTTTTTATTTACATTACTTCTAGCATGTTCCATTGACTAGACACTTATATATAGTCTATGATCTGTTCAATTGTGTAGAATTGATATATCTGGAGGACGCACACTGAGGAATATGTTTGGAGGTGTAGTTCAGTTACAGGTAGTGCTTAACTTACTAATCGAATGAACTATTTAGTAGAATATAGCATTGGTAGATTTATACCATAAATTTGTAATTCTTATCATTAATTGATAGCATGATCCAAATTTCAAACCATTAACCACATAGTTCTTCAAGTTTTGGTACATTTTTAATTACTAATTCTCCTAAAAGCTTAGGTTGTCAAGTGAAGGCACATTGCAATAAACTCTTTTATTAGTTGTTTTACTTCTTTGATAAAAGGTTAAGAGAACCTTTGCAAATATTTGATATCACTACTGTGTTGAAATTGTAGGAAGTCCAGAAAAATCTGCCAAAAAGTTGTCTCAACAAAATGGACCCAACTTCGGTAATTCTCATTCAAGATGTCTTGCTATTCCTAATCTTTAAAATAATTTTAGACATCAAGTTTTGAATATTCAAAGCATGTTTCGTCCAGTGCTTCTTTCCTCAGAATGTGGTCGAACATGTCGAGACACCATTGTTTCTACTCAACGCGGCTTATGATGTGTGGCAGGTAAAATGGATTAATACTAATACTCTGTTTCTTACTTTATCTTGTACTCCTATTACATTAATGATATATCTGATTTTATGCTAATTACGTATAAATATATAATTAATACTGTTTTCATGACATGAACTATGTTTCCATCAGATCCGAGCCAGTTTAGCCCCATCAACAGCTGACCCCCTTGGCTCTTGGAATGACTGCAAATCGAACAATGCAAATTGTAACTCATCTCAAATTCAGCTCCTCCAAGGTGTTTTCAATCTCTACTATTGTAAATGATGCTAAAAAGTTCATGCACATAAATGAAATTTGCTAATTTTGTTGCAATAAAAGATACATCAACTAATTTGAATCATAGACAGCAATTGTGACATATTATATCTCACCTTCGAAACAGACTTCAGAAATCAAATGCTTGACGACGTGAAAGACTTCTCAAGATCATCTCAAACTGGACTGTTTATAAATTCTTGTTTCGCTCATTGCCAGTCCGAGAGACAGGAGACATGGTTTGCAGATGACTCTCCTCTTATTGATGACAAGGTATGTTCAATTTTGAATAGTTCCACTGATGACTTTAATGCCTTGGATGTAATAATCAATAGTTAAGCTTTATTCGATTTTATTTTCTGTCTATTGTTATCAGAGAATAATCATGTTTTGTTATACAGCCAATTGCAGTTGCTGTTGGAGACTGGTATTTCGATCGAGAAGTTGTCAAAGCTATTGACTGCCCTTACCCTTGCGACAATAGCTGCCATAATCTGGTGTTTAGAAGAGTATAATATGTTCACTCTTCATATGATATTTTATTTACACTTTCATCCTTGTATTTGTTTTAGTGTATTTAACATTTCATCAATTATGTTAAGACCTCCTTTCAAAAAAAAAAAAAAAAAAGAATTATGTTATGACCTGACCATTCTTATCTGATAAAAAAAATTGATTATCATCAATTTTACAGATAAAAATTGTTGGTATATCAAATGTGAGTAAGAGTTCTACATTAATTGGAAAAATGGATATTGATTATTGAACACTACATAGGTGGGAGGACTCTTACACTGCCTTAAGATTTTGGTTAAGTAGCGTCCAAGTCACCAATGTGATTGCTTTGTGATGATTCCCCAGACCCAAATAAGTGTTAATAAGGTTCAAAGAATAATGCGAGCAACACACTCCATGAGATATCATATTCATTAGTACTTACTAGTCATCTACGTACCTTTGTTTGGAATTAGGGGTGTTCATAGTACAAGACAAATCATAATTAACCAAACTTTTACAATTGCTTCCCAAACAAAACTATTATAATGGTTCGGTGCACCGGTTCTATAGTTTTGAACAAAATCATAACTAACTTTAAAAAAAAAATGATTTTTCTGAACTGAATTAATATTTTTGTATAGAATTGTACCAATTTTTTTTTTTAATCAGCCAAATTATTGTTTTAGGATTATTAGTTTTAAAATACTAAAAATTGAATTGAACCGTCTGAAGTGAATTGCATTGATAAATCATGAGCTGAACCAAATCAAACCAAACTCGTTCAATTCAGTTTGTTAATTTAGTCACATTTCTGTTGTTTTTTGTACAGTTCAGTTTTAGGCAAATTCTATGGTACATCTAATATATTTGAGTGTACCGGTACACCCACTCTTTAAATTAATAGTTAAATAAGTTGTTTTTTGAAGAAAAATATTATTTTTTATCATTTATAATTATAATAACTAAATCTTATTCATCAAAAATTTCAACAAAATAAAATTATTATTTTTTGAATTTTTATCACTCATAATCAAGAACATTCATTATTTTTTATGATAATATGTAAAAAAAAATTACTATAATTCTTATAAACAATGAAATGATGTTTTTTCTTATGAGATGATATTCTATAAAATATAAATGTTGACAAATAGCTATTTATTACATAAAAAATGATCGTTAATTATAAAATTATGAAGCAGGAGTACCGGTACACCTCACTTTATGAGTGTACCGTAGAAGTTCCCTTAATATTATGGCTGTTTTGAACACCCCTGGTTAGAAATCCAAATACAAAAACTGAATTTGTGCATCAGTTACAACGTTTTTGTCATTGAAAAATGTTTTTTTTTTTTCCAAAGCGAAAACGTGATCAATTACTACCTCCGTCCTTAATTATAAGACCCTTTTGAGAATTTTTTTTGTCCCTTTTTATAAGACTCCTTTTCTATTTTCAACTACATTAATTATTTCTTTACATACATGCCCCTATTTATTATACATCTTTTTCTTCAATCAGCAATAAATAGAATGTTGAAAACATAAGCCAACACTCTTTCTTAAAGGATAAAATTGTAAAAACAATAGTAATTACAAACATATTTAATAGAAATATTCACTATCTTAATTTCCGTTATTTTTTCAAAAGAACCTTATAATTAGGGACGGAGGTAGTATATGAAATTAGAAGATTAACGACAAGACACATTTTTTTTTGAAAGGACATAATTGATTACTAGTAATTGATTGTGTTAAATAGTCAAACCTTATGTTAATGTGTTAAGTGTGAGTTAGAAGTCCCACTTTAAATGAAAGTGTAGATAAATAAATAAAAATTCAGCATACTAAAAAAAACACATATATGATATATAAGATCGGATTTTACAATGGAAAATTTGTGGAAAAAAAGGAAATATTAGAAATTTATAGATACTAACAAAATAAACTTATTTAATTTTTTTTTTTTTATAAATTACATGGAAAACTTTATATTTATAAATATTTTGGGGTATATTAGCAAAAAAATAAAAGAAATGTTTTGGGGTAGGATGTAGAATTTGGGGGTTAGGAAGAAGACTTTTCCAATGTTAGAGCTCATATTTGTTGGCCCAAGATAAGTTCGGTGCCCTAACCTAATAGCCCACACAATCAATAATGGCATATATATAAATGGGGATTTCTATGGTACACCCGTAGATTACGGTGTATCGTACTCTCGCTTACAATTTTTATAAATTAATTATCATTTTTTATGAAGAAAATAGGTGTTTGTTGACATATATATTTTAGAAAATATCATTTTATATGAAAAAACATCATTTCGTTTTTTTTATAAAAATCATACTAATTTGTTTACATTTTATTGTAAAAAATACTCAAAATTCTTTATTATGAGTAATAAGAATTCAGAAAAATCAAATTTTATTGCGTTGACGTTTTTGGTAAATAAGATTTAGTTATTATAATTATAGGTGATAGAAAATAATTTTTTCCTACAAAAAATAACTCATTTAACAATTAATTTAAGAATTTGGTGTACCAATACACTCAAATTGTTAAGTGTACCATAGAACTTGCCTATATAAATACCTCTCAAATGTTAACAAGCTAGACAGCGCAGTTGCTTCTCTTGTTCCTTGTTTGATGTTTCTTTCAATCGAATTAGTTTGGTTTAATTTTATACGATCAAACAACATAACAAACGATCAAAATCAACAACTATATTTGGCGAAAAAATAGTGCTAAACAAGTGAGTTGGTCTTTTTTCATCGGCAAGTTTCACCAAATGAAAGTAGCTATATTTATTGATAGCAACTCACTTCCCAATTAGCACTATTCTGCAACAAATTTGTGAGATTACATTTCTATAAATTATGATTTTAATTGTGTTTGGTCTCGGTGGTTGTGTTGTTTTAGTGAAGCCCATGATGATAAAAATAGAACTGGAATTACCATCTGAATAACTTTGATGTAAATTTCTTGGCTGTGGTACTGAGGCTTCACATTACTTTTTTTGTTTTTTCCACTCATATATTTGTTTTTTTTTTTTTTTTTTTTTAAGAGCAAAATTTTGGTTTCTTGATCATGAATCTTATCTCAGTTTCTATAATTTTGACGTTCTTTCAATTTCTTTAAGGGTTTCAAGCACCCACATATTTGATTAAAATTTGTGGATGGGATTTGATTTTATAGACAAAAATGTATAAAGACAAAGGAAATATAGTTTATGACCATATGAATAAAAAAATACAAAGTGGAAATCTACGGTTTCAGGTTAATCAAAGATAAAAATTGAGTCTAAAACCGAAGACAAATTGTGAAGGGAAGAAAAATGGAAGGAAAATTAGATTGAAGTTTTATGATTGAAAATGGAATTGCAGATGAACAAATTTGTTTTATGAAATAATTAGATTCAAATTACTAGATTAGAGTTGTGGAATATCATATAATTACTCCATCCATCTCTTCTATAGAATTAATTAGATTCAAATTTTGTTTATAATACTAACTAATTTTGTTTCAATATATCCCTTTTTTTTACATGTATGATTAGACAAGCATGTTGAATAGCACCCATTGGATGGCTCACATACCTTTACATAACTCGTCCTTAACTTGCTCACCTTGGACCGAGCCATATAACAATGCATCGACTACAAAGATGCTGAGCTTCGATACTTTTCCATTTGCTATGCACATACAATGATATAACTATGAAAATTACATAATCATAATTCACCGAATCAAATGCAAAGTCTAGTCAATGTGCCAAAATAAAAAAGGTATGATAAAAAGTGAGGGCCGAACATTGGGGAGTGCAAAAAACGCTACCGAACCGAGCAGTTTTTTCTAGACTCTAGTTCCACTTTTTGGACATAAATTTGATGCTATTAAACCACTATCGATTTGAATTATTACTTAATCAGTCAATTTAAAAAACTATTTCATTGATAGAATCACAAAAAACGACTCAAATTTTAAGTTTGAAGTCTAATTGTTTCTAAAGCTAAAATTTGATCTTAAAATTTGAGTTGTGCTATCTTGATTAGGGATGACAAAAAAATCCGCACCCATAGATATCTGTGGATAAAATCTGCGATGTACACGGAGCGAAATAAATGGATATTTTAACTACCCGCTAATTAATGGATATGGATGTGAATTTAATGGTATCCGCACCCGCAGATATCTATACCCGCTATTAAACCAATTAAATTACATAAATAACCTTAATACGATCCAAATTCTTAAGCAAAAAACTTTGGTAATGTGAGTTGTTATTAGTAATTACATGACTTTTCAATTATGTATAATGTTCCTTTTAAAAAGAAGTGAAAGTGGTCGGAACTGTTGAAGCAAGAAACTTTGTTTTAATTGAATATGATAATCTTTATTTATGCTTTTGTCAAATCAAAGAACTTTATTTATATTTTTGTTGAGTCAATGATCTTTGTTGTTATTGTAATGTATGAATATTATGTTTTGCTAAAAATAATAGAAAATGCATGTGATGAACTTTTTGTTTTTATATAATAGTCAATGATCTTTTTTTTATTTTTTTAATAAATGTTATCCATGGATATCTGTATAAACCCGCGGATACTTCAAAATTCGTGGATTACCGGCTAAACGGATATCTGCGCGGATATGGATAGGGCACGGATTTCATATTTGTCTAACGGAACGGACACATATATCACAGTATCCGTATCCATGAATATCCATTTACATCCCTAATCTTGATGACCATTTGACTAAGTAGAGTGCTGCCTACACACAAGCTAGATTCATTATTATTAATATTATTATTATTTTATTTTTTTAAATCTTTTTATTTTCATATTGGTGTGATGTGCTGAAGATTTGAATTGATTGCTAAGATTTATTTCCTTAATATTTGCTCCTGAATCAAACTGGATAGATTTTCGCTGATTTTTTTCTATCAAAAAATAGAAATAAATAATAATTTGATATGCAACATAAGTATTATCCTAAAATCATGTCAATAAAAGCGGGATCCAATTTCTTGTGTCCTAAGTTTCTCTCTATAAATTTCCTCTCTCTCTCTCTCTATATATATATATTGGCTTCATCTCCGCCAAGAAACCCTAGGGCAGCAAGACAGTGACGGCCACCGCCTCTTCAATGATGAGTTCCACCATGAAAGTACTTGTGATAATATTGCTGATAATATTTCTCACAAATACCGTAGACTCTTCTTCTTCAACGATGCACACTAACAATTGGGCTGTTTTAGTCTGCACCTCTCGTTTCTGGTTCAATTATCGACACATAGCCAACACTTTATCAATATATGCAACCGTTAAGCGACTAGGAATACCCGACGAAAGAATCATACTCATGCTTCCTGATGACATGCCTTGTAACGCAAGAAACAGCTACCCTTCCCAAGTTTTTAATAACGAAAACCACAAACTCAACCTCTACGGTGAAAAAGTAGAGGTTGATTATCGTGGCTATGATGTTAATGTGGAAAACTTTCTCCGTCTACTAACAGGTCGTCACGAACCAAACATTCCAAGGTCCAAACGACTTCTCAGCGACGAAGGAAGTAACATTCTTTTGTTTATGTCAGGTCATGGAAGTGATCAGGTTTTGAAGTTTCAGGAGAAGGAAGATCTTTATAGCAAAGATTTAGCTGATGCTGTGAATGAGATGAAAGAGAATCACAGGTTTAAGGAGTTGTTGATAATGGTGGATACTTGTCAAGCTGCTACTCTTTTCTCAGACCTTCGTTCACCTGGTGTTTTAGCTATTGGAAGTAGTGTGAAAGGAGAGAGTTCGTATTCACATCATTCTGATTTGGATTTGGGTGTTTCTGTCGTTGATCGCTTTACATATCAAACTCTTAATTTCTTGGAGAGGATTAATTTATATGATAATGATTCTTTGAGTAGTCTTTTTGATTCGTATAATCCTTATTTGTTGGAATCAACTCCTTATTATAGAAAGGACCTTTATCAACGCAATAGACACCGATTCAGCCTATAAATTTGGGGGAAGAGCTAAAACTATAATGTCTTTGGATCAATCAATCTCCGACGATGCTGACAATGATAGAAGAATTTTGAGAAACCATGATGATGATGATGATGAGGATGGTATAGTTGGACAACTATGGAGTACTATTGTTAGCAAAGTGAATACATTTGAAAGTATTGATTCTTTTGTGTGCTATGGTCTTCTTTCTATGCTTCCTCTGTTGATAGTTTCTTCATGGCTATCATTGTAGTCTTGCAATGCAACTTTAGTTGGTAGTGGATTTTATGATCTTTATTGTTTGTTATATTTACAACTTTAGTACTGGATTATCTTAATAGTGGAATGCAGTTCAAGGTATGTTTTATTTGTATTGTATGTTGGACTTGCTTGTCCTATTGAGGAACATTGCATCTGTTTGGATTCCCTTGTTTAAACTTTATTTATTGACATAAGCACTTAAGAGTCTTTATGAGAGAGTTTATGAAAATAACTTACGACATGTTCATAATTTGTTTTCAACTTATTTCTATAAGCTCTACGGAGTCCGGATGGCGTATGAAAGCAACTTATAGGTTATATCAAAATAGTTAGACTTATTTGATGTTTTGTTATTGAAATGGTTTATTCATAACCAAAAGTATTTATCTTTTTGACTTTATTCAGAATTGAGAAAAACATAATTGAACAATGATATGAACATAGGCAATATTAGGCCAGACCAAATTACTGATGGGACAGTGTTTTGGTAACTCAGCAACAACTGAGACTATTGGGCCACAAAGTGGAAATGGACTTGGGGTTAGCGGCCCTAAAATAACAAAAAAGACCCCAACTTGAGGATATGAGTCACCTTTTCTATGCTCTTGCATTTTTGTTTCATGCTTTTGGTTAGAATATTCTCTATTCTGTTGCATTTTTGTTTCATGCTTTTGGTTAGAAGTAAATGTTGTACTTGTACATCCAAATTTTTATATAATGATCTCAATAACAGTTATTCTAACCAAGTTTGTATTCAATTTAGAGCAACCAATCCAGAGTTTATTTATTTCACTTCCTGAAAAGGTTTCTTGCTTGCAAAGCACTGTTAGGACAATGTTTCAACCTTTCAAGTGTTAAGACTTGGGCATGCTTTTATGACCCTTGTTAGCTTTGAAGTCATTGTCTTATTGCACATACTGTATGTGAAATACATTAAATAAACTACTTTCAATTCAACACCATGGTCATGCTAGTCTTGTTTATGAATTGTGTGCGACAATGTGAGAAAAAGATATCAGAGAACTATGGATAAAATAAAGGGATAATCTATCAATGCTCGTAATAACTCTTTTCATATAATGACTAAAATGACAATAAGTAAGTACTTATAAGGACTGATACGACAATAAGTAAATATATTGAAGGATTAATATGACAATATTAATGAAGCATTTTATCATCAGGGGCTATTTTAACGAATGAATTGCATAATCAAGGATTATTTTGAAATTTTTATACATTGAGGGACTATTGTGACCACTTACTACATATTGAGGGACCAAAATGACTATTACCCTTAAAATAAATGTAGGTTCAAATGATGAATATTTCACTAACATTTCTAATAAGTTTAATTACTAATATTTATCATTAAAAACAATATATAGAAAATCAAAATTGATGAAACAATATATAGAAAATAAAGTACACAAGATGTTCCAAAAAGTCAAAGTACATCTATCCAGAGGTATCCAAATAAGACTATTCAGAGGAAAATGACCCCTCTTTTTTTGTATTCTTTCAATTAATCATTACTTTGATGCTGTCCTTTTCATAGTGAGAAAAAGATAAATAATTCACATGATTTTGCAGACAGTACAACGATTTCATTGTGCAAGTGAAAAGTAAAACTTGCATAGAAGGAAAAGTATCAAAACTATAATGGAAGTGAATATTTTACTCTACTGTCTAGAAAACGATGGACATGTTTAAGTGTCATTTTCAATAGCATGAAAGTTAGTGACAGGAGAAAAAAAATCATATATCAAGTAAAAAAGATTCTGCAATTTGTTTTTTTTATAGGTAAAGTAACTAAATCTGTTTCTGTTCCTAGCAATAATGAAAGTAAAATGAACCAATAAATATATGTGATGGATTGTATATACTATATAGAAATTCATCAATGATGTTACAGTGTATAAATGAAAGATTATGTAAAAAGAAAACAACAAACAAATCCTTATTCACCAATTCTACCCCACACTCATAGAAGAAAAAAATGTAGTTGGCTCACAAATATCAACAAAGCAAAAAGGGTGAAAGTGAAAAACAAATTGCTTTTTTTTTTTTTGGTATCAGATTCACATACCTATATACAAGAGAAAAATCAGTGGTTTCACACACCTGTACTAAAGAAAAAACAACACCACCTCTAAAAATCTTCACACTGTTCTCTTTTTTCCACAATCATGTTCACATATCTCCAAAAGCTTCTCTTAGTTTCTGAATGTCCTTGGAAAAGATATTAGAAGTTGTTTGTGACTGTTCTTGTTCTTGCTTTGTATGAGGTAAAATACCTCCAAAACTATCTGGTACAAAGTTCATCAATGGAGGCTTTATCTCATTGCATAAAGATTCAGAAGCAAGCATTAAGATAGGGTTTTGAAAGTAGTTACTATTATTATTTTCCCACTTAGCTTCTTCTGTATGATTTTCCATCAATCCTCCCCAAGAAGAAAAATTGTTGTTATGTAAGTTTAAGGTGCTGCTGCTGCTAGTTCTCATCTCTGTAGAAACATTGTCAGAGGGAATATCAAGTGAATTGTTGCAGCAAAAAGAATTAGGAAGAAACATGGTTGTTGATGTTGTTGTGGGATTGAAATGAAACTGATCAGAATTCATATCAAAAGATTTTCCAGTTTGGTTAAACCAATGATTACTACTAGTGTTTGAATCATTTGGTAAACAATCATTTTCAGTGTTTGCATAACTCATTTGAAGTGGAAAATTTCCCATCAAATCTGAGGGTTGAATGAACCTATCTATGAAAAACTCTTTGTTGCAAGAACCTTCCATTTCCATTGCATATGCTTTTGGTGAAATTGAAGATGTTGTTCTTTGCTCATAGCTAGAAGCTGCATCTGACTTTGAACTCTCTGATTTCAAAAGGTTCAATTCATTGGATAATAATATATCTGGTGCTTTCTCTCGACTCTTATTAGCATTTTCCTCTCCATTATTCTCAACCTCAGACAATGGTTTATGAGTCACAGGATCTATACCTTTTTGCCTCAGTCTCTTCTTCAAACAAGAGTTCCATAGATTCTTTATTTCATTGTCAGTCCTCCCCGGCAATTGCGCCGCAATTTGAGACCATCTGATAAGAAGAAAATGAACATAATTTTTTAAAACGGACGGTATTAGTATTGTTAGTATTATACCTAGAGTGAGATCGAATCCTCGACCTCCTTATCACTCCATTGCTTAACCATAGGAGATGATAAAAAAAAAGGAACTGAGTTAGTAGTTGAAATTTACCTATTCCCCAGAACTGCATGAAGTTCAACAATGAGATTTTCTTCCTCTTGTGAGAATGTTCCTCTTTTTAAATCAGGTCTTAAGTAATTGATCCACCTAAGCCTGCAGCTCTTACCACATCTTTGCAAACCTGATAATAATAAACAAAAATTCAAAAAAATAATAGATGATTAATAATTTAATAACAATTTTAACATTATTATTATTATATGCTAATGGAGATAGAATTGTATAATTAATTTACCTGCTTGCTTAGGTACTGAACTCCAACATCCATGACCATACTTTGTTATATGCCTCAGTAGTTTTTCATCTTCTTCTGGTGACCATAGACCTTTCCTAAGCTTCTGCTTGTAACAACATGAGTGCCTTCCCATTTGTGAATTTTCCAAAAATTGCTATGAGAAGAAAAATGAAGCAATGGTTTAATGATAGAGAGAATTGAAGGAAGGAAAGTGAAGTGGCAGCTAAGAAAAGGAGTTGAGTTAATATAGGAGAGTGAGACCTTATGACTCATGAGATGAGAGAGAAGTCATAGTCAATAAGCTTCTTTCTATTTTCTTTATTCTATTTTTGAATTTAATAATAATAATATACATAACATATCATATAGTATATGTAAGGTTGATCTATCTGATAGGGATTGGACAATGTGAATTAGGATTTCTAGTTGTTTAAAGTGTTTGAGTTGAAAAAGAGGGAAGGTGAGAAAAAAATGGATTTCATAAAGCAGTATAACATGTCTTTTCTAAGGTGTGTGCATTCATGTCTCTTACAGGAAATAGTGGTGGGACACACTTAACTCATATTATAAATTTATAATCAATCAAAGTGAAGACATTATTATATGAAAACAAAAAAGATATAATAAATACAATGCTTGTAACTGAAGTTAATTATGAAATGAAAATTTTAAGTTTCATATTAAGAAATGGCATAAACTATTTCACTCTGTTCAAGCAGTTGTCACACTAACTTCAAAATAACTGAATTAATTGTCTTATACACTCTTGAGGAAAAAGAAAGCAATCATAATTATAATATTATTATATAGAATATATATATATATATATATATATATATATAGTAAAAAAAAAACTATAAGAAAAAAGTTTAGCCGAGTTAGGTTTCAGAGTTCATTAGGGTTAGGTCAGACTCACTAAATTTGACACGAGGAATTGAAACCAGTTCTTACGAACTATGAACTAATTTTTTATCAACTGAACCAATTTACATTGGCAAAATATATAATTTAATACAAGAATTAAAAGCAGTTAGCGAAATTTCCTTGTCAAAGGCTAAAGTTTCTGGCTATCTATGTCTATGAAAAGTGAAATGCAACATACCCCTCTCACTAGTGATGGAAAACTTGTGTCTGAAAAAATGTATAAAATAGAATTCTATCCGTTCTTTACACTTTGAACTTTATGTGCAATTCTTCCATGTCATGATTTCTTTAAAAAGTTCAATCATTACGTGGAAAGAACAATGTTTTTAATTTTTTTTTTGTTTTTTATCAAAAACATTGCATGTTTTCGTTTATGGTTGAAATTCAAATAGTGATGTAAATTACTCTTCTCATCATCATTTTTCCATTTTCATCTATGGAATTCTCTCGGTTCTTCTTCACTTCAAAAATTGACACTTTGATGCATAAAAGTTATATATAGCCATATTGGTCACGTAGACGCATAAATTGGAAAATATTCTATTAGTACCATAGTGCTAACCGTTTTGAATACTATAGGTTTTATCTGCATATTACAAAGCATCTTTTTCTCAATAATTAATCTACCCAATTTAAGCTAAACTAATTAGTACAACTAACTCTTTTTTCATGACTAAATTATAGACAACTAACTATTAGGCGCATTAGTTGATCTTCACTTAATACTACTAATTTAGATACTTGTTTTCATTAAAATTTCATTTAATCCACAACCATCCCACCGGCCAGTGTGGTCATCACATGTGCAATAGTTCTTTGCATAAATATAATTAATCTTCCTTGCTTTAATTTTTTCTTTAAATAATTGTTCTAACTGTAAAATAAACGATCTTATAAGCATGATATCATTGAGTGGCTGTATTTGTCGGTAAAAAAACAGCATAATTATTTATTATTATATATTGACTAAAGTCTTGTTCATTCAATATATAATTAAGCAACTATATGGATTTGCCAATAAGGTGGGAAATATTCCTTATTTCCTATTGTCTTTGGTAAGGGGCAAATGTATCTTTGCTATTCATCATTATCTACATCATTGTGGCTTAAACGTAATGGTCTTTTTCTTTTATTTAATAACTGTTTTGTTTTAATCTATTTTAGACATGATTAATTAATTATGATCCAATGTTGGTCGTTGTTGTATTTGGAGCCTGATCTGGATTATATTGGAATATATAAATGCCACATTGGCCCTTTCCAAAGAACATATTTTATTGGATGGATTAAAGGGTACTTATTTTAACTGAATTATTATAGGCTAAGTGTACCTGTTTATCTTTTTGCGACCCAAGTCTAATTACTTGTTATATTTAGCAAACTAACAGATCTATAGTTTTTTTTAGGAACAGATCTATAGTTGTATACGGCCTTATTTATGATGGTGTGTATTTATGGTGATGTCTTATTTTAGTGGTTAGAATCTCACATTTAAAATGAATAAGTGGAGATTACAATATTTTTGTCAACTGAATTATGTTTACGGAAACTCTGAAGCGGTTTTTTTAACCACGTTAAAAACAAAGAATAAAATCGTTTTATCATTCAATATTTTTTTTTATAATCATTGAGAGTTGTTCTCCTCCTCTGCATTTTTCTTTCTTGTATCCTTTTATGGTGAATATATTTTATGTTTTTTGTGCAATGAACATATGACCATTTTCAATTATGTTTATTTCCTTTCTCTTATGTAGTTACTCAGTTGGTAACTACCTATTAATAAAAGGGAGAGGAGAGATATTTTAATTTAGTTTGAATTTCAAAATAAAACATCCATTAACTTTAATTTCATTAGGTCAAACAACCATCATATTAGACCATCTTTTATTTAAAGTTAATCTATTATTTACGCGGGTGTCATATATTGGCTTCATTTTGGATAGATTTTGGGATCACAATTCTACTCGAAAACGAAGGTGATGGTAGTGTGTTGTTTAGTCGTTTTTCCGAAAGATTTCACTTAAATCAGATATGTTATTGTTGGTCAATACACATGTAGTGGTTTTCGTTGACCTGATGAGTTTGTTTAATGTTTGTCGTCGTGGTTGCTCTGATTTGGTGCGTTTGTGATGTAAAGTTGTTTCGATCTGGGTTCGTTTTTGCTCGATTCATTTAGTGTGATTATCTCAAAAACCCATTTGGGTATGTTGGTGTCCATGAGGTTTCACTTTCACATTCACCATTTAAAGTTGGTTATGGTTTCGAAAACGCTAGTGTTCTCGTGTCTTGGGCCAAGTTATGAGGTATGTGTTTTATCTAAGTCACTCTTTATAATTGGCTACAATACCTGTTGGCTAGAAATGGTCGTGGATGCTTACTGTGTTGCAATACATTGAATTGTTAGTGCATGGTTTTGTATCCGTGTTGGAGGTTATATCATTCGCCCATCTGAAGATCTAGATTCGACTTTCCTAAACATTCACGTGTCGTTTTCTATAGCAATTTGGTTTCAACCATGTGTGTGGGTTTCCTGAATCGTATGGCTGAGTAAATAATGGTAATGAATACATCCGAATCAAACTTGTTTTTTTTTTTTTTTTTTGCGGTTTTCGTTTTGGTTTGGTTTGGTTGGCGATTTTCTATTACGTTGCTTCGATTTTGAACACTCATACTCTCATTAATAATGTTCAACCTAAGCATGTCAACCTATCACCACTCCTTTTCTAAATACATATCGTAAATTTTTTGACTCACGCTTGTTACACAACACATATACATTCAATTAAATATAATTATAGTACAAATATTTGTAGAGATATTTTAAGGATGAGTGTTATGAGCATTCTATTGTCAACACTCACTCTTTTATATGACGAAAGTAATGTGAGGTCATATACTATAAAAATGACTCCCACATAATATGATGAGGTTTCAATGAATTTCACCAAATAAAAAATCGAATGTGAGAGGATGTTGAAAAAACGGTGTTTTAGACAACAAAATGTCAAAATCACATCATAATGTAATCCAATTCAAAATTTTTAGTCAAGTAGACTAGTGATTAAAAATTCACATTCTAAGATAATAAGTGAGGAGTTTCAGATTCGAGCTTCAACCTTAATGCAATGTTAATAATAACTGAGATAAACTCACAAGTGATATTTTGTCCTATTAGATAAATACACAAAATATATTTTATATTATCGATGCATATAAATTAACTTTTTTTACGGACAGATAAATTATGGATGCATATAAATTAACTAGTTTTTTTTGAAGAGACTAAAATGAAATATATTACCCAAATCAAAATGTTCTTGCTAGCACAAGGTGTGCCAGAAAAAGAACAAAGTCACAATCATATGAACAAAGGAAAAGAAAAGACAAACAAAAATAAAATTACAGAGAAAGAAAAAGCATTAACCAATGCCCAACATATTGAACGGACTAAGCCACCAAGCATGGTAGTTGAAAGAGAGATTTGGAATTTTCGCCTTCAACCACACAAAAGTAAGAGACTTAACTTTGTCGA
Organism: Medicago truncatula; assembly: GCF_003473485.1. Classification (NCBI taxonomy): domain Eukaryota; kingdom Viridiplantae; phylum Streptophyta; class Magnoliopsida; order Fabales; family Fabaceae; genus Medicago; species Medicago truncatula. The sequence continues at coordinate 42,148,902 of NC_053042.1, forward strand.
CAATCTGATATGTTGAACATTCTTTTCCTTTAAAAATCCTGTTATTTCTTTCCTTCCAAATTTCCCACACCGTCACATACCACATCAACTGCATAATAGACAACCACCTTTTGGAACAAAAGCCACCAACAAAGCCAAACTGGTTGAGGTAATCCGTTGGCAAACTAGGGATGACCGAGCAGACCCCCAACCAAAGATGAATAAAGTGTCAAATTTTTCCAAAGAATTGACAATGTAAAAATAGATGAGGGGAAGTTTCCAACATACCACAACCACCCACACACCAGCCATCATCTGGACCTATAATTCCACGACGAAGCAAGTTATTTTTAGTCGGCAACCTGTCACGAATCAGATGCCAAACAAAAAAAACGACCTTAAGAGGAATATATTTGTGTCAAAGATCCTATAACATCTTACCAACGATATCCCTTCAACAAAAAAAAATCTTACCGTATTTTTTCCCCATAAAAGAAACTAAAGATCAATTTATGGGCTTGTGGTATAGCTCCTTCGTGAATTAGATTTCTCTTTATTAATTGGAGTTTTTTTTTTTTTTGGTTTGATTTATTGGAGAATCTAATATTAGAAAGAAAGACACAAAATACAATAATGTTGTTTTTAAATAATATTATATTGTATTTGCTTTTCTGTCTTCATTCTATTAGAAGTGTTCAATAATTAAAGAGTGTTCAATAACTAAAGAGGATGAAGTCTCTTTATCCTCCTCTGTACTTTGTTTTTATTGATAGTTTAATGGTACCTCTTTATTGTTGCTTTCTTCAACTTTTCCATTGCCTTATCTAAAAAACCCAGACAATTAAAGAATTTAGTAGCTATCTAAATATTCAAAAAAATAAAATGGAAAGCATATTTCTGATATAGAACTAGAACAGTATAAAAACAAATGAACAGTATAGTGTATAGACAAGGGAAGAACGTTAACCTAATGAGGAAAGCAAAATTGATGAAGCTAATAGTAATTACTCACGTACTTTATAGTAAGAGTAATAACTAAAACTAAAAGAGCACAAGATTAAAAAACAAGGGAGAAGGTTCTATGAATCATTGCATATCATTAGCTGGCCTATGGCCCATTTGAACAGAACATACCATAAAGAGACACGCACACAAAGACCGAACAATTAAGCATATATTTTATGGAAGGAGGGAGTGTCTTTCGTATCATATATATGCCCTTAGAAATGGGTTAATACAAAAACAAAAAAAAAAGTTAGGTTGGACGCGGTCACTCGGTTTGAATACAAAATCTTATAGTGTGTGTTAAAGAATTTTATATTGGATAAAAGATGATTTGATAATGTGATTATAAGTAAGGATAATTTTCACCTTACAAGCCGGTTTGTAGGGTTGTATTAGGTCCAACCATCATTTTTAAAAGTTTGTGTAAATTTCGACTGTCTTTACTATTTTGTTTACGGACAAAACAAAACTGATGGTAAAAAAAAAAAAATTTTGTCTATTAATTTTATATTAACAAATTTATAATCTCCTTGTGAAATCATGTCTTTGTAACATATTTTGTCTTTTGCTTAATTGTGCATTTTTATGGCTTAATTGCATATTTGGTCCCCCTATTTTCACCATTTTGCCGAGTTGGTACCCCTATTTTAAAATTCGATGGTTTTGGTCCCTCCATCATATTTTTGAACTATAAAAATGTGATGTGATAAATTTTAAATGTCATGGAATACAATCTGAAGATGAAAGAAGATCAACATTGATGAAGTTGAGGCGAATTCCCTTGAAAACTTCATTTAAAACATATCATATCACAATATTTTAGACAACATATTTGATAAAGGGACCAAAATTGTTGAATTTTAAAATAAGGACCAATTTCGCAAAATGATATAAATAGGGGGACCAAAACTGCAATTAAGCCATTTTTTAGTTATGAAAATGTATTATATATATACTTTTAATCAAACAATTGAACTCAAGTAGTTAATGAGCTTCACCAATGACGATTTGTTTAAAAGAACTTGAGTTCAATTCATAGGTGAAACGAAAAATTTGAGTTTGATTTATAAGGTGGAGCAATTCTTGATTATACTTTACTTACCTCCCGACTGAACTTTAAATTATCAAAACATCATTCCCTTGAGAACCTCAAGGTTATCTAAAAAAGAAAGCTATAATAAGTTTTCTGCATCTGTAATTTTTTTTTAATAGACCGGCTACATTTGGCCTCACTTATTATTTTGACATTAAACATCACTTTAAAATTCAAACTAAAATAAGAGATTTAGAAATAAAACTATTGTTTGATGTTACGCAAGTGTAGCTCAGTTGATAGTTACCAAAGACATTATGCTCGGGGATTGAACATCGGTTTTCTCACTTTTTCACATATAATGTGTGTGAATCTAACCATTAGACGAAAAGAAAAACTATTGTGTGGTACATGATTATTAATTTTTAGCAGATTATAAACAATATTGTTTTTCTTAATTTTTTCATTCAATAGAGTTCTAGTTAAATAATAAAAAAAATAGATAAAATCATCTAACGATAGTTCTTTTACATTTAGTTATAAAAAAAGACAAATTCTTTATGTACCAAAAAAATTCAATATTCTTCTTAATTTAAAAGAAATACATTTTTTTGAAGAATTAAAAGAAATACTTTTTCTACATTGCCTCATGTATTGTGTCACACGACCCACTATATTTTGTTTTTGTCATTTTTACAAGTGTAATTCTCCTTTTTCTTACCAAAAAAATTCGTAAAAAATGGCAATGCTCTTTAAAACAATAAGAGACATCAAAAGAGGATTTTTTACACTTTAGCGAGTTTATGATTCCGTTTTACTTCAAAAACACATTTAAAATATTTTTAAACCAAAACTAAAAGAAAAGTTCACCCCTCACCCTTTATTTTTAGGATATTAACGAATGTTCTAAAGATATTTTTTTAAAATTTCTAATTAAATTATTCAACTTTTTATAATAACTTATTATCTAAAAGTTGCTAAAAAATCCTTTTAAATATCCGTTAACATTTCTCTTATTTTTATTTTTTAATGACATATTCAACTCTCCCTCCCTTTCATCTCCGTACTACACAGATGTATATCCTCTAGCAAGCTAGCTTATCATATTCATGCACATGATGTGTTTCCCATAATAGTCAACTATTTGTACTGCTACAGTATTTTGAATATACTCAAACAATATTTGTATTTGACATTTCTTCCTGGAAATAGTCTAAGAGTGTGTTTGGATGAGAGAATATTTTGAGGGAATGTAATGTTTTGAAGGAATTCAACTACTTTGAGGTGAATTATATTGTTTAAATCCACCTCAAAATAATTGAATTCCCTCAAAACATTACATTACCTCAAAATATTCCCCATCCAAACACACTATAAGGCATTAAGCCCTTTATTGAAGAAAAAAATCTTAATAATTCATATTATGTTATCTATTAGTTCTTCTATACTCATAATGAATCGATCTTTCTATTTTTTTTTTTTATAAAAATCAATGAGAATTTCTATACATTATATATATATATGTGTGTGTGTGTGTGTGTATGTATATGTATCCTAAAAATGAATACTAGCTAGAATAAATACTATAGGTTTTTGAAGTGAAGAAAATATAATGACACTGTTTAAACCTAACAAAGAGAGACAAAAAGAAATCCGACTTTATACCAACCATATGAAAAGAGAGTCTAATACGTAGGAGTGGCACTAAAAAAACCAAATGAAATTAAGATCGGTGGGAGTAACAGTGAGTGCATTTTATCCATATAAGGGCCTGCAAATGAAAGTTGTCAACCAAAGATATCCATGGCCTACAAACACGAGATTCAGTTGACACATATATCATATTCATCATATGGATGTGGTGGCTGCATAACCTTTCAATAATGTAACACTATTGCTTAAATTATTTAAATATATCACACGAGTGAACTTATGATAGGGTCCTATTATTCCATGTTTTGGTATTTGTTTTGTGACATTTGTCCTCATTTAATTTAGGCCAACCTGGCTTACATTGTATGCTAAAAAGCATTTATATGGACCTTTCCCTTACCCACTTGGTGTTTAATTAACCCTACCCAGATTCAATAACTCTAAACATATAAATAACATAACACAGAGGTAGATAAGTACTGTGTCTGTATCCCTCAAAAGAAAAGAAAAAGAGTACTTTGTATGTAGTTAGTCCAGTACTTGCTATATATGGTGCACTATAGATATATGGTACCCTATCAAATAGTGTCTTATACGCCATATTTGACCCCATCTCTCATATGCTACTATTAATTAAAATCGGTTGCAATGCCCATAATAAAATTATAGTTGTGTGATTTTTCTTGTTTAAACGGCAAACTTGTTACACTAGCAAAAAAAAAACGGCAAACTTGTTATGTTACTATTTTCTCCTAGGATTTGTACCCCCGTTCTCCAACTTTTTAAACTTTAGCTTAAACTAGTTGAACTATCTAATTCTCTTTTGTAGTCTAATGATATGAATTGAGATGACGAAGAAATACTAAGAATGAGATTCAAAGTTTGATAGTTAGAAAACCATTACATTTGTCTATATTAACAAAAAAAAAAAAACCAAGTCCAGTTGCATCTACATATTGTTGAATTAATTATTTAATTAATTAACTATAGATTGACAAAAATCAGTTATTATAAATTAATCTTAATATAAATTATGATTTATTGTGTTTTTTTAAGGTGATTTATTGTGTTAATACACTAATTAGTTGATGAATATGTGTGATTGGACTATTGTCTCTGAATGGACCGTGATATCTTGACTCATTTAGTTAGGTCCAATGAGAAGTCTCGATCGTCAATTGTTTAGCTATTTAAAAGTTATCTCATCAATCGTTTAACATACGCTGAAAACCTATTCCGCAAACCTAAACAACGATGAGGGAGTCATCCCTCTCATACTCTGTTGGTGGCCGTCTCTCATAACCTAAACCCAAAACTACACAGTTTCTTGATTCATTCTTTATCATGATAATATGATATAATTTGTATCTACCAAAAAAAAAATTGATATAATTTGTATTTATTGATCCATGTCAATGAAGATTTCAACATAAATGTGAGGAGAAAAAAAAATGGATAGAATATATCACATAGTAATTATTGGAAAAAAAATAATTTGGATGTAGTTAGTTCAGTACTTGCTATATATGGTGCCCTATCAATCTATGGTGCCCTATCAAATATCTTTCTTTATACGCCAAATTTGACCCCATCTCTCATATGCTACAATTAGTTAAAGATCGGTTGCAATGCCCATAAAATTGCAGTCTAATGATAAAAAAAATTAATGACAAATGTTCGTATATTATTTGTTATTTTAGTTTTTTTTTTCTCTCTTGCCATGCATCAAAACTTGGATCGCAAACTACTTAATTTTTAACTTAAACTAGTTGAGTTATTCGATCCTCCTTTCTAGTCTAATGATATGAATTGAGATGCTAAAGAAATACTAAGATTGAGATTCAAAGTTTGATCATTAACAAATTCATCTTCTCCTAATAAACTAACCATTAACATTTTGTCTATATTAAAAAGAAGTCAGTTTCAGTTGCATCTACATATTTAATTAATTATTTAATTAATCAACCATGGATCAACAATAAACAATTATTATAAATTAATTTTAATATAAATTATGATTTATTTTGTGTTAAAGCACTAATTAGTTCATGAATATGTGTGATTGTTCTATTGTCTTTAAATGAACTATGATATCTTGACTCATTTAGTTAAGCTCAATGAGAAGTCTCAACCATCAGCCATTTAGGTATTTAAACGTTATCTCATCGATCGTTTAACATACACTGAAAACCTATTCTGCAAACCTAGACAATGATGACGGAGTCACTCTTATACTCTATTGGCGGCCGTCTCTCATAACCTAAACCTAAAGATGCACAATTTCTTTATTCATTCTTTGTCTTGATAATGATATACTATAATTTGTATATATTTTTTCATGATTAACCGATAAAAATTTCAACATATATGTGAGGAGAAAAAATGATAGAATATATAAGATAGTAATTATTAGAAAGATATTTTGATAGAGGAGAAGATGGCGAAGGATTGAATGAATGTTCACCTTCCTAGTACTTGTAAACCAAAATGGGAAGGCTACATTTTGGTAGTAAAGTCGAAAACATGTCAATTCAACAATAGTTGCTAAATCAATTTAAGATAGACAACCTCATCACACTGTTACCTTTAAAGTTCAAACCGCGTTTCATTCTGTTTATCAGTGCTTCGTTTCAGTCTCTCACTATTCTGCATCATACATACTACATAGACCACTATCTCCAACTCTGAAAAAAAATCATAAGAAGAAATGATAAATTATTAATAGCATAATTCATTAATAATTAATGTTAAAATATACTTATCCCCTAAATAAATGTTAAAATATATTTATGTTAGTAAAAAAATTATGCTAAATTATTACAATTAATAGAAAATAGTAAATTCAAAATTAATTAATACTACTAAAAGAACAAAATTTAGTGAGGGAATACCTTTCTAATTACATCCAACACAATCACGAGTCACAGCCATGTACAAAACATTCACAAAAACTACATTAGTAACCACCTTAAGCTAATCTATAAAAATAAAATAGCTTAATACATCCTCCGGTCCTTTAAGTTATTTTATTTTCTCAGTTTGGTCCATTAACTATTAATTGTGTCAATTTGGTCACATAAGTTGTGATCCTCTCCGTCAGTTTTTAACTTTAAATGTCTAAGGTGAACCAACTCTGTAAGTGGTCTACGTAGACTTTATTAATTTTTTTTATTTTAACCGTTTGATCTTTTATTTAAATGAAGATTGTTGGATCATGGAGGGATCTATTGTAGATTATAATGAACCACAACCACCTAATTTTTTGTCTTCATCTTCTTCCCCTACCAATCTTCTTCATCTGCATCTCTTTTTCATATTCATCTTAAACAAAAACACAAAAAATTACAACTTTTTTTTACCTATTTTCCAGAAACCCCAACAGAGCAAATTTCAATACAGTTTTCCTACCACCAATTCTTCATATTCATACCAAATTCATACACATTCATACAATATACCAACAAAAAAATTCAAAAAAAAAATTTAAAATTTAACCAACAAATAAAATCAGGATTCAACATCAATTCATTTCTTCAACATCAAGATGAATTCATGGCTTTCATAGAGAAAAGGTACAATTGTCTATTTTTGTAAAATTCATCACTGCTTTTCTCTTCCTTCTCGTCACCATAACCACCACCACCATCCCCTTTCTTCACCCTTAACAAAGTTCAAAACTTTATCATCAATTTCAACACCCCTTTATGAAGGTGATAAAAAACACAAGAAGGGGGTTGGATTGTGTTGGCTTTTTCTTCCTTTTCTCCTAAGCTGAAAACACTGATCAGAAACAGATATAGTTCTACTTCTGAAGTGATGTTCAGGACTAGATGCGCAGCGGATAAAAACACACAGATATATATATATATATATATATATATATAGAAGAAAGACACAAAGCAATTATAAAGGTTCCTTCCACAAATCGGAAGTCAGTCATGTCCCTCTTGCACTTCCAAGGAGAGTTCACTATGTAATATCTGATTACAATTGCTCACTGCTAAAACTAGCAAGAGACTTCAAATGCTCAAGTACAACTGAGAGAGAGAGAGAGAGAGAGAGATAGAAGAAAGACACAAAGCAATTATACAGGTTCCTTCCACAAATCGAAAGTCAATCATGTCCCCCTTGCACTTCCAAGGAGAGTTCACTATGTAATATCTGATTACAATTGCTCACTGCTAAAACTAGCAAGAGACTTCAAATGCTCAAGCACAACTGTAAGAGACTTCCTATGTTCCTGAACGCAATCAAGAGACTTCTAATGCTCAAGTACAATTGTAAGAGATTTCTTAATTCAAACAGAATTACTAGAAAAATGTCTGAGGTTGAACACTTGATATACAATCAGTGGTGTTCACAATACAAATTAGATACAGACTCTTAAGACTCTAGAATTTCTAAGATATGAACTTTGATAACAAATTCTAAGTGAACTTTGATAAGACTCTTAGAATTTCAGCAGAGTTTTGGCACTTGTAATCCTTGGTATTGTGCTACTCAAAACTCTAAGTATTCACTCCTTTATATAGAGGTGTGAAAGAGACGTTGTGAATTGCCAGCACATCAAAATAGAGTCGTTTGAAGCTTTGATCAATCACCAATGACCTTTTGCCTGATATGGTTATTGTCCTATGAAGGATCAATTTCAAATCCATTCCCATTGTGAAGGAACATTGTTGCAAGCAGAGCTATTTTTCTTATCTTGTAGCAGAGACAAAAACAGAGTAGTGGAGATAGTGGTTGTAACTTCGTACAATTGTACTTTGTCAACGCTCTTTGAAGAACAAGCATTCAATGCCTTTAAATCCTTTCAAAATACCCGTTGCTTCACTCTTCCAGTCTTCTGCGATGCTTAGACGAGATTAAATCCATTGAACAACCTTTGAAGCTTTAAGTCTTGCATCTCCTGATGAACTAGAGCTTTTGGTGATCTTTAGCATCTGATGAGATGCTTCTGATAAACTTGCTTCTGATGAGGTCATTACTTCAGGAGCACTTTGTCTTCAGGAACATTTTGTCTTCAGGAGCAGTTCTCTTCAGACGCTTTAAGCTTCCTTTTTATTGATTCATTTGCTCTATTTTGTTCTTCTAGAACCTAATGATGATCTCAAATTTTTGTCTATGGTCATGTACACTTGAACAAATATTAGCATATCCAATTGACAATTTTTAATACCTTGTTATCATCAAAACTCTCAAAGGGTAATGTCAAACACATTTTGTTCAAACACTTTCATCAACAACTCGTTCACCATCGATAAGTTTCGAAACTTTATCATCAATTTCAGCACCCCTTTCATCATAAACTACTCACCGACGTTAAAGTCCGAAACTTTATCACCATTTTCAGCAACCCCTTCATCTTCAACCTTCAAATCCAATTTCTCATGAAGCTCCACAACAAGTTCATTATTATCCTTTTGAATCGTTTGATTGAGATATGGCGGTGGAGTGAATGATAAAAGTTATGGTTATGGTTGCAAATTGCTGAAAGTGATGTTGTTACAAATTGGGGATGAAGCTTATGTTGTTGCAAATTGATTGATTGAATCCTACGCTTTGAACTCTTCTTTTGATTTTGCAGAATTGGGGATAAACTTTTATGGTTTTTAGCAGAATTGGAGATGAAAATAATGTTGTTGCAAAGATTGGAAGAAGAAAACATGAGAAGAGGAAGAAGGGAACTGAGAAGAGGAAGAAAGAAGAGGACGAAGGGAAATGATTTTTTTTTTATTTTTTTTTATTTTAATTTTTAGAAAATTCAATAGAAATAATCATATGTTGTGAGTTTATCATATATTTGTGCACCTCCTAAATCCAACTCTTGATCACCATCTTGAGTGACACGTAGATAAGGGGTTAACAATTTAAAAAAAATAAAAATCGGAGAGGACCACATTAGTAAACGAAAGAAGATATATAGGACCAAATTGACACACTTAATAGATAGAGGACTAAACTGAAAAAATAAAATAAGTTAAGGGACCGGGGAGTGTATTAAGCCAAATAAAATAAAGAGAAAAAAAACTTGAAGAACACGATGAAAAGTCTTACAAATCATTTAGCATCTTAAAGTTCATACACCCACCATAATTTTCTCTCATAACTTGCAAAGAAAGAGTCTTTGCAATTCAAATAACACCCTGGAAATGACTAGATGATTAGATTTATCGATCAAAGCCATTTGCATAGCTTGGGGAAGTGTCAAATGATTGTGGATGACGGGACGGTTTCATTCCGCCGTTGCTGGAAGACATGTTCACCGATGGCATTGATGATACGAAACTTAAAATTATAGAACACTTTAAAATTTGGATATTTAGGAAATACGATTTTTTTTTTTATAGATAAATCTTACAATGTTAGTAATTATATTAGTTTCCGAGAATCAAAACCGGATACCTCTTTTTTCAAACTCTTTCGGCGTCTCTTACCTCATTAACCTATTTTAGCGGGGGATGAATGAAAATTCTAGTCACATAGTATGTTTGAGAAGAGAAAGAAGGATTTTACACGACATTAAATCTACCCTTAACATATAAATTTTTTGAAATATATGAGACCAAATTAAAATCTAAATAAACGTAAGAGCCAAAGTACATTATTAAGCATAAATTGATTATATTCCTTTGAAAAAGTCACTTCAAATAACTTTTTTTTGTCAAAAAAAAAGTCACAAAGAGATATTATCCTTAGTTTTGTGACTATATCTTTACTACATTTTCGCATAAAAAGTATAATTGTAACAGATGAAAGAGAGTGGCAAAGACAGTGAAATCCAAGGTAATGTCACGATCTTCAGGTCAATATGAGTGCACACAAACATGTGCAACTGCAATGTAATATCTTCCATATTTTTCCAAAAGATGATAAGTTAAGTTGTAAGGGGCACTTACACCACTCAGTTAAGCCAACAAGCCAAAATACAAAATTATCATATAGCATCTCAACCCTTTTAATTTGGACTCAATTATTGGATTTGATAGTAGATAGAGGGAAGGAGAAAGTGACTGGCACTGGAACATGGCTCATAGCTCACACAGGACCCAGTGCAATAAAATACACAAAATCATAAGAAACCTCTCAAATGTGGGTCCATTTGATCCTTATGTCCACACATGGGACCGACTTTATGCATTGCAAAGCTTGGATTGGACCGTACAACTAATTATAGCATACCCATCATCACCATGCATGTATTTTATCTCCATCAATACCTTTGCCTACAATATATCAATATTCATGTCATTGCTCATGCACACTACACCAGCAATTCACATGATTTATTAGGTGATCACGTGACACTTTTTGAGTTTGGCTTAAATAAAATTTCTGTTACTCTAGTTTATTTTATTCATAATTTTGGTTTTATTATTTTCAAATTCACAGTTTTGGCGGTGACAATCTTGGTTTTCAATTTTTTTCATGTATGTTTTTGAGTATAAATTTTACTCATTACATTGTAAGATTTGGATTCCCTACATCCATGTAAGGTGCAACAATTATAGAGATAAATGTGTTTGTATTTCATATCAAAATTTAGTTTAAAGGATGAATAATCTATTAGCAATGTAGAACTTCAATATAACTTCATGTGAACTATTAAATCTATTGAGAGAATTTTAACTTCAAAGGCACAAGATAATCTTCGCAGGTTACCATCAATTGGTATGTCGAGTTACTTGAATGTCATTTGACCAATTTTGCAATTAATTTACATAATTAGTTGCATCTTCTGGCCACTAACTCAAAACATTAATGCCAACAAACAGACTCTTATGAAAGCTAACCTTGAGACCCGAAATCGTCAAAAAGATAACCTTGAGACCCGAAATCATCAAAAAGAATAAGATTAACCTTAATAGGTCTGACATTAGCCCAAATTTTCTCGTCAAAAATTAATGCATCACTTTGCAAATTGAAGAAGAAAAATCTTAATTTGAAGCTCTGAACCAATCTAATAACCTTTTAACAAACCCCTTTTCACTTAAGCACTCATCGTAGAATGTAATCTTTCTGCTACCGTCAAAAATAAGAAAGGTGACAACGAATCTCGTTGTCTCAACTTCCTACTTAATCTAAATTCTTCTCTGAGGCTTCCTTTCACCAGCATAGATGTTGAGATTGAACCAATACATCCCATAACCCACTTCCTTTGCTTTTCTGAAAAGCACATTTTAATCAGTATCACCATCAAATACTCTCATTCAACTAAATCATATGCTTTCTTGAAATCTAGTTTAAACAAAACAAGCTCTTTCTTCGTCTTATTGTTCACCTCGTCATGTACCTCATTAACAATTAAGATACCATCTAAAATTTGGCACTCTTTCACAATACCCGGTTATCACTTATACAACAATCCCATTTTGTGTGTAATAAAAAATAGTGAGTAATGTGATATGTATGATAAGTTGGTGATCTGATCGGAAGAGAGATATAAAGAAAAAATAAACCATTGAATGTGCCTTGAAAAATTGAAATGTCAAAATATTTTGCCTTAATTAGATATTTGGTCCCTTAATTAATTTTCAGGTTTCGTTTTAATCCCTTATTTAATAAAAGTTACATTTTGGTCCCTCAAATATGCTTCCGTCAGTCAATTTCGTCCCTCTCTTTTAAATTTAACTTAAAATGTCTAAGACCATTGGATCCATTAAGCCAAATATCTTTGTTGACTAAGAAATTACGAAACCATAAATCATACGAGGAAAACTATATATCGTATATCGTGTGATTGGACTGAGGAGAATCATACAATTCATATTTGAGATCATTTTCAAATACCAATCTATCATGATCAACCCTTTGCTATCGTGACCCTGGCGGTCTGATGAGAATATCTCATAATATAAGCAGGCATATTGTATGTATGTGTGTGGGACAATGTGTGTGTACAAGGAGTACGTGGGGCAAAGTCAAAGTCGCTGGAGTTTATTATTATTATTGTGTGCTTTACGAATTACAATATAATTTGCTTTGAGTTGATAGATAGATAGAATTAATGAATGAATTGAAATTGTCGTTGATTCTTTTCTTTGCCACATAATAATCATCATAATACAGTGATAGTCGGCAAATCCCTCTTTAACCTATCTCTTAATTATTTGTTTAATTAACTACCAACTATATAACTTTGCATATACTTCAATTTGCTTACTTTAAATTACCTCATCTCTAATTTCTCAACACTCATTCCATAGTATGTATATCATTTTCTCTCTATTTTCTTTGTATCTTATCATCAACATATTATATCGATCACATATTCACATAATTTTTTTTATTTCTTTCTCTCTTAAAGAGTCAATAAGGTATATTTGTGTACAAAGACAAATTTTCTTTAAATTAGCTCATGCATCGATCACAAAGCTCAATCAACAGTAAGATTATTAGTTATTACTGCTTTCATTGATGACAATCCAGCAAGTTTATAATCATGATGTCTATGATTAATTAGTGATATGTGAACCCGGTTGATTATTGCTTAGATATGGGATTTGGCTTTCCTTTTTTTTTTTGTCTGTGCGTATGATATCACTTTGTACTGGTTCCAAATTGTATAGGAGTGGTACTACTCTACCCTTTTCCATTTTCCTTAATACGTATATAGACACACAAATAAACACACATTCATGCAGGAGAAAATATACTCGTAAATTAAGAATGCAATATTTTTTGTGTTAACCCTCTGGTTTCTCAGAAAAAAGAGGTTCGGTCATCAGACAAGGATAATCTAATCAATAATTGTTTAACTTAAGAATCGAATTCGGATTCTTCCAAACGATTCGTCATTGCTGAAACTCATTAACCACTTGAGTTCTATTGCTTGATTAGGAATGCAAAATTTGTTACTAGAAAAAACGACTTACATATTAACTTGGACATGTCATTAAAAAAATGTTAATTTGTACAACAATTTTTTTTAATTGAATAAACAACAATTTATTAGTTCATAAGTTCTAGTTCAATTGGTAAAAACTGTGAAAATAATCCTCTCTTAAACTATTTATTTTTTGGAGCATAGCCACATTACAACTTTGAAAAGACCTTAATGATTCATATTTGATTATGCATCTTGTGATATATGCAGAGATGATTAACAAGTTGATTTTGGGTGAATGGAGTGCATCGAATGAGAGAAACACTTGCATCTTGCTTGATATTGTTGAGTGAAACACTTTTTGTGAGGAATGTGATCCTAAATTATTAACTTTTGATTAGAATTCGACCGTGAACATTACACTTTGATCTTGCAGATGTTTTATAAACATGCTTTCATCTATTAATACCATGACTTTTGTCATTTGACATTGCATTTCATTCAAAAATAATGCAAGCCTGAAAAAGGATTGGAATTAGAGTGCTTTATTGTTAACAAACCATGATTATCCATTGTGCATTATAGTTTGTTTGAACCATGTTTGAATTATTTTTACAAGATTTTTATTTGATAAAAAACAAAATTTTAAGTTGTGGAGAGTTGATAAGTGTCAAATTTACCTAATTTGTTGTAATATAGTTTTATTATGGGTGCTTAATTGCTTATTGATTCGATTTGATAGAAGACATTTTGTTTTCCGGTAAAATAGAGTTAGCACTCAGAGGAGTTAAAATAGATTTTTCTTGATAGAATTTGCCACATTTCTTTTTTTGATAGGTAAAATTAGAGTTAGCATCCAGAGGTAGAGCAATGATGTTAGTTTAACAAATGCAAGTCGGAGTTTATGAAAAATATTTTTAAAATATTTCTAAAATTTTAACTCGGGTATTTTAACTCGGTTAAAGTTATGAATAATTCTATAAAATATTTTCTTTATAAAAATGTCATTTATCTTTCTAAACGACAATAACAATGTTAGATCTTTAATAATTTTCTATCTAAAATAGATTTTATCATGGTGGTTTGAACCTACGCTTTTCACTTCTAAGCACTTTACGTTTGTATTTTTGTATTAACCCTCCAGTTCTTAAAAGGTTCTAAGCATTTCTTATGTGTGAGAATTTCGTAGCTAGTTTAAATAAAGCAAAATAAAATAATTTGCTCAATGCGACATTTTACATCGCCTTGGCTGCGGTTTCTTGATGTTAACGTCAAAAAAGATTAACATCTGTAAAGACTCGCAGTTTATTCCAGGAAGCACCCCATGTTCCTTGAGTACTAATAAATCATACCACTTAGAGGAGGGGTCAATTCGAGAAGACCCCTAATGTAACCCACTTAATCAAAGCCAATTAACATAAAAGGCAACATTAGCACATGCATGTGTCAAAGATATGCAATCAGCTTGTATTACAAGCCATAAGTTGCCAATTAATTAATTAATAAAAATATCAAACAATTCCCGGTCTTATTCATGCATCAAATCTTACTCTGCTGATTGATTATCAATCAGATAAACTAAATCCTACAATAATTAGTTTAGTTTTGCCGATTACTTTTCAATATAAATATTTATCATTTACTACATATATTATTGTGATTTTATCGTGACATGCAAGATGTCAAAGAGAAGAAGAAAAAAATGAACAAAGATTAATTACAAAAACCAAAGGTGTCAAAGAGAAAGGCGTAGACTACATAAATCAAATGACATCGTAGTATTTTATAAATAAATAAAAATAAAAAATAAAACTCATGTCTCATATAATATTTTTACGTCTTTTTTTTCTATCTCTTATGATTTGAATGTCTTTCATTTGATCTATTATTCTTAAGAGAAATGATATTTTAACATCCAATTTTCAACAGCTTTTAAGGACAACTCTCTTTCATACTCTCATTATACTTTTATTCTCTCTCTATCTCTATTGTTATTGTCCAATAAGAATAGAGAAAAAAAGTTGTCTCTAAAAGTTGTTGAAAATTTGATGTCAAAATATCATTCATCTATCCTTAATACATGATAATCCACGTGTCTTCTGTCTGCATGTTCAAACCACTTAAAGTCTAATTTCTAGAAAGCAAAAAAACTTCAACAATCAATAAGAATAATTCAAAGATTGAGGTGATTGAGGAATCACTCGTTAAAATGGAATCTATTAATTGGACAAATTCTTCATTCACAGAAGAAAAAAAATGATAAAAGATCTTAATGTTAAAACAAAGACAATCATAAAATAAATAGAAACAATGACAGAAGAAAAAAAAAAGAGGGAATTCTAATTTCAGAGATCAATTTGAATTCGAACAAAACTACTTATAATATTAAAAGATTAGAATTACAAAAAAAATATTTTGCAAATCTTACATCGATTAATACGTAAATCCTATTCTTTTTTCAAAATTTTGATAGAAGGGGTATACATAGATATATGAGTATCTTTTCTACCATAGATGCTATTCAAACTCTATAATATTGTTGGACTGGCATATCCATAGGGAAATAAGCTCGCCCCAACTTCAGATAGGAAGAAACGAACTCGCCACTATCTATTGGATGGGATAGGAACGACCGCACCAACATAGGTAACAAACACATAGATATCCAACAAAAAGGCTACCTTAACAATAGGAAAAGAGTTTGTCTACCAATTCTATGAATACCACTCACCCAAGTAGTGAAAACTAAGACCCAAACCGTTAAACTAGAACTATGTAGCTATGATTCCTTAAGACCCAAAATGTATGGCCACGGAAACCTTTTCGAGCTCACATCTAATCACCCATCTATATTGAAGTACTTTCTACAAGTACATTTGACGCCTATTGTGGACTCGGTAAAACATGTCGTACGTCGCAAGAAGAAACCACGCGGAGCTATGACATGTTCTATCTCTCCAATAACTTTATACACTATAAAAAGTGGATGTTGATCTATCATTTACTATTGAATATTTGTGCAGATGCTCTATGCGGATGTTTTATTTTAAAAATATGTTCTTAGAGCTCAAGATTTTTCTTTAGAAACTTATTCATGATTTTTTTTTTTTTGTTTTATTTTAAAAGAAAGTGGATTTATTGCAATATAAAATCATGTTAATCAATCGTTTTATTCTAAACCATAGTTATCACTCGAACCAATCAAAATGAAGATAAAAAAGGGAAAATAATATTTAGACATCTAAATCCATTCTATCACTAGAGAGAGAAAAAAGAGTGATGTGATAGATGTAATCAGTTAGTGAAGTGATGAGAAAAGAAAGATAGATAAAAAAAAATGAAAGAGAATTGCTATACATAGCGTACAAAATCCTCAATAAGAGATCACAAACAATTAGCAACCGTTAGATCTAACAATCTCTAGGAAAACATGGGTGGAAAAAAAATAAAAGGGGTTATTATTTCAGTTACTTTCTCACATCGTGATGCTATCCTAATTAAGCAAACAATTAGGGAGGACTAGCATTTCTCAAAATGAAATGTTGAATGAATATAGAAAAACTAAAGTGGTTGTCCTTATTATTGTTTTAAAAAAAAGTTTCATATTTAAAAAGTGCAGGGACCAATACCAATATTTTTACAAAGTGCAGGGACCAATGCCAAATAAAAAAAAGTGCAGGGACCAATGACATATTTAAACCTTGTTTTTATGAATCTACTTTGAAAATTTTGGATTTTGAAGTTTATAAAAGTGGATCGTTTTGAGATTTTTCTTATCAATATTCCCATCTCAAAAAATATGGCTTCAAAACTTCCAGCTACTAATCTTCCCACTCGAATTTGGAATGATCTAGAACCCAACGTCAGTGTCAACCTTAACTTTTCTCAAGTTCCACCTGCACTTATCTACATTTTCATTGCTTTATTAGAATCACATATATCCAATGATTATTTTGATACAAAGTAATAGTAATTATAAGTTGGAGTATTATTGAAGAAACGATAGCTAGTGTCAATAGACACTAAGAATTATAACTGCAGTGGTTTAATAATGATGGGAAGTCCATGTTGTGGTTGCAAAGTGAGGTTGTTAACAGGTGCATGTTCATAGTCAGAGGAAAGAGACCAAGAAAACCTTTGAAGAATCAAAGTCATCACTGTCTTTGCTTCCAACATAGCAAAATTCTGACCAATACAATTTCTTGGACCCACAGAAAATGCAAGTAGAGCATTTGGGTGATTTGAGGCCTTAGATATTCCATTTATGAATCTCATTGGATTGAACTCATTTGCATCTTCACCCCAATATTTTTTACTTGTGTGAATCATTGTTATTGGGATTGTGAGACATGTTCCTTGAGGGATTATCAAATTTCCTAATTTCATGTCTTGTGAAGCCACTCTTTCTAGTTGTATTGCAGGACAGTACAACCTTAATGCTTCCAGCAAGACCATATTCACCTTAAAAAATGAGACACATTGTAACTTGTAAGTTAATTTTGTAAAGATGTTAGACTTAAACCATTGTAAGTTAGTTTTCTTCGATTATGAGTAACCGATTTTTAAAATGATCTAAAGAGATCTCATTATGATGAGTTATTTGCTAGTTTATTAGGGTGTCGTGAATATGTTAATTTATGTTATGCTTAACTTGTATAAGTAGAGAATTGATTGATGTAATAAACATAGAGAATGAATGGCGAAAGTTAGTTTAGTAGCCTAGCATCGCCATTCTCTCTCTTTTATTATCTTTTCTCTACGACTATATTGTACCACCAAAAGTGTATTAAATAGGGGCACAGATTCTCTCCCTTTGAGATTTTCACCGGAGAGAGGAACTGCTTCCGTTAAATAGCAATGCTCTAAACCTAAATCTGAAAAACTAAGAATGAAGGTTTTCGGATTAATATTACCATTTTTAACTTGGATAGCATATCTGCGTCAGGAATTTCCATGCCACAAATCTGCTGAACCTCTTGTCTAAGTTTGTCTTGCCAATCCTTGTGCAAACTCAACAAAAAGACGGTCCAATTAAGTAAGTTTGAAGTGGTTTCATGACCAGCAAAGAAAAAGGTCTTGCATTCATCCATGATTTCATTCATCTTCAATTTTTTAGAACCATGATCATTTGTTTTTTCTGTATCCATCATTACTCCTAGTAGATCATCTCCATAAGAGCAATCTGATTGAGAATTTTGCAACCTACTTTCTATAATGCATTGTAGTGATTTCTTCATTTTTCTATCAAGCTTCCATATCTCAATATTTGACTTAGTAGGAAAATATCTGCAGCATTAAGAATCCAAAACCATAGAAAATAATTAATATATGTACTGATCAATGCAGAACCAAATGAATTTAGAGTAAGAGAGGTTAATTAATATACTGAGTGCCAGGAATGAAAACGTCGGAATTTGAAGCTACGCAGTGCTTATGAAGCTGTGTTTGTGCATCAAAAGCTTCTCTTCCATGAACAAAGCTGGTACCAAAGGCAGTGTGGGCAATTATATTTGCTGTTAGCTCTCGAAATTCTTCAGTCATCTCTATTTTCTTTGATTTCTCCTTTGTTTCAATAGCTTGCTTTTTCCACTCTTCTAGCATGGAAATGGTACATGCTGCCATTCTACTTATCATAACCTGTCAAATATATGATATAGCATTTAGAATGCACGCATATACAATGCCAAATGCCAATGAAAGAAGAATTAATTTCTATTCTTTTTACTTATTTTTACCAATGACTATTTTCTTGATAAATCAAGGTATCGACTCGAGATAACAAAGATCTATTTAAGGGGTTGATATATCAATTATGTAACACCAATTGAATTTATAATAAAGAATATGATATCTTTTGAAAATCTTGTCTGATAAATTAAAAGGTGAGTTTTGTAAAATAAATTTTGATTTCTCTTCTAAAAGTTACCTCAAGGAATGAAAGCGTTCAAACATACACACATATTTATCCAACCGTCAATGTAAGATTCTAATACAACTTCATAAAATAATTTAGCATAAGCCTTCTTTTGGTTAGTATAAGCTTTTGTTGGTATTTCTAAATTTAGTGGTGTGTATTTCTAAATTTTAGATCTTTATTTTTATAGAAGGGGTGTTTCTTTATAAAGAAAATTTTGGTGGAGAAATGGTATCTAAGTCTAAGACATAGAATCTATAGAAAGAAAAAAAAAACTAATGATGCTCAAACTAATCAAATATATATGTATTTTTACCGTTGCACCAAACCCTTGGAGTTAAGGAATGATTATTATGGTTATCGGACCCTACCTGTAAAATAAGGGTCTTGATAACGAGTGTCCTAAGAACACTCTTAAATGATTCTAAATTAAGAAATTGTTCATAGAAAAAGTATAAATATTTTAATTTCCAATGCATTGAATGCACAAGTTTCTATAAAAACTTACTATTTAAAGAGTACCTTAAGGGCACTCGTTAACATTTCCCTTAAAATAAAGAGTAAACTACGCTCTCCTCCTCTTAAAGATGTTTGAATTACACTCTACTCTCCTCTTATTCAAAACATATTAGAAATTTCTTCACTCTCCTCGCTTGAATTACATTTCCCTCACCTCTTATGTTAAAATCTACACTTTACTCCCTCAATATTTTTTTTTTATTTCTAATAATCTAGCAAAAAAAATAATAATCTAACACACTTCGAAAAAAATATATTTCAGATCTATTTTAATATAACAAAAATTTGAAAACGCATTTTTCGCTATTTTTTACTCACAATTCATTAACGTTTAGTTTTAAACCCTATAATAAAATATGAAACAACCCAAAATAAAATTAAAATATATGAAAAATTAGTGAAGACTGATAATGCATGGTTAAAAGTTAATTTTATACTCTAAATTATAAAATCAATAGCAAAATATTTAAATTTAATTATCATTGACATGTAAATTATAAAGAAATGAATTTATTTTTCTTAAATGGTAGTTCAAAATTATAATATATCATAAAAATATTTATTTATGTTAAAATATATTAAAGTGTAGTGCATATTTAATTATTAAGAGAGGGGGTTGTATTTCAAACATCTTATCAAGGAGGGGTGTATAAATTTTACTTTTAATGGGAGGGGAGTGTATTTAATAAAAAACTATCATTTTCCATGGATTTGGTTCTAATGGATCGAAAGGTACCTTTTTCATATCGTTTTTCTTTTTTATTTTTTTTAGTATTTTTTTGTTTAAAGTATAGTGTTCTCATCTTTTTTATCTAGGGTGATCGAATTGGTGCGTCTATATGAAGAATGTTGATCTACAAGTTCAAGGAGCAACTCCAAGAGGGAATGGTGTTCACGATTTCCTCATTTAATGTTGCTAGCAATAGTGGTTCGTATCGACCATCACGCAACGAATACAAACTGAATTTCACAATCAACACAAAAGTCAAACTATCTAAAACTGTTTTGGTCCCAACAAACGTGTATTCGTTTACACCTGCACCTGATGTTTTCAATGAATCTTACGACAACAACTGCTTAGTTGGTAAGTGACTATAATTTTCTTCATGTAGATTTTTTTAAATATTATTTTTGCTTACAAAAATAACACAATAATTTATATATTGAATTAATAAAATGTTTTGTTTAATATGATTCAATTGTACGTTATATTCTTTTAATAATAAATAGTAATTTGATCGATATTTTAATGTGTGTTATATATGCAGATGTAATTGGAGTCATGATTGGAGTTGGAGTTGAAAGAGAGTACGAAAGAGATGGTGTAAAAACTAAAATGAATGTCATTGAATTGGATTCAAATGGGTAGGTTTGATTTATTTTTTTTGTAATTGTAATTTTTCAAAACCTGTATTATAGTATTTTTATTAATATTTGTATAATCTTTGACAATTTTAAATAGTTACGTACCGTTTTAAATGTACTCTTTTTGGAGAGTATGTTGAAGAGATGAACTCTTTCCTATCTTCCGGTGAATCTCAAAATGCTGTTGTAGCCATTATGTTGACAAAAGTTAAATTGTTTCAAGGTAATAATTTATGACTAGCAATTCTGATTGTTTGTTTATACGAATATATATACTTCATTCATATACTTTTGAATCTTAATGATAGGAAAACCAGCATTGCAAAATGCATTTTCTTCCATTAGAATCACATTCAATCCTGAAATTGGTGAAACAAAGGAACTAAGGAAAAGGTATATATATATATTTTTTAATATAACATTTTTTTCTTCAGTTATAATATTATTGATTGATACTTTTAATTATAGCTTTCTTAGTGCAAATACAAATTCTCCTGCATCGGGATTGATCCAGTTACCAAATTCATCTCGCATACCTGTAAATGAGGAGTTTCTCTTACTTACTCCTAGGACCACTATTGAGGAGTTGAAGAATGTTAATAAGTTTTTATTTTTATTTATTACTACAGGGTCTATTTTGGTAAAGTTTGTACACCTTTTGGTATAATGTTATTTTGTATGGTGATGCAGGGCACCTCTTTTATTGTCTTGGGAATTTCAATTTTCAATTGAACAAATCGTTTTTGTTGCATGTATTGACACTTCAATAAAAAAAAAACCAGTTTCCGTATTTTCAATTTACAATTTACTTATGTCTTAAACTTTACACAAATTCTAAAGTAAATACAAAAATTAAGTTTCCCTAAGTGTGAATAATTAGCGATAATCTATTATTTTAAAAATATTGTTTTGGTGTTTTAAACTTATTTTTTGTTCATAAATATAAAACCAAATTACATGATTTGTTAATGTTTTTTTTATATTCAAAATTTAACATAAAAATTCATTTTTTTTAATGAAATACAAAATATACATATATTTATGAGGTAAATTTTATTCAAAAATGTGCTTATTTTGATAAATTAAAAAAAATAATGTCAATGAATATTATTTATGAAACCAATAAAAATAATAGATGTAACTAAAATTTTGAATTTAGGTTTTTTTTATTTATAATTGCGATCATAGAGATCGTTGTGATTAAGTAAAAAAATAATATTTTTATTAAGAGTGAAAAATTAAAACATAGGTAATCATATCCATTTGATATATTGAATGACTGACAAAGCAAAGCTAATACAAACTCTTACTAATTAGTTAATTTTTTAGAAATATATTAATTATTTATAGTGTTTTTATCTCTTGGATTTAATTGTACTTTTGTTGATTATTTTATCACTCTCACAAAAATATTCATCTATAAAATTTAACTTTTTGATCTCAATAAATGATTATTTATTGTTCAATTTTAAATACGAAGATAAAATACCACATAACGCCAAAATTATGGATGAAAAGAAACAAAAACAATAATATTTAAAAAATCTGTTAAAATTTAAATCATATTAAAACAATTTAAATAAAATGTATCCCGTGCTTGGCACGGGGCGTTACACTAGTATTTTAACATAAGAGAAGAGAGAAATGTAATTCAAACTTTTCTTAGGGGAGGGAGGAGAGGATTGTAATTTACTCTAAAAATAAACTTAAGTTGCCATCACCTATAATATCACACATTTAATGAAACCATTGAATGAAGATGAGATTATTCATAGTTGGATTTTTCTAACCCGTGCAATCTTGCACAGCTTAAGGGGGTAATAAATGCCTAATTTTTTGGGTTTTTCTAAACTCTTATTAATGAGTCATTTAATTAATTATTTTTTAAAAACTATTTTTTTTATTTCTCCTATTTTTTCGTGAAAGGCTTTCTCTCTCTCATTTTACAATTGCCCAGGAACCAGATCACAGTACCCTTGCCATTACATATAGCTCGTTGAAATTTCAATTTTAATTAGTGATTTATGCAGGTTCCATCAATCAATATATTACCCAATAATCAAATTCTAAATGAAATAAAATATTGTAAATTAGAGAGGAAAGAATCATAATCTTTAACATTGAATTTTGTTTAATAAGTAAAAGAAAAACTGATGAAGATTAAGGGGAAAGGGACGAAACATAATTCATGGAGAATTTAATTAAAAATGACAAAGATTAAAACTAAAGTCTGATGCGTTCCTACGAGCTCCATTGGCAAATGTTAATATGAGAGAGATTTTTTTTTAAGAAATGGTCAATTAATTGACTCATTAATACAACTTTAGAAAAACCCAAAAAATTAGGCATTTATTACCCCTTAAGCTGTGGAAGATTTCACAGGTTAGAAAAACCCTTCATAGTTTTAGCTTGAAAACTTAAATTCAAAAGTAGACCCACACAATATGAAACTTTTTTTTAGAACAATTATATTTGAACATCCTTAATTGTTTTATACTCATTTAACACTTATTTTTTTTCTTCCTGTCATTTTACTACCTCATACATCTATCACATCATTTTCTTTCTCTCTAATAATAGATTAGATTTGGGTGTATAAAAATTATTTTCCCTTTTTTCATTTTCATATAATATTCTGATTGGATGGAGTAATAAATATGGTCATGAGTAAATAGATTGATTAATATGATTTTTCTCAATCCACTTTCATTTAAATTAAAACAAACAAAAATCATGAATAAGTTTTGAAAGAAAAAACTTGAGCTCTAAGAACAATTATTTAAAATAAAAACTTCCGCATAGAGCATCCAACACAAATATTCGAGATAGTAATACGATTAATCAAGATCCACTTTTATACACTTGCGTAGCATCTGGTTAATCGCGTTTAAAAATATGGTTAATTGAATTAAACATGATTTTTAAGATGAGTTTGGTACACAAGATGAGCTTCTCTCTTTTATTGTAAAGGTATGAAATTTTCATAATAACGATTAACCTCTATCGAAAAATATGTTTGGTATATATGATGAGTTTTTCATTTCAAACTGAATTTTCAATCTCTTACATCTTGGATCAACGATCCAAGTGGATGCCCATAAAACATTTTTGTATTCGAGAAAGGATCTTTGAATAAAAAATCTCATTATAGTTTTATGTCATATTTTAATGATGAGTTTAGTATACAAATTATGTGAAAGTTTCCCCTTTTAAGACATTGTGTTGTGCATATAGTTACGGAGAAAACTAAAGTTAAGACTTGACCTTGAGTTTATCCATAGAGAAAGCAGGATTGAGTATCCTTCTGCGCCTAACCCATTCCACTCCATTGACAATTGCTAAACCTTCTCCTATCATGGTTACTATCGAAGGCCTTGTTTTAGGCTTTGCATAAAAACCAAATTTATTTGATAAAATCTCTTTGGCCAGCTCTACATCAGAGATGCAAATCCTCGGTTCTGTTCCGTACCAATATAGAAATCTCTCCCCTGCATGCATGCATGGTGAAAAATTACTAAGAAAGTAAGAAAGAATCATACATATATATAGAAGAGAAATAAATTACCATATAAGGAGGACCATATTTGGTAGTGAGGAAGAACCCTTTGAGTAATATCGTTTGAGTGTTTATCCATGACCATATTCCTTGCATCCTTCATCATTGTTTTGATATCATGAAGAGAACCTGAAACAAGTGAGTAAGGTGGTCCAATAACTCCTTGCTTTCGAAAGTGCCTAGTCATTGCATATGGTCTCCAGAAGAGAATTACACAAACTCTCCAAATTTTTGACATCATCATAATAGTGAAAGTCACTATGGCAATAGCAATAAGATATCCCATTTTTTATGTATGTTTCTATGTCTCTCAGTGTGTGAGTGAAATATATCTCCTAGATTTTTAGTGTGAGGTTGGTTAAATACTACTAAGTTGTTGATAAGAAGGGTCCACTTTGATAGTACTAGTCAATAAGAAGGGTCCACTTTGACGTTTCATATGTTTATTTTCATTATAAAAACAAATACAATTAGATAAGGTTTTTTTGAAAGAAAAAAAAAAATCAAAAAGTCTAATCTCATTATCAAGAGCAGTTTTAAATTTGGCTAATCGATCGACCTTAGTTATTTTGCCATTGACCATGGAATAATCTCTTAGATTTTTCTTTATTGGTTAGTATATGTATAACCGATATTATGAGTGTATTTTTCGTTAGATCTTAACCTTCTTTTCTATCTTGTTTCTTCTTCCATTGATAAAAAAAGAGAAGCTATTATGGAAAAAATTTAAATATTTTTTTGAAAATAGATTGAATGTTTTTAAAAAGTTTAAGAGTTTTTTATGGCAAAATCTTATTTATTGATCAATAAAAAGTGGATAAAGTTATTCACGTTGAATTGACAACAATCAAAATGATTTATTTGTCTTCCATATCTATTTGCTTCAAATTTAAGGGACGTCAAAATAAAATATAACAATGTAGGTTTATATTTTATTGTCAACAAGTTCACTGTTTTTAATTATTATAAAACTTATTTTCCTTAAAAATGATTAGAATTAAAAGTTTCAACAAACAATCGAACACTAAATTTGAATGTGAAAATATCATTTATGTATAAGAAAACATAGTTATTTTTGTATGGTCACGATATTAAATGTACCCTGTTTTGACACACAAATGAATTTTTTCAAAAGAGAAAAAAAAAAACTTATATTTCGGGAATATGTAACTCTTTGTGTGTTTCTAAGCATTATTATAAATTTAGTTTTGTGACCATGCAAGCAAGTCTTGCTCAAAAAACAAGTTAATGACATCTAGGGAAATATTTACTTGAGCAAAAAAAAAATTTAGACACACATATTAATGAAAATATTAAAAAATAATTAAATGATGTAACTAAATTCTTTTATATTTATTTTTCTATTCATGTGAGTGTGTAAAAAGAATTATTTGTATTTGTTTCCAGCTTGACATCATGCATTATGCATTGGAAAATTGTGACATGGCTGCTGATGCATAAGATCTGCTGAAACATCATCTATGAGTCACTCAAATTGTGACATGACTATGACAATTATATATCATGTGCATTCTTGAAAGGAAAATCAAAAGATTTGCGGCTCATATTCTTTTACTACCATTTTCCAAATCCAATAATAATTTTATAGGAATGCGACATTGTCCTTAATTCTTTAATTCTTTGACAATTAAGACGGACAAAAATATGAAATTCCTTAATCTTTCGCATGAAAAAACACTAAAAATTTGGAGCTAGTGACTTAGCCGCCTTACCTAGAAACTTCTTCGTGTTGTCTTATTGCACAAAGTACAAACAGAGATCAACTATTTTCTATGGAATGTTGCAATCCACAATCCATACCTTGTAGAAAAAGAAACTAAAAAGAAAAGTTGAACAAATAATCTCACTCTCACATCAAACCGCCAAAGAGTCTTCGTCCTTTCCATAGAGATTTTAACATAATAAAAATAACATTTTTAATATATATATATATATATATATATATATATATATATTAAAAATGATTTTTATGAGAAGATATTCAAAACAACTTTGTAGAAATTTTTTAAAATTTTACTCTTAAAAAAAGTCATACCAAAATGATGAAATACTTCAAAAAGAAAATTTATGAGAGCCCAAAAAAAATGGAACACTCAAAATCATTTTTAAAACAAAATTTTTTAACAAACAGATCATTAGTATTATCAATAAGATAAAGAGGAACGATAACTAGCCACAAATTTTGGACACAATACCAACACCATGGACAGTTTTGTCATTTTCACCTTATATCCAGGGTAATTATGTAAAAACACAACACACCATTTTTTTTATCTCTCCTCTGTACTATTCTCGCTATCGTTTCTCTCTGTGAAAGTGAACCACCGCCGTCCTCACACAACCACAGTCACCATCGACCACCTCACCACCATCATCACCATCCTCAACACCACCACTGTCACAATCTAAGGGGTGGAAGGTGGAATCGCAACATGGTGTGGCGCTGCTTGGTGGCGATTGAAGAACGCGGTGAAGAAAGGTTCGTGTTGCGAAGAGACAACACTCGCATTGTAAAACCTGGAGAGAGAGAGAGTTCAGTGTTTTTTGTTTTATTTTATTAATTTGTTTTTGGTAAATTAAACAAAAACCTTTTTTTTTTTTAAGTCAGGTGGGCCTATTTAAAAGTTATCTTAGTTAAAACCTTACCACCAGCTTATGTTTTTAAATCAGGTGAATAGCAACCTATTTAATATCCCTGTGGTAAAGAGTGTTTTTTGTACTAGTGTCAGCACCACACCCCGTCCTCACACAGCCACCGTCACCATCGACCTTCTTACTGCCACTGTCACCATCGTCTTCCCCACCAACAACGTCACCATCCTCCCAGCACACCCAGTCCTCACAACCACCATCATCCTCATCGGTCACAACCATCGACATTCTCATGCCGTTTGGATCTGGATGTTGTGGAGGTTGTCGGCATGCTTTCGGAGAGGAATTAGAGAGTGAATGTTCGGCAGTCGGAAGGATGCTTACCGGAGAGAAAGCGGAGGCTAAGTATGGATGTGAGAGAGTGAGGGTTGCAGAAAGTGTAGAGGAAGAGGGAGATAAAAAAAGAATAAACAAAAAAAAAAAATGTAAAAAATACCGTATAATATATACATGGTGTCTATATTGTGTCAAAATGTTTGTGTTCATTTATCATTTCTGTTATATCTAATATATATTTTGACATATTATGAGTGTCACATATTTAAAAAAGTAAATTGTTTTAAAATGAGTGGCCCTTCTAATTTTCAATGTAAACACTATTTTAAACTAATTAATACTATGAATATCACTTCAAAGTCGGTATTTTCTGTTACCGTAAAAAATATCCTATTTAAAAAACGGATAATACACAAATACTGAATACATGATAATGTTAAGTTAGTAAAATTGTTATTCCCTTTATTTCAGTTATTATAGTATTTTTATTATTATGTATTGGATTAGAGTAGGAGGAGGTAGTTGTAGCTTCACAATCATGTTTTCTTTAGTACCTCGTTAGTGAATAAGCTAGTAATATCATGTCTTCCTCTTGTTTAGAAGAAGTTGTGTTATTTGCACCACCGAAACTAGGACTATCACTGTAAAACCGTATAGCATTGTGAGTTGTACGCAAATTGAGATCTGTCAACCAAATCAAGGTATGAGTATCTATCATCCTCAATATTCAAAATTGGTATACTCA
Organism: Medicago truncatula; assembly: GCF_003473485.1. Taxonomy (NCBI): domain Eukaryota; kingdom Viridiplantae; phylum Streptophyta; class Magnoliopsida; order Fabales; family Fabaceae; genus Medicago; species Medicago truncatula. The sequence goes on from NC_053042.1 coordinate 42,177,446, forward strand.
CTTCTCCAACAAAGTGTACCAACAAATGTACACATCCTGGGTTGGGTTTATCACATTCATTATTCAACATTTTTTATCAGAAGAATCTGAAACATAATGTAAAAAGAAAAAAAATGAGTAAATAAGAGGCGTTAACTAGTCATGACAAAGAAGTGACAACAAAAGAAACACATCATATGAGTATTGCGTTTGAGTTATGAATAAATACATCATATGATAAAGCTGGTCAAGTAATTGTTGCAGTCTAAATTACAATAGGAACTTATTATTACAACTAATTACAATATGAACTTGTTATTTCATCTAATTACAATCTGAATTTGAAGCGACGAATGATTGTAGTACTTTATTAAGATTAATCAAAACAAACATATCATTTATATGTATAGAATGAAGATTGAAGGTAACCTAACTCACAATGAGAACGAAATGGGACGAAAACAGTGACGAGACGAAAACAACGGCGAGAAGAAAATGTGGGTCCAAAACAACTGCGAGCAGAAAATAATATTGAACACAGCACCACGAATTTGCAGAAAACAACGGCAAACAAGAATGAGAACGGTGATGAAAGAAATGATACATAATGCAACAGACAAGGATGAGTATGAAAGCAATTATACCCAATGATTTAGCTGTTGTCCAATGCTTCCATGGAGGAACAACATCGATGATGAAAAAAATGAGAACAAGTTGCAGTAACAATGAGAAAAGAAACTGAAAAGGTGAGTATGCAGTTTATAACCAGAGTACTTAAAAGGAATGAGAAGAGGTTTGACGGCGTTTCTCTTTTTCATTTGACGACAACTTAACGTTTCTAACGAGATTGGAGGTTTATAAGTCATTTAGAGAAGATGAGTGTTATTTGAACAACCAATTTGGTGATAACTTATTTGACAACCATATTTTACAAAGAAAAAAGTGGTATTGGCACGGAAACCATGGCAATAGAGAGATAAAGTAAAAAATAATGCGAGTATGAGAGAGAAAGTTGTTGTAAAAGTTGATGTTCAAATATCATTTCTCTTTATCTTTAGTGAAACCTTAGATAAGGTGAATGTATTATTTCCCTTATTTATAAAGATTTTACTTAACAACCAACCTAACTTCGAATTAAAGACTCATGATTACTCACAAAAACTTTATAAGAGTTTTGGTGTTTTATCCCCTGTAAAATATATTTTTTTGATTTATCCTCTGTAAAATATATTTTTTTTGGAATACCCCATAATAGGTCATAAAAAAACGACTTTTTTTTTTTTTTTTGAAAATTTTTTTCGTTTTTTATGACCTATTAGGAGGTATTCCAAAAAAAAAAATATTTTACAGAGATAAATCAAAAAAAATATTTTAAAAAAAATGACATATTGGAGGAAGAGAGTATTTAACAAAACTTGATGAGAAGTTAGGGGAATGGGTAATACCATTGTCATTGCCAATGCCGATGATATCCTTCTCCAATTTGGTGTTTCGCAATCCCAATCTCAATCCTTACCTTACCACATTCACACGTCAAAAACACTCTCTTCCCATTCCCTTCACCACCTTCCTCCATCACCTCAAATCTCCACCAAATCTTCTCCAAACCAAAAAACTCCACGCTCTTCTTCTCATCCATGGTTTCTTCCACCCATCTTCACCACACACTCCTCTTTGCTCACACCTTGTCAATGCTTACGTTAACTTTGGTTCCCACCATTACGCTTTTCTCTTCTTCTCTCAACTCCCCCACAAATCCAACCTTGCTTGGAACGCAATTCTCAGAGCTCTTATTGGCTCTAACAACTTCACTCTTTCCATTCAGTTTTATCACTCTATGCTTAGACATGGTTTTGCACCAGATAATTACACATACCCACTTGTGCTAAAAGCTTGTTCTTCGTTGCAAGCTATTGAAATTGGAAGATGGGTTTATCATAATATTCTGATTAATGAGGAAAAGGCTAATCTTTTTGTCCAGTGTGCTTTGATTGATATGTTTGTAAAATGTGAAAGTTTGGAAGATGCGCGTAAGGTGTTTGATGAAATGAATGTGAGAGATTTGGCGACTTGGACTGCGTTGATTTGTGGGAATGTGTGGAATGGTGAATGGGATGAAGCGGTTTTGTTGTTTAGGAAGATGAGATTGGAAGGTTTGAAGGCTGATTCGGTTATTGTGGCGTCTGTGTTGCCGGTTTGTGGGAGATTAATGGAGGGTTTGAAATTGGGGATGGCAATGCACGGTTGTGCATTGAGGAGTGGTTTTGATAGTGATTTGTATGTTTCAAATGCTATCATTGATATGTATTGTAAATGTGGTTATCCAGATGAGGCTTGTCTTGTATTTAGTTATATGGTTTTTAGGGATATTGTTTCTTGGAGTACTTTGATTGCTGGCTACTCACAAAATGGCATGTATAAAGAGAGCTTTGAACTGTATGTTAGAATGGTGAATATGGGTTTAACAACTAATGAGATTGTCGTTTCTACTGTTCTTCCTGCTTTGGGAAAACTAAAGTTGTTCAAACAGGGGAAGGAAATGCATAACTTTGTTCTCAAACAAGGACTTTTAACGGATGTAGTTGTAGGAAGCGCTTTGGTTGATATGTATGCTAATTGTGGGTCAATCAAGGAAGCAGAGTCAATATTTAGGAACATGTTAGATATGGATATCATGGTATGGAATTCACTAATTGCTGGGTATAATCTAGTTGGTGATTTTCAGTCAGCATTTTTTACCTTTAGAGAAATTTGGGTAGCAGAGCATAGGCCAAATCATATAACTTTAGTGAGTGTTCTTCCTATATGCACCCAAATAGGAGCTCTAAGACAAGGAAAGGAAATCCATTGTTATGCAACCAGAAGTGGTCTGGGATTAAATATTTCTGTTGGCAATTCTCTAATAGATATGTACAGTAAATGTGGATTTCTAGAACTCGGAGTGAAGGTCTTTAATCAGATGATGGTAAAGAATACCATAACATATAATACTATGATATCTGCTTGTGGAGCTCATGGCCTAGGAGAAAAGGGTTTGAAATTTTACGAGCAAATGAATGAAGCAGGAATGAAACCAAATAAAGTCACTTTTATTTCGCTGTTATCCGCATGTAGTCATGCAGGTCTTGTTGACAGAGGTTGGCTGTTGTATAATTCAATGGTTAATGATTATGGTATTAAGCCAGATATGGAGCACTACTCGTGTATGGTGGATCTCATTGGAAGAACAGGGGATCTTGATGGTGCATACAAGTTCATCACAACCATGCCTGTGACACCAGATGCGAATGTTTTGGGAAGCTTACTTGGTGCGTGCCGACTTCACAACAAAGTGGAACTAGCTGATCAGCTCACTGCAGAACATATTTTCCAATTAAATACTGAGGATTCAGGCCACTATGTTCTTCTATCAAATTTATATGCCTCTGGGAAACGATGGGAAGACATGTCAAAAGTGAGAAGCTTGATAAAGGATAAAGGGTTGGAGAAAAAACCAGGAAGTAGCTGGATTCAGGTGGGCCACAGCATTTTTGTCTTCCATGCTACGAGTATCTTTTATCCGGAACTGGCTAAGATTGAAGAAACTCTGGATAGCTTATTCTTGGTGATGAAAAATGAAGATTATATACTGGCTAATCTGGGATTTTGTTCCCATGTTAATGACCCAATTTTAACTTAAAATGAAATCCTTGAATATTACCATTGATAGATATAATATAAACTTCAGTGATTCAAGTTAAAGCTGCCAAAAGGCCGATACATTGTTGAAGTGCTCCCTTCAGGATTCAGTGATTCATCAAGATGTTGAAGGAAAAAAAATAGAAGCTGATCATATTCAACAAAAATTCTGTATTAGACCATTATGATTTAAGCATATACATCCACTAAAGTTTCTGCTCAACATATCACTATAATGTCGTAACCCTACACATCTATATCACTACCATACCTTTTCCCTACTGATCTTTGGGAACAAACCAATATTCATTAAGACAGGAAAAATGGCAGTTCAGAATGTTTGAGTAATGAGTAAGCATGGCTACTGATGTGTGATCCTATTTAGAATCATGTCCCCAAGTTCATTCTCTGATGTCTGTCTAATCGATCCGTCCACCAAACTCAACATTGGGAAGTTTTTTTAGTTTGTTCCCTGCAAAACATAATCATTTGAATAAGCCACGTAAAGCACAAGTGATATAGCATTATCATTATCCATGAAAGAATATGTTAACTGTCTGGCCCATATGACATGTAGATGAAATTTTTCAGTTAATTTAAATTTTAGAGTACAAAATCAGTAAATTAGAAAGTGCACCTAACTTTGTTCTTTTTAATCATCACTCCACATGATCATAAAATAAGACAGTTTTTTCCTCTTCATTTGTCGTCCTGTTATTGAAATGTAAAAGCACAACTTTCATACTTCAATAAGTGATCGATGTCTTGTCACGTTTATCATTCCGTATGCTAGTGAATGAAACACTTGGTATTGAAGATGCTGTTTTAGTGCTAGAGCTTTCATCTCCCAAGTCCTAATAGTACACCTTAATTTAACTTGATTAGTTCTTGCATGATATAATGATTTTGGATGATAATTAGTAACGACACTCTTATGCTTTCAATGGTCATTTTCATCTGTGCTTCAAAGCAGTAAAGCATACAACTTTAGGCTATCAGAACCACGCTGCTCAAATTTATAAGGCATATCACACTATCTTTCTGCAAAATTTCTAATGTTTCATATCCATCATCTTGTTTGTTTATTTATTTATTTTTGTGTGGAAAATAAAAGGATGATGAATATGTTGTGATGAAGGGATACTTAATTCAGTGCTTGGTTTATTTCATGGTCAAATTGTCATTGTGATTGATATAGTCGATCTCGTGGACTGAGAAGTTTGGAATACTCAAATTGGCAGAAGCTTGTTTAGAAGGATTTCTGAACTATAGGAATGAAAGGTGCATGGAAATAGGCATTTGACTTGGAATTTGTTAGGGAAATCAAAATATCATTCGATACCATGCAAAGGAGAAGCAAAACAACTGAGTGCTAAATCAAAAATAGACTGGGAAACAAAAAACAGATGTCTCCCACATTATTTAAAGCAATTGACATCCAAGTATTAATCAAAGTAACATTAATAACCATTTTACACCGTTCTTGAGGAAATTTGAACTCTTCAGGTTATAATGTTAAACTATTACCACTAAACTAGTACATGAAGTGTAATTGACATGCAAGTATGAGAGAGGATAGAACTTAGAAGTAGAAGAGGCCACTTTTACTTGAGCCAAAATACGATGTGATGAGGGAAGGGGTGATCACTAAAACCTGAGTTTTTTGGGAAATTAATAATATCCCATGTGACTCTCCTCACTGCTCAGATACATGGTGATAATGGTATGTAAAACTCAGGTATTGTCGCAGAGTCCCCAAAATTATTGTGATCCTAGTTGTCACTTACATATGATGGAAGTTAGCTACCAACATATGAGGTGGACCAGTGTCAAATGGAAGAGAACATTCATTCAACAAATATTTCCTGACTTGGTTGCTCTCCTGAAAAACTTTTTCTGTTTTTTTTCTTCCGTTTTTTACTTCATTTGGGAAAACAGAGTTATTAATTATTACGTCAAGAATATGGGGTTACAGAAGAAGGCTACAATGCTCAAAATACAGAAGAAGAAGAAGAAGAAGAAGAAGAAGAAAAAGAGAAACATCTGTCAAAAGATGGATTTCGATAGTTATGAGGAAAAAAACCTACCAGAAGATTGGTTCTGATGGGTGAGGGGGGCCTCGTAGAGCCACGCCCCTACTTTTTGTATTGATTTTAGGCTTTTAAGCCACTCCCTTTTTGTATTTTTATTTAAACCATTTTTCACTTTTAATTTCGGTAGTTTAGCATAAACGCAAGATCATGTCCTTGAATTCAACCACATGCAATCCTAATTTGTATAGTTGCATGGGCTGTTTGTGAATACGTTGCTCAGCACACAAACTTAATTATTTTTCTAAAAAAATAATCTGCTGCAAAAAATAACTGAGTTTAGCTAACATTTGAATTTAAATTAATATTTTCATTAACATTATTCGTGTTTAGATAGATTTATAGTTTAAAGACCCACTACCTTATTTATCAAAATTAAAAACTAAATGAGCACTACAAGCTACAATATTTTAAACTCCCAGCTCACATTCAACTGCTCTGCCTAAAGAGAAAAAACTCACATTTACTGCCATTGCTTCACTTCTAATCACCTTACTGTCAATCAATTCCAACAAAAAATAATCAAATTTAGTTTAAAACATTACCTAGAGAAAAGATTAAAAGTGGGATTGAGTTTGACAAACGCCAAAGCAAAACATACTAACAATGGGTCTGTGCATCTCTAACATAATAACAGTAAACAATTCCATAGGACGTTCTTAATATGACATCAGCTTAAAAAAAATTGGCAATTTCCCTTCTAACAAATGAGATGTTTCTAATCTTTCCCCTGCAAATAACGAAATAAATCCAGGATTGGAGACTGGAACTCGGCCAAATCAATACAAAAGTGCCTTTGTAAGTAGCATCACTTGAAAAGGGGTTGGGGGATAATATTAAGCACGTGGAAAACTCTAATGGTACCAGTGCCAAGAATATGGAGAAAATCAATGGGCGCTTACTTATAAGCAAAGTTTGTAACTTGTAAGGAATCATCAGAAATCACGTCCATTTAGATACCCTCTTTCAAGCACATCGTTATAACTTGCTTCAGTTGTAGTAGTTTTCCCCTTGCCATCTGCAGTCAATGAGGATAAAATCAGTTCTACGCGATACACAATGCTTGACTGGATTAGCATTTTTTTTCTGGCTTCTGTCACTGAAGTTGGCCTTCAGTGGTCTTGCAGTCAATGAATCAAGTATAATTTAACACAATAGTGTGGTATAATACTACAATATATCAGCAGACTAGTAATCCTAGAATTGAGCCATTGGTTGATGACTAACCATTAATTCATTCAGATAAAATCATAAAAAAGACATTGAAAACCCAGTGCTGGTGTATATAGTTACTACATCTAACAAATACTTGCCTGCTGCGTGGATGTAATTTTCTTTTGAGCATCATTGAGTTGGACATCCACTGATTCTTCAACTTGTGATATAAGCTTTTTATGTGCTACTCCTACAATACATAGGATATATTCAAAACTAGATCACAGCCTAGATAATACTTGCCAATAATGCAAATGGTAATTTTGCTGCACTTAACCAGAGATTAGATGCAAGAAATCTACCAAATACTAATCCCTTATTGAGTTAAAGCTGACATGGTTGCTGATCAAAATATTACAACGAAAACTGATAATTAACAGAAGTGATACAGAAGATGACATAAATGAATGTAAACTGTGTCATGGACTCTAGAGATTAGAGTATAAATCTTTATTTACACATAAAAACGGGAAGGGAAAAAAAATCGCACTGCTCCCACTCTTGCTCCCTCCAGCCCACTCCGGCTGGCCCTCAAAGTCTCACCTTATCTTACATAAAGTAATATGATACCATCTCTGATAGTCATAAACATATATATATATATATATAACCTAATACAGCTTAACGGGGACTCGGGGAGCAGACAGTGATTTAGCCCCTCAAAAACTCAGTTGATTCTTAGTTCATGCAAATAACAATGTTTAATAGCAGACTAATGACTGACTGATTCTGTCCCACAACCTGTAGCACGAGATGAGACGGCAATGACTATAAACAGCAGCTACCAATGGACCGTGGGTATCCACCTAAAGTGTGCTTACATCCTTAAACCACTTGAGCCCCAATACAATACAGAGCTAACAAACAAAAACTTCTGCAGGTCATTCAAGTTTCGTCTTAACTACTAATTTATAACAGGATTCAAAAAGATTTAAAACAAGTATTCTAACAGTTTTAGTATAAGCTTTCTCTCGAACATCTGAGTTGATATTTTGAAGATATATGCAAAAGACATTTTTTTTTTAAAAATAAAACTTCTTTTAGTAAGATTTTAAGTATAAGTTAATTTTAAATACAAAATAGAGTAACACAGATGCACCGAGTTTTCATACTTTGCTTTTCAAGGGCTCCTTTTATCTCTATCTGATCTGCCTCGAGATCTTCTACAGTGCTTCTGCAGTCCTGTAGGTGTAGATTAACCTCTTCCTTGAATCTATCGTAGATTAATCTCAGCTGTTTCTGCTGGTCTAAATTTTTGTTAAGAGGAATAGAATGTGAGAAAAGTAAGAAAGAGAAGATGAAGAAAACATCTATGAAAGTCATGCACAAACATATTCTTATGACAAATGCTATTAAGAAAGGAAAACATGAGGAAAATATTGGATATGGAATTCTGAAGCAATATACATATATATAGATAGACAATGCAGTAAGTTGTAGAAATGCAAAGTGAGAAATCAAATGCGGTGATATTTTCAGTAGTACAATCTCATATTCTTAGATGTGAGAGATTCTTCCCTATGCTTTCGGACCTGATATTGTTATACATTTATGATCATACTAACATGAAACTTGGTATTTCTGCAAATACAGATGTGAAACATTTGAATTTGTCTTGGACCTACAACTTACAAGCACTTGTATTTTCATTAACTTCTCAATTGTGATCAGCAAATTAGCCCGAACTATACAGTTTAAATATAAACAAGATAAATTTTGAATCAATTAATTTTTTATTCTAATATTTTATAATAAAACCAAAACAAATTAAGTGAACCAAAACAGGTGCCAAAAGAACAATAATGCTGAATCCTTCAAAATAGTCAGCCACCCTTCATCCTAATATATTCTAAGAATTTAACTTTGAAGTATTAAATGAAATTGTTAAAGCATATAATATCTTGAGAACTTTAAAAGCATTGACTTTTCTCCTTTATAAGGAGAACTATTCAGAGTCATTATGAGGTTTCAGAACTTTCCAAAGAATATTAAGTGTACAATCATTCATAAAGATATTCTCTTAGACAGAAGGTTTTGGAAATAGAATTTAAAAGGGAGATATGAAAAGGAGAAAGATGTACAAAATTACCATATTAGTTAAATAAAAACACTAGTATATTTAAGCAAAGAGTGAAGTAGAAAATTTGCTACCTTCAAATCTTGTTTCTATCCGTTTTCTCTTTGATTTATTGAGATTTGTAAGCTTTCCTCTGAAACATTTTTTTTCAGAAACATATGAATGTTTGAGTCTGTTCAAGAACACATGTAAGTTTAAGAATTCATTAATCTAATATACGTACAAGTCTGTTTCAATCTGAGAATGAACATCCTGCAGCTGGAAATGTATGTCTTCAGCAACAGACTTCAAAATTTCTGAGGATTTCTGACTAGTCATCAAATTCAGTTTGTTCTTAAGTTTGGCCAATTCCAAACCGAACAGTTCAACAGCCCTAACAATCGGCAAAAATCATACAATTAAAAAAAGATTGTTGAAACATCGGTATAGTATTTTGTACTTTTTCTTACACATAACTAAGTTCATCGTAGAAAAAGATAAAACACCTGACAAATCCATCTTGAGTCTGTTCAGAAGCTTCGTCCATCGAATCGCTTTCTTCTATCTCTGATCATTTGTACAATTAAATTAAAGTTTGAAGATTAAATACATCAGGATAGCATATTTAGATATTAAATATCAAGTACAAAGAGTAAGTTTTACCTTTTGAAGACACTGAAGCTGGGCTTGTATCATTAAATTTTATGCCTTTATGTTTGCACAGCCTTTTGACAGGTTTAAGTGTAAAACTTTTCCTCTCAGCAGTATGCTTTGCTCCAGAACCTACACATGAACAGAAGATGGTTCTGTCATGAAAAGTCAAATAGTATATATAAAGGAGGAAAAAAGATAACATCTGATAGCCCTGATATTGCAACTAAAGTTAAACCAGAAAATGCATTAAAAGCTAACGGAGGAATTTTAGAAGAGTATGTGCCACACTTTCAGATAACAATTATATATGAAGAATTTTAATTGTCTGCCAACAATTATCAGTGACTTTTCATTCATCACGGCTTACAACCACATCTACTGGAGGGAGCTACACAACTAACACTCCATATGAATAGATTTTTTTCCTGGGTTTCAATTTGCAAGATGATCCATTGAAAATAATAACTGAACAGGTGCAAGCACCTAGAAACTGTGAACCTGGCAGGTAACTCTAACACCTTATAAGCACCAGTAAATAGTGATGACGGAGCACACCTTAATCTCAAATCACAGGTTATGAAGGATGAGATGCATGTTAAATCTGATAAAGACCTATGTAGCATGTAACAAAATAATATAATTAGCCAAGTAATTATTTCCAATCATGCATTGCATAAAGAACCAACCATCCCTATCCGCATCATCAGAATGATTTGAGAATGAGCGAGACATGTTAGAAAGCCAATTTTTTGGAACTTTTACTAAGAAAACATATTTACTAGGAAATGAATAATTCAGAATTTTGAAGAACATACAAGATTGGCATGGCATGGAAACAGAAGAAAACAAGAGACAAAACATCGGCATATATGTTCATACTTCCTGAGGCTAATGTGTTTGATTTAGTTTTAAGAAGAAATCAGTTATATTAAAACCGCCTGATAAAAAATAAGTACAAGAAGTTCTGTGAGATGCATCAACTGCAAATTTTATTAAGAGTCTACAAGATAATTCATATTATTTGATGTAAGCCAAACCTTGACGACGTCCTTGGATGTTCCTCTCCTCATATGATGAATCTGATGATCCATCCTGCTCTTCTGTCTCTTTCTCCAGAGATTTTTCTTTTCTACGAATAGAATACTTTTGTTCCTTCATATGCTGAAGTATATTAAGTAAAGCAAAATACAAAAACACAGCATCTTTAGTTGAAAGACAAAAGACGCAAAAGTATCAACTTGAAACACTAGAATAATAAGGATACATGAGACTTGTCTTGTTCCCTTGTTGTGAAGTCTGGCTCCGAAGCCATAAAAGTGCTTAAATTAGGCATGGTCCTCATAGAAAATCTTGGTCTTTCAGTTGATGCTGGACTATTGACATCATTTGCCTTTTGGTGTGTCTTTGGTGTTGGGCTAGGAGAGCTCAAAGTAGGTGTCTTAAATTGAAATGTAGGACTTTGAAATTCATCTTGTGACTTGGCATCATTTTGTGTAGCAGAAATAGTTCTACGCTCTTGCTGGTTTCTATTTTCTGATACCTCATGTTCTACACGCTGATCTGTATTGTTCGTTGTTTGTGGCTGGTATAATTCTTTTTTGTGTTCTTTTTTCTGCGTCTTAGGGCTATTTGTATGATAATCAGCTAAGAAACCACCAAATCCTCCCATTTTATTCCCAAGTGAAAATGTGGCCCCTGCATACAGTGGTGGATCAGTCTTTGAGGTGTCTTGATGAAGTTTATCTGTGGTATCACTTTCGGTGAAGCAGAGCTTATGTCCCCCTATCTTGGAATTCTTTTCCTGACTCTTTTTCTTTAAAGACACTGAGGAACCATCATTTGGTAAAGCATCTCGGCCGCCAATCCCTTTTTCTTCAAAAGACAATATACTTTTTTCTTGATGCTTCTCTGCCTCTCTGGTAATTATGGTACTTTTACCCTTTCCCTGTTGCTTCTGGGAAGACACTTTCTTTCTGGTCCTAGAACGAGTGACTGGCCTTTTACGAGTATGGTCAGGACTTTCTGAATCAGTTTCTATGGTATCCGAATTCTGTTTGCTCTTAACAAAATCATTTCCCTTCTGGTTCAAGCGCGGCTTGAGTGGTGAACTTTCCTTGTCCTTCTTACAATTGTGAGAGCCTGAATCCTGAGTCTTAGGGGAAGAAGTAGTCCCCAATATTTGGCATAGCTTCATCCTCAAATTTTCAGTACTGTTTTCTGTTCTAGGTGTCTTGTCTTCTGCCTTTGTTTTATCAGTCTCAAAGACTTTAGGTGTGGTGGTAAATGTAAATTCCTCTACCCTTTCTTCAGCACTCCCATCCTTCTTTCCCTTCTTTCTGGAGCTTCTGCTAGTATCGCCATCAAACTTCTTGTAATTATTAGAAGGAAATTTCAAAGTTTGATATGAAAAAAACTGAACCCCAGCTCCACACCCTTTTCCATGAGGCTCATCCTTCTTCCCCCCAGAAGAGACCAGTAAACTAGCGGTTTTGTTGGCTTGATGATTTTCCTCTGTAGTAGGCGATTTAGACATCCAAGAACCCTCCACCGCTTTTGGACCTACAATTTGCTTCTCTTTAGCAGAAACTGTTGTCCCTCCTACAGCCTTGCTTTCTCCTGTGTTGATATTTCCCATCTTAGAGGTTACCCTTTCTGTATTTGGCACGACAGGTCCATCCCCTTTCTTAGGTCCGCTTCTTGAGCTGGCTTTCGATTCTGCCATAACTCCTATGGAAATTTTCCTTGACTGGCTAGACGGATGAATGCTTCCCATACTCCGACAGTCATTCATATGCTCCTGAAAATATAGTTCAAATCCATGAATATCTTAATATAATTTTTCACTTAAAAATAGAAACACTGCAACTAAAATCATAATTAATCCTAGCCTTTAATGTTCAAAAAAATTACACTAAAAAATTATACACAGCCTTTGTTTCTAACACTTACATACAGCTATTATGAATGCTCAGGGAGCATTTGCAACAGAATAAACCAGAAATCATCAAAACAATATTTAAATGAGAAATTAACAGCAATGAATAAACCTAATCAAACAAAGTACTAGTACCAATTTCTAGACTATCATAAGTAAAATATGCAAAAGTCACAGCAACCAAACTAAACCACAGTTCATTAAAGTTGCGGAGGTTTCTAGTCTACTTACATCGTGCAGAATTTTCCGCGCTTCAGTATCCATTGTTAGTCACAATCTGGCAATTTCAGTTAAGCAAGAACACCATTAACTGACCTGAAAATGTAACAACCCAATTTTAGCAAGTAATTTCAGTGTAAAACACAATAAACCCACAGATCAAAAGCTTAAATCAAAATTGTGGGAGAAACTCATCGCTCATGAATCAAAGGAACAAATCCACCGTTTGAAAGCAAGATGCAAATAACAACCTCAAAACTTAAGAAAATAAAAATCATGCAAAATCATTTGAAGGGAATAACAAAAAAAAAAAACGAAGAAAAAATTAAGCTGAATAACACTCGAAACAAACTACGAAATTGAACTAAATAATTGAACATGTGAAAAAGAAACCCTGGAAAAAAGAGGAAATGAAGAATTCAGAAAATGAAGAGAATAATCGGAACTAAAATAAACGTAATCTCAGCTCAACAATTGAAGTTTAATCTGAACTCGAAGATGAAAAAATTGAAAATCATGTTGAGAGAAGAGTTACGAATTTAGATCGATGTTACCTTGCTCTGATATTCGTGAAGTGAAGTGTGAGAGAGATTTGGAATTTTCGGTGGAATGAGAAATTGAATGGAGTGGTGAATTTGATTTTATGTTTGAAAAGCGTGTGTGAATTTCGTGAGCTATGTATGATTCGAAGCTGTGAAAATAAAGAGGCGGGAACAGAGCAAAACAGACTTCGAGTTATATTGTTAGCGTGATGCGTATTGCGCCTCGCTTTTCGTGTGCGTGGACGATTATGTCCCTGTATTTACATTCAAGTTTATATAGTATTATTTTTTTTGGGATAAATTGAAGTTTTGTGTTTACAAAACAAAATTCACCGGATTTCTCTAAAAAAAAAAATAAAAAAAAAAGAGAAAGAAACTGATTCACCGGATAGTTAGTTAGTTTGTCTTTTAAAATGAAAGACTATAGCTATGTTTGGCCAAACTTTTTTTAGGATTTATAGACTATTTGAAAGCCAAAGCTAACAATAAGTGCTTTAAGGTACAGTTAAAATTGTTTGGTAATTATTATTTTTTTAACTTTAAAGTGATTTTTAAACTAAAAGTCGTTTGGTAAAATACATTTTTAAAAGCTTAATTTTTTAGGACAAACTATGATATAAATGAGTAAATATTTAAAAATAAAAGACAGATGTGAATAAAATTTCATAAATTGTCATATAAAAGCATCTCTTTAAATATTTCTATAAAGTGTAAATGATCAAAAAAGAGCTTAACAATATCATAAACAATATTAAAAGACTTCGGAAAATAATTCATAATTAGAAATATAAATTATGAAAAACTCTAACAATTTCTATTTTTAATCAATCCGATTGCTATTCGATTTCGAGCTCTATCCTTATAGCCTTCATCTTGTACTCTTTTTAGACTAAATGAACTCGTATTTTCACTATTGTTTCTTTCTTCTCTATGGGCAATCATATATCCTGAAATATGGTCACATTTGTTAAATTCTTCATCTTCAATGTCACACTTTCACATAAAATTATGAAGTGTTGTTATTGCAACTTTGATCTTTTGTTATTTCATTAGTGGAAATTGTCTCATATCAGACAATATATGTCATCTTTTCTTTCAAACCCCAATTGTTCGTTCAATGACATTTCTTAGTGAAGGATATGCATGGTTGAATATTTCATGTATGCCTTCTACTTAACTTCCTGTTCTAAAATCTGAAATTTGATATCTTTCACCCTTGTATGGTGATAGATACTCTTTCATATTTGGATATCCAACATCAATTAGATAGTACTTTCCTAAAAAGAATAAAATAATTTTTGTTAATATATATAAAAAAAAAAATTAAATAATTTATCACAACAATGAGATTATTCTTGCCTTCGGGAGGATGAGGAAACACATTTTTCATTTCTTTAATCGTAGTTGAAAGAATACGTGTACCATGTGCATCATCAGGCCAACCAACAACAACAAAAGTAACTAACATATCAAAATTGCACACTAACATGACATTTTGTATTGGAAATCCTTTTCTACCAATATAACGAATTTGGTATTTAGTAGGAACAATGGCAGAAATATGAGCTTCATCTATAGCTCCAATGCATCCTTCAAAATGAGGTCACTGCCCGTGCCCGTTATCGTCTCTAATTCTGGATGGAGTTTCTACAAGGTTAAAATCAGGAGGCTTAACAATTTTTCTTGCTAATAAACATAAACTATCCAGAACTTCACCAAACTTCCTACCTACGGCCTTTCCTGATTTTCCAAAGTTATTTTGGACATTTTGATTAGTCTCACTATGTGCACAACTCCAAAGAAACATAGTCAAAGCCTCCAACGATGTCATTTCTTTGGATGGATGTAACCATCTCTTACTAACTAATAATTTTTCAAGTTTCAACACAACATTAGATTTCATCCTAAACATGTTATAACTTTTACCTGGGGTGTTAAGAATTTCTCGAACCCAATTCCATTCATGTGAATAAATAAATTTGCTACCTTGCCTTGGTAAATACTTCATATGATAATCAATTGCAATTGTTGCAGCAACATAATATATGTTTAATGATAACCTAAACCCTAGACTATATCACTCATACTCGTATAGAACCCACCCTATCAAATCCTTTGTATAATCTTTAAAGGTCATTATTAAGACTCTATTTTGCTTATCCTTAAGCATTTATAAAACATAATATCTAAATTGTTTCTCATCCAAAGGTCCGTCTTCCTTTGCACTTTTTAATATTGCAACACATGTTGGAATATAAAATTGTCCATTGACATGAGATGTTGCTTTACTTTCAGCCTTTTCAACTTGATTATGATTTTCTTCTTCTTGGACTATTCGTTCTAATGTTTTTCTCATAGTTGGTGTATCACAACCTTTGCCTTACTCTTTTTTGCTTTCTCATCCATATTTGGCGAAACCATTCTTTTATTTTTTTATTGAGTGTTTTCCACATGGCTTAACTCATCAATGTTGAGTTCGTCATTAGATTCAATAATTTCATGCGCCACATATGCAGTAGTATTTTTTCCAGTAGATTCTAATGTCACACCCATAGCTGGTGCCCATGCACATTGACTAGTTGCCATAATCTCCCCAAATATGATCATTGAAGCTTCTTGGTGTTATGCCCTTTCTACGGTCACATACGTTATAATGGCGATCTACAAG
Organism: Medicago truncatula; assembly: GCF_003473485.1. Lineage (NCBI taxonomy): Eukaryota > Viridiplantae > Streptophyta > Magnoliopsida > Fabales > Fabaceae > Medicago > Medicago truncatula. The sequence goes on from NC_053042.1 coordinate 42,193,482, forward strand.
CTATTTTGACATATTTTCAATCAATAAAGATAGGCAGACAATTGGAAATCTGCCAAAATAGCATGCAGATTGACATTATAATCTATGCAATGGTAAACAAAAAAGCATATGACACCGGAAAACCCATTGACCCATGGGCATGTAACAAGAAAAATGCAAAAACCAATGGTTATCATTTAATTTTTTTTTTATTAGCATTTGTCACTGCTTAAAAATATAAGGGTTGCTCGAAAACAACAAAGTTGCCACCAAAATTTATTAAAATAGGAAAAACCTTTTAAAACGAAAAAAATGATCGTTTAAACCAAATTTCGGGTTTAGGGGTCGAGTATCTGCAAGGAAGAGTTTTTCTTCTTCTTTCTATTATTGTGCTTGACAAGAGTGGTCTCCCGTCCCAATGCGACAAATAATTCAAAACTACACAGTTCTTCGATTTTTTTTTTCTTTCCCAGTTGCATTATAATGAAAGAACAATATGTTGATTTGATGAATGTGAAAAGTTTTTTATGACGAGTTTGCTTATCTTATTACAAATGCACGCGATAATCGCAATAAAATGTATTTAGCATAGTTATCGATTTTGAAATTTCTGTGATGATCAAACAAAAAGAGGATTTGGCGCGTAGTCATCGACTTTGATATTTTAACGATGACCAAACAAAAACATGATTGCAATAACTACTAATTTTGAGATTCTCTGATGACCAAACTAAAAAAAAAGATTTGAGGCAATTAATGACTTTTGAGATTTTTTCGATAATCAAACTAAAAAAGATTTATCGCAACTATCAACTTTGAGATTTATCAAATTAAAAATATTATAATGACCAAATTAAAAAAGGATTTAGGAGTAGTCATTACTAATATTTTAGATTTGGATTTATATTTTTACAACTTCATGATGACCAAATTAAAAGAAGATTTAAAGTAGGGACTAGTTTTACTCTTTGAGATTTGAAAATATTTAAGCTGATCAAAGATGTGGTGTTTATTTCTTTATTTATACTCTTTCGGTTCTATTAAATTAAAACTTTGACTTAATATCTTCACAATTAAGTTGTATGAGCTCTAACCACTAGGTTACTTGACTAAAAATAAAATAAAAACTTTGATTTAATATAAATAAATCTTATGACATTCAATCAATACTCTTCGTAACTTAAAAACAATCTTGTAGTATTCAATTAGGATTATTTGTAATTAAAATAAATTCTTGTACAATTGAAAAACATTTTAATTTTGAATGATTGTTTACTAAATAGGATTTTGATAGATTTTGTTGGGTTTTTTTAGTGAATTTTAGCACAAAAAAGTCTTTCATGAAAATATGATATTTCTATATATTGTTATTTCTATGATTTTACCTTCTCTCTTATGAAAAATAAAACAAATAAAAGAGTGTATTGAGAATACTATAAAGATAGTGTTTTATAAACATTACAATGATTATTTGAAATTCATAGAGTTGTGTGAAATCTTATAAATTTACAGTCATTTCAAACTGTTTAAAATTTTGTAATATAAATCCTTTGAAATTCAAATTATAATTCTTGATTGTTTTATAAAATTTTAAAAATCATCAACATCTTTCAAAGTCTTTTAAAATCTACAAAACTTTTAAACAAAAAATGTCTTTTAAAATTATGATTCAATACACATATTCGTACCAATATCCACATTTTTCGTATATCACTTAGTTGTCTACAAACTATCTAAAAACTGACTGTCCATCATTCTTCATTTAAAAAAAAGAAATTTTAACTAATGCCTTCGAAAAACTAGTTAAAAACTTCAAATGGTAACTTTTTATTAAAATGTGTGATAAAGTGCTTTAGAAATCGAAAATTTTAATAATTTTAAAGAATAATTACTTAATCTAAAATGTTTAAAAAGCGGCGAAAAATACTCCTTTTAAAAATGAATGATTAGACTAACACAGCGTGATTTGACTGAATTTATATGTAAAAAAATTATACACGGTCGATAAAGATTAAAAATGAAAATAATGTATATGAATAGTACGTATGAAAAATAGTAAAAAGTGGCTGGTCCATTGGAATGTGTAAGAGCCAATTGCAAGTTGCAAGCAAACACAGACATTGGACAACATATCCGGTTAAGTTTCAGCAACAGTTCAATTGAAGATAACGAATTGAATCCGTTATTCATTCCTTCTTTCTCCACTTCCACCCGCCATGGTTGCTCTCACCCTCTTTCCACCCACTCAAACCCTTCTCCGCCCTTATCTCCATTCCCCTTTCCCCTCCCCCAATTCAAAATCAAAATTCATTCGCAATCGCAATCACCATAACCCCATTCTCCGTCTCCGTTGCTCCATTGCGGAGGAATCCACCGCATCTCCGACTAAAACCACCTCAAAATCAAATTCCGGAGAGTCCTCATCCGTTGATTGTGTAGTTGTTGGTGGTGGCATCAGTGGCCTTTGCATCGCTCAGGCTCTTTCTACAAAGCATGCTCATGGTGTCCCCAATGTTGTTGTTACAGAGGCGAAAGACCGAGTTGGTGGGAATATTATTACTGTGGAGAGAGATGGGTTTCTTTGGGAAGAAGGTCCTAATAGTTTTCAACCTTCTGATCCTATGCTCACCATGGTGGTATGTTTGTAATCAATGTTATTTCCTCTTTAGAGCTTCATTCGTAACGTGGTGCATGCAATTGGTTGAAATTGAAATTTTGATTGAGTAAATAGTTATTTTGCTTTTGAATGTCTTAGTTTTGTCATTACAGTCTCTAGATGTCTTAGTTTGAGTAAAAAAAGCATTAAATATGTCATTTTTTTTTTAGTAAATTTGGTCCTTGAATGTGTATTTAGGTTCTGTCTTGTAAAAAATTGCGGATAATTGATAAATTAGCGGCTAGCGGATACTCCCTCCGTCCCTGAATAACTGACCTATTTGTAAAAAATATTTGTCCCACAATACTTGACCTTCTCAGATTTCTAAGCAAAATTTAACAGATTTACCCCTTATAAATACTTTTTGTGGTCCCCATGTTAAAGTTTGTAGTGGAACAAAGAAAGTAATCATTACTTAAAAGTGAAAAAGTTTCAAAATAATGACAAGGGCAACTCAGTAAAAGTATCACTCTCTTTCTTTCATCTTTACACTTTTCTTAATCTGTGTGAAATGGATAGGTCACTTATTAAGGGATGAAGGGAGTACTAGATAAGCTAACTGATAGTGGATAAACTAGTTGTTTGAATTTGTAGTGTTTGGTAAAATTAACGGCCGACCTAACTGATAAATATGAAAAGACATAAAAAAGATATGTTGAACTAATATTGATATTGGTTTTGTTTCCAATTAAGATAACAAGGGCAAGATTGAGAAAAAAATTGATAAGCTATAAGCTACTTGAAGTGGCTTATCAAAAAACGCAATAAGCTAGTAGAAAATCTATAATCTTGTGAAAAAAATGGTTACCAAACAGGTCTAATTTGGTCATACGAGCTTATAAGCTATAACCCATCTGCTATAAGCTCAAAATGTTGTCTTATTAAACAGACGCTTTGTTGTTTTGTTTGGTTTTTGGAGCAGATGCTAGTTGTTTTTTTGGCTTTTGGATGTGTTTTAACTATTAATCAGCTTGGTTCTTGAAAATACTATAAAGAAGACACACTCAGCTAGAGATGTTTTTGTAATTTTTGAACATTCAGAGAATATATTGGCACCGCCTCACACATGTTGGTAATATAGTTTTGGTTGTTTCATTTGTGCAGGTGGACAGTGGTTTGAAGGACGATCTTGTTTTGGGTGATCCTGATGCACCTAGATTTGTGTTGTGGAATGGGAAATTGAGGCCGGTGCCGGGAAAACCAACTGATTTGCCTTTCTTTGACTTAATGAGTATTGGTGGCAAGATCAGGGCTGGCTTTGGAGCACTTGGAATTCGCCCTCCTCCTCCAGTGTGTTTTCTTTTGATCCCTTCCTTTTGTTTAATTTTCTCACTATGTCAAATGAAATATATGGAACTGCAAGGATAAATAATGCAGGTGTTCTTAATTGGATTTTCTCATATGATATAATATTGACGAAGGTGACAGGGTCATGAGGAATCGGTTGAAGAATTCGTGCGTCGAAATCTTGGTGCTGAGGTTTTTGAACGCTTGATAGAGCCTTTTTGTTCAGGTTTGAGCCACCAACTTTTTCATTGTCCTGTTGTTCACTCTCAGTTGTTATTCTTTTCAACCAATTACCTACTTTTATATTCTGGTGGAGATTTCTGTATTATATAGGAGTTTGGACCCTATAACATTCAGCTCTTGGCGAATGAAATGGAACCCATCATGATAACTGCTTTTTGGCCTAATAGAATAAGAAGTTTCGTAGACTTCCCAAAGAATATTTCAAATCCACCCCCAACCTGTCTCTTAAAAACTGAAATTTAAAATTCGCATAGATTAAGACTTTGGGAAACTTTTCTAAAAAAAAAAAATGGCAATATTTCTATGTTCATATGAAATTTGTAACATAAGTGGCTACACTTTTTGTGGCTGTTCAGCATCTTTTTGCATATCGTGTTACTTTAGGGTGTAATTACAATTTTGGTCTCTCTAGCTTGATCTATGTGTGATTTTTGTGTGATTTTGGTTTCTCTGGTTGTTTTTCGAGCAATTTTAGTCGCTCATGTTTTTAATTTTTTCAATAAGTCCTTCCGCTCCTTTTCATTTGTTTAAACCTCTCAACTTCTCATAATATTAAATTATTTTAGACAGTATTTCACTTACAATTCTCCAAAAAAATATCCAACTTAATTTGAAACAAAAAATCTCAAATCTTCTCTTGAAATCCTAATCTTGCATTCTACAAAATTCGTCAAATTTATCAAAAAAAATTACAATTAAACTTTTGCTTTTATTTCATATCTCAAATCCATTGTTGAGGCCGGATATTTTAATATGAAATGAGACTTCAGAGGATTTATGTGAATGACAATTGATGATAAGACCATATTTGATTAATATTTAAAATAGAGGGACTAAAATCGCTCGAAAAAAACTACAAAGACCAAAGTCACAAATAACTTAAACTATAGGGCTATAGTGTAATTAAGCCTTAATTTGATAAATGCACCGTTTTTCCTTTCTTCCAATTTTTCCTCATATAAACGATGACAAGCACTTACTCCAAGAAGTGACAAGCTTACTTCATCTTCCTTTTCTTTAATATCCGCATTAAGGTATTGAAAATCATGCTTAGCTGATTTTTGTCATATACAGGTGTCTATGCTGGTGATCCTTCAAAATTAAGTATGAAAGCAGCTTTTGGGAAAGTGTGGAGGCTCGAACAAAATGGTGGTAGCATTATTGGTGGCGCCTTCAAAGCAATACAAGAGAGAAATAAAGTTTCAAAACCACCTCGTGATCCGTAAAAATACATTTGCTCTAAGTTTTTGGATATTTTGCCATAGTTGATGGGTTAGTTTACTGATTGCAACAATTATGTAGGCGTCTGCCAAAGCCAAAGGGTCAAACTGTTGGATCATTCCGGAAGGGACTTACCATGTTGCCAAACGCAATTTCTGCTAGGTATTCTTTGTTGTTTTATACCATCGTTGTAGTTGTTTCACCAGTATTCACGTGGGTGATGTTCCTGTAACCTGTTGGCAGGTTAGGTAACAAGGTGAAGTTATCTTGGAAGCTTTTAAGTATTAGTAAACTGGATAGTGGAGAGTACAGTTTGACGTATGAAACCCCAGAAGGAGTTGTTTCTTTGCAGAGCAAGACTGTTATCATGACCATTCCTTCCCATGTTGCTAGTCCATTGCTGCGACCACTGTCTGTAAGTTTTTCTAAAAAGTGGATTATATCAATGTTCCATGTGATGACAGTTTTATTAGTTGAATATTTGGACCTGGGCCACTTGTCTTATTGAATTTGTGTTTTTGTAAGTATACACGTCTTGGTACCTTACTGCAGGTCTTTAGTTTTCTTTGCTTGCGCATCTTTTGCCTCTTTGATTGTTTAAGTGTTTATTGTGTGTGCAGCGTGCACACGCATTTGCATTTGCTTTTCTCCCCATGATTTCACATTTCACTATTTATCATCCTCTGATTTTTATAGAAAAATCATTTCGTTCCTGTTCAACATATGGATAATTTTAATTTACTCTGCAGAAGAGTTTTTGTTTTTCCAAAAACTTACAACTACGGATAATTTTGTTTGGGTTTTGTTTAGTGATTAGCAGGTTCTCGGGTAGACCATAGACAGTTTTCAGAATCAAAGACAAAAATTTGGCCTACTGCAAGAGTGTATGGCTGTTAAATATTTGGATGCCTTTAAGTCTGAAGAAACCAGTATTATCATATCAATCACAGTTCCTTGTTTTTTTAATTGGCAATATCATTCCTTGTTTATTTGTGCCTGAGTTTGAAATTATTGTTAATTGAGAAATTTAGAAAACCTTGTAATATTTTAGAGTTATGTAGTTGTAGTGCAGTGGTACACTAGTAGTGATATGCGAGATAAGCCTGCATGCAAAAAACCCGTAATGTTTCCAGCTATTCCTTAGATGCCACATAGCAGAAGCTATATAGAACCAGATTCCTTAAATATCGGTCGTTTACTTCAAAGCCAGGGTTTCAGGATCAGGATATCACATCCCATTTGAGATAGGCTTTGGCTTGAGACTAATAATAACAAAAAATGCTTGTCAACAAATAAGTTATTTCTGAATGGCCAATTTCTGGCATGATAGTCGCCATCATATAAGTTGAGGCATTTATGCCTGACTACATTTCAACATCTCTTGCAGCCTGCTGCTGCAGATGCACTTTCAAAGTTTTATTATCCTCCAGTTGCCGCAGTTTCCATTTCCTATCCAAAAGAAGCCATTAGATCAGAATGCTTGATAGATGGCGAGTTGAAGGGATTTGGTCAATTGCATCCACGGAGCCAAGGAGTGCAAACATTAGGTAAATATTTGAATTTATAATGCAAAAGTAGAAGCTCACTCCAATTTAAGTTGCCACGCGATTTTTTAATAATTACCATCCAAGTATAAATTATGAACTGTAGAATGTGTTGTGTAGTTTTGGAAGGTATGGTAATCATAACGTATTTGTGGGTTTGACAGGAACTATATACAGCTCATCCCTTTTCCCTAACCGAGCACCACCTGGAAGGGTTCTACTCTTGAATTACATTGGAGGGGCTACCAATTCTGGGATTTTATCAAAGGTAGGACATTTATATTCAACATGAACATGTAAGATAGATGCAATTGTTTGAGCTGCTATGGTGTCAAATAAGGCGAAAGTGAACGAGGTTCTTTTCCTGCTTCTTTGTTGTTGGAAACTCCAGGGATAGTAAAGAAGGACTAATGATTTTCATCAGAACTCTGGTCCAGAGTCCAGTGAACTTGTTTCAAGTGTTTAAACTTCTCTTCACATATAATAAAATTTTAAATTTAGTTTCTGAAGAGAATTTTTGAAATCTTAGTCAAAGGAGTACTCTTCGATAGAAGAGTACTATAGGCCGCTGTTCTGCTTCAATGTCATGATGATTGGTGGTTCTGGGTTTTAGGCATCCTCTCTGCTATTTGATTGTGTACCTGTTCTACTTTCATTTCTCTATCTGTATTATCAGATTCATTTTCATTCTTTTTGAGTTACTCCTAAAGCCTTTTGTTTAAATGCAGACGGAGGGTGAACTTGTTGAAGCAGTTGATCGAGATTTGAGAAAAATCCTTATAAACCCAAATGCTCAGGATCCAATTGTTTTGGGGGTTAGAGTGTGGCCTCAAGCTATTCCACAGTTCTTAGTTGGACATCTTGATCTTCTAGATGCTGCTAAAGTTTCTCTAAAAAATACTGGATTTGAGGGGCTGTTCCTTGGGGGCAACTACGTGTCTGGTGTTGCCTTGGGAAGGTGTGTTGAGGGAGCCTACGAGATAGCAGCTGAAGTAAATGATTTTCTCTCGCAGAGAGTGTACAAGTAGCGGTGTGTCCATTTCATTGTAATGACAAAGTTTATCAGATTTATTGTGTTAGGTTCTGGGTGGCTTCTGTTACGGGTATTTTTCATCCACTTACACATGCATTTAGCAAGGTAGCTATCACTTTGCCACCCCCATGTAGATTTTGACCAGATGTATGTAAATCCAGACAATGTTTTGAAATAATTGTAGAATTTTTGTCTTCAAATATACATATTTTGTTTGGATAGATTTTTTTGTAGTTAATTCACTTTCTGGCAGATGGTTTCCCGTTAGCTCAAATCCAGTCAAAATTGATTTCTGGCCCTACGGTTTGTGACAGATGAGCAAAGAAGAATTTCTACATGGCAACTTTGGGTTGGATTTTTGCTATAAATAATAATGCCCCGCCTTTTATTACAAGACTCGATGAGAATGGAAAAAAATACTAACATAACAATTAACATACTAATATTTGTTATTAAAAAATAATAATAATCATAATAATCGCTCCTTTTATTGTAAGACTCCCTTGCCATCGCTCCTTTTATTGTAAGACTCCCTTGTCGAATTCACATGTATTAAGAAAAGTAGTCATAATGTTAAGTGAGAATTAGAAATATGTCTTAATGGTAAACTTGAATACTCTATCCATATCTAATTATAAAATCTCTTTTAAAACCTCTTGTGGAGCGAATTAACTTTCACTAGAAATATTTTAGTATTTTTACGGTGTGTAAAGATTAAAAATGAAAATGGAAAGAGTTACTTTCCAGTATAAATTATACACATTAATAATACTACTAACTTTTTTAATATAAGAAAAAGTATCAAAAAGTCATATAAATAAAGACAAACGAGACTAGGGATATTATGTAAAGGAATCACAATTGTAGTATGCAGAATTTTTGTTGTTATAAGATGTACATAAGAGTTTTAAAAATCATTTTATAGAAAGGGATAAATAAATTTCAAAAGTCTTATGACAAAGATCGGGATCCTCCATAATAAAATCTGCACAATTGTTGTTTTCAACCTCAACCGTCGATTTACTAATACAACAACTTTGATTATGTAGTATAGATCTTGACAATTTCACACAATTTAGGATTTTGACCATTCAATTCAACTTGGACGGTCTAGACCAATTGCTCCGTCACACAAGAATTATTACTCAAAGTAATATAGACATTTAGAAACCAAATAAAAGAGCATGAAACAATGCTTGTATAAATTCGACTACTATTATTCCTGGTGGGGACATCCTTACATGGGAGGTTTCAAAATCAAAACTACTAGAAAGTTTGACCAATGAATATAACCATGGATGGATTTCAAAGGAAATGTGCAATGATAACGGTTAAACCAAGCAATGAAAAACAAGGCGTTAGAAAAGGAAAGATAAAGAAATTGGTAGATTTGGTCTTCACATTTCTAGACACATGAGTGAGACTATTTAAGAAAAAGCGGATTTGTGTTACACTATGCTTTTTATAAGGTTCAACATAAAGACTGCATGGGGGAGACCACATGACACTTTGATGGCTACTTCAAACAACTTACTGTTACAATGGTGGGGAACATTTTACCTTTTTACTAACTTTTTTCACCTCGTTTGAATATTTTGGAGAACATTCCTCTTTAAATACCACTTGCCAGCCATATCTTTAGATCCAATTAAACTTGTTAGTAGGGTGAAGTTTAGCATAAGAAAGGCTAATTTTCCTATCATGGAAAAGTTAGTTTTTAACCATTAGATCAAACCAAGAACAAATCCTTACCATACTCCCTCATCACTAGATTTTGTAATTTTATTATTTTAAAACCATTTTTTAAAAACAAAAAATATATTTCGAAATTAAAATAAACATATAAAAATAAAAAATAAATTTAAAAATATGGAAATTAATTTTCCAAAATTTTAAAAAATATAAATAAACTTGTTTTCAAAAAATTTAATTATGATTTTCGAAGATTTAATTTTTGTAATTTTCAAATTTAATTATGATTTTCCGAAACTTTGAAGAATTCTCGATTTCACCTTCAGGTAAGGTTTTACATTTTTTTCGAAATAAAAAAATTCTAAAAAAATATGGAAATTAATTTTTGAAAATTATAAAAATTAAATCTTCGAAAATCATAATTAATTTTTTTGAAAACAAGTTTATTTCAAAAAGTTTATTTATATTTTTTAAAATTTTGGAAAATTAATTTCCAAAATTAAGTTTATTTTTTATTTTTAAATGTTTATTTTAATTTCGAAATATATTTTTTGTTTTTAAAAAATGGTTTTAAAATAATAAAATTACAAAATCTAGTGATGAGGGAGTATGATAAGGATGTGTTCTTGGTTTGATCTAATGATTAAAAACTAACTTTCCCATGATGGGAAAAATTAGTCTTTCCCATGCTAAACTTCACCTGTTAGTACTAATGAACATGATGATATCAATTGCAATATGTGACACAAGAAGAGTGAAGAAAATTGCATTAGATTAGATACTGAGATGGATCTAATAAATATAAATATGTGAAACAAAGGACTAAAATAAACATGAATTTATTAAAAATAGTGTTTCTTTGTACAATAAAGTAAACGTACGTACGTAGTGTACATTAAAAATAGTGTGTTTCTAACATGTGTTGTATTAAATGAAACTTTTTTCAATTATTCTCCTTTATATGTTGGTATCAAATCGAGTTGATTGCCTGTCCCCAAGACCCTTTCTCATCATTTTATAACTAAGAAAGAAAGAAAAAAAAACATTTTTTTCAGTGGAAGGAAAAGAAAAGACATTAATACTTTAATAGATTCACCTTTGTCACGCAGTTCACGAAATTTGACCATAATATTTTGTTCTTTATCATCTTCAAATTTCTGGAGATATATTACTCTTTTTTTAATAAATGGGAGATATATTACTCTAAAAACTATACTCATTCATAACTTAAATAGTAAAAACAAAATAAAACGACAAGAAAAAGAGAAATAAATATACACAACAACCTATCACAAATGTTTTGTCTGGTATAGTTAATTCTTGAAAAGGAGTGAAAGAACATATGTAGAAATTCTGTTCCCATATTTTCTACCCACTTCATGGCATTCATGGAGTACCCATCAACATGTTTTCTTTGGTACGTAGCAATATTTTTAGCCTCATTTCTACCGATACTTTTGTACATTTGGTCTCGGCAACCAAGGTCCCTCACGAGCAATACCATGATTATATATTGGTACTACATTGAACATTGATTAGATAGATTTTACTACCTTTGTATATTGTATGGTTTGATATATCAAATTATCAATATATGTGCTCTTGTCAATATGAATTATGCCCTTGAATTGACTCATTATATATTACTGGTCACACACCCTGTCTAACTATTGTCGATCACTTTTTTTGACAACAACTATTGTTTCTCTTGAACTCCTATGTCTCACAATAACGTCATATTTGATAATTTTATACGCATTAAAGAAATAAAAATAAATGAATTTTTATTAATCATCGGTGTATATTATTATCATTGATGAAATAAAAAACCATATTTATTTTCATTATCAAATACGACGGTTAACTAATTTTTTTTTTTTTTACTAATCATCGGCGTATATTTTCATTATCATCAATGTACGATACAAAAAAAAAATTATGATATTTTTTTTAAGGATAATTTATGACATTTTGAGTGATGCACATAATATTAATTAAACGATACAATTAAAAAAAAAAAGAGTTAAAACTACGTTAAAAGTGGATACCAACACTTCTTTTAGGAGGAAAATGTGATAGTTATTCTATGTTTTTAACTCAGGATCTGTTTGATGCGCATGATACAATAGAAACATGATATGATAAGAAACTGGATAAAAATAAGATACGATGATAATATAGAGATATATCCTGTGAAGCCCCGATACTTCAAAATGGATGACGTACCGTATCCCCTGCGTATCCTGCACCGATACCTGCCCGATACTTTCCGATACGTATCCGGAGAGTATCTAAATATTAAATTTTATTTTTTTAAAAAATAATTATCCGATACTTTCCGATACATCCCGATACGCACGGATACTTGTGTTTTTTTATATTATTTTGATTTCTGTTTTTTTTTTTTGTGTAAAAAATAAGAATAAAAACATTATATTACTATAATATATATATATTTCCTTTATCTTTCTTTGGTGCCAGTACGACCCACACCACACCACACAACCAATTGCATCTTTCCCTTTCTAAGAAATTAGGGTTTCAACTTTTTCTTCCAAAGTGGTCGCCGTCCACTTTGGCCACCGTCGAACTATCCAAAAGCTTGCTTTAAAGCTTCCTGTGCAACCTTGTTCTTCCTCCTGTTGTGAGAGAAATTTGAGTACTTTCTCTTTTATCCATTCTTTGAAAAGAAACAAAATGGATCCAAAAAGGGTAGAAGATTTGGTTTATGTGCATATTAATCTTCGACTATTGTCAAGGAAAGAATGTGGATATAAGAAAGGACAATCAAGAATGTGGGACATTAGAGGAGATGCGCATGAACCGCTTGATGGTGTTGGAATTGAGTTAGCAGAGTTGTCTTTGGATGAACCGGATTTGGAAGTTGATCTGTATCTTGATGATGGGAATGGAGGAGAGGAGATGTAAACGTCAGTTACTTGTTAGTGTTAACTCTTAGTACTGATGTGTTCTTTTTTTGGATATAGTGATTCTTTTTTGGATCGATATAGTATATCACTAACAAGTTCATTTTGGATATAGTGTAGCATTGATGTATAACACTGATGGTGCTCTTAATTTTGGTATATATTGCGTATGTAATTGACTAATGACCACTCTCTTAATCGTCAATATTATATTTATATTAATGTGCTACGAGTCTGGTTTCTTGTGTTTGTTAATATACTTGCATAATAAAAAAATGGTTATAATTATATAGTACATTTAATTATATAATTTTTTTATTAACGTATCTCAGCCGTATCGTATCTTGATTTTTGAAATTTTACCGTATCGACGTATCGGTGCAGTATCGTATCCGTATCGTATCTCGTATCCGGGCTTCACAGGATATATCATATCATATTTTTGGTGCACTTATGATAATAAACTTTATAGTATTATTTTTTCATTTCATTTGTTTAATACACACATAACAACGATATGATAAGATATATATTAGATTTAATAACAAAATTATCATTGTAAAACCAATAACTTCTTAAAAAAAAAATCAACTTTTCATATTTTTAATTGACAAAACCAACACATAAAATTAATTATATAGTTTTATCTCTCAATCACACAGACCCAAACTAAAACTAATTAAACAACGATTAAAACAAGGTGACAACTAGAGTACCCATGGAAGAATGGTGGGTAATTTATCCCAACCAATACACATTAGCCACATAAGCATATTTTTAAGTGATATTCATGAACTATCTTGACCCCACCAACAAATTGTTCATTTTCATTAGTTGGTGGGTAAATTACCCACCATTCTTCAAAGGTAATCTAGAAAAAACCTTAAAACAAGTTTTGGAATTGAAGCAATGAATTGCCTTTCGAAAAGGGTTTTGTTCTGAAAATTGGAAGGAACAAACTAGTCTCAATTATACACGGATGTAGAAGGAACAAAAAAATTGAGAACACAAGCAAAATGTTTTGGAAAAATTAGGAACACACAAATCGGGTTCAGACGAAGCATGCACAAAAGTGAGAGAGGAAAAAGGAAGGCACACTGCGAGAGAAGAAGAAGGAGGGCACAATTGGAGAGAGGGAGAAAATTTTGGTTGGAGTTTCAGAGAATATGAAGAATAGTGATGATAGTGTGTTTTGTTTGTGGAGATTTGTCTTTTCCTATCAGATTGCTAACCCTCCAAAAATTAAAGATAAAAATAACAAAGGACGAGTATGATTGAGTTAGAAATATATCTAATTTATTTTATCATATTGGTGCACCAAACATGCCATCAAGATATATTTTTCCTCCGGTCTCAAATATTCTTAACAATATATATATATTTTTAAATATAAGCAAAAGTCTACTTAACTACTATGTTTGATGTGATTATCCCAATTTTACACTTAAAAGTAAATATTGATTCATTTTCTAAATTCACTAATGATTGCAGTATTCTACACTTCACAAGAAGGATATAATCGGAAATAATGTCTTTTTTTCTTCTTAATTAATGCACTTAACCCATTTTCTTAAATGATGTTTTTCCCCCCTTACAAACAAGACCAAAGGAAGTACTACTAAAGTTAAACTTATGATTTCATATAAGATCTTGAACCCTTGATTTTAATATTTGAAGCCTGTTAACAAACTTAGCATCAGACAAATGCCAACAAATGTCTCTTAGGGCACTTGTTTAGATATTTAAAGCAGAATTTTTTTTCTTTGAAATCATGATCTCAACACATTAAAATTTCAAAAAAGAACCATTAAATTTTTACATAAAATTTTTAAATCATTTATTCTTTTGAATCCTTAACAAACATACTCCTGATTTTAAATTCTGATTAAAACAATTATTTATTGGATTTTTTTTTTAAGGATTTGTCAGATTGTTTATATTTCCTAATTAAACTCCAGATTAACGTATATTCTTTTGAGAAAATATGTTAAAGGATATGTTAAGATACAAAAAATAACCATATATTTTTTTTATACAGTTAATTATATTGTTAAATTTTCGTAAGTAAAAAAAAACACTCATTGCCCATAGTACACTTTATTTATTGACACCTATAATTGTCGGCTACCATGATAACATTTTTGGTCTACAAATTGCATAGGAGCAAGAAAAAAGAGTATGCTGGGTGGCGCTAGCTGCTGCTGAAAAAGTCCTCTTCATATCTTTCTTTCTTTATTATTTAAACCTTAAGGTGGCGGCTTATTCTTCTTACTACTACAATATTCTTTACCAAATTCTACATTTCCACAATGGGAAAAGGTTCCACTTCTTCTTCCTCCTCTTCCAACAGTAGAAGAAGGAAACATAATTCCTCTAATGTTTCATCCTCCATCACTCACCAAAATCCTGATCAACAACATCTTTTTCCTGATCTTAACCTTGGATTGAGCATTTCCACCACTCAACAATATGTTGATTATTCCACCTCAAGGTATGTTAAAGCAAAACATGAACCTTAAACTACTATGTTTGTGTCATCACTTTATTAAATTTTGTATTATTTATCATGTTAGGGGACATTGGCAACCAATTCAGCAACAAGGTGGTGAAGTAAATGACTGCAGTGATTACAACAGTGCCTTCTTTGTGAAGGTTTACATGGAAGGCATTCCAATTGGGAGAAAGCTCAATTTGCTAGCTCATAATGGCTATCATGAGTTGGTTAATACACTTGAACAAATGTTTGATACTACCATTCTATGTAATTACCATTCCCCCTCATTATGCATTTTTAATTCTTTCTTTGTTTGGTTAAATGAGTAATGATGGATTAATAATGTGACTTTGTTATTTCACCAGGGGGGACTGAAATGGATGGAGTGCAATCAGAGAGATGTCATGTGTTAACTTATGAAGATGGAGAAGGAGACTTGATTATGGTTGGGGATGTCCCTTGGGAGTAAGTTAACTTAACTATGACTTTTTCACAATTCAGCCACTTTAATTTTAGGTGAATTTGGCATAATTATGGTATTTTAGTGTGATTTTGACACAAGTTCATTTGGAAACTTAAACAAAATCAGTGTCGCCAAACCAGAAATCACAGTTACCGTAATTTTACCAAATTCATCGTCAATTCAAACACGTTCTTATAGAACATTATATTTTTGGTCATGTAGGATGTTCTTATCATCCGTGAAGAGGTTGAAGATCACAAGGGTTGATGCATTCGGGTTTTAATCAAAAGCATATATATTTGTTGAAGATCAAGCTTAGTCAAATGTAGTGAGACTCAATTTTAGTGATAAGAGATAACCAAAGTGATGATACTCTTAGATTATGTTTGAGGACTAGCAAGTGTGAGATAGTGAAAGAGAACAAAACCAAAATGAAGGGTTAACTAATTAATTTGTGATCCTTCATTTGAATATTTAAATTTTTGCAAAGTCCTTTAATATTAGGTCCATTTTAAATTAGAGAAGTGAACAAAGAAGTGTTTTGAAGGGTTATATGAGAAATTTAGTCAATTTTTTTATCCTTTTATGAAACTATTGAATAAATTTATATAGACACCATAAATACTTTTTGTCCACGCCTCTTACTTTACTTTATTTCAAGTTTCTAGAAGTCAACTTTTGGCTTCTATGTTGCCGACATAATCTCTCTATTGTTAAGATCTTGTTCCTCTCTGCACATTTCCACAAGGAAAATCAACAAACAAAAGGATAATTGCACAAAAATATACGAAGACACAGGAAACCAAGGTTGAAAATTAGAGCAGGTCATGTGCCAGGAATGAGGAGCAAAAAAGGGGACAAATATAAGTAGAAAGAATGTCGATAAAAGTAGTAAAGTAAATAGATGTCACGTAAATTAATTTTTTTTATTTGACAAATAATTTTGTCCCATAAAAATGTGGTTTTAAACTTGATCTATGATAGGTGTGTATGGAAGAACACTTTTTGTATAAAATACTAGTATCTTAAATTGTCATCATATTTAAAAAGATGGGAAATGCTAACCGGTGTCTTGGGACACTGGTTAAAGATATGAAAAAGGAAATTATATAGTAATTAATGCATTGTAATTGTGTAATTAATTTATAATAAAGTCAAAAACAGTTTTCTTTTATGATAATAATTCACTTTTATGGTATGGTCCCGAGGGCACCGATTAACAGGACCTTTTAAAAGATTAATATCTAACTTTTGATTAAGATACCTTTGAGTAATAACAAAAAAAAAGTTAAATAAGTAAATGATCCCTTAAATATACCAAAATTTATTTTAATGAAAAAGAAGTTAAAGATCTTGAGTTTAAACTCAAACAATGATTCATTAAATATTTAATTTACCGTCTAACTTGAAACATTTGTCCCTAAAAAAAAACGGTGGCTCGTCCTAACTTCAAACCTATCAAAACAATCACCAAATTCATGAAACCTCTCTATTGTCTTGTTAAAAGAAAAATCAGGTTTTTCTTCTTTTGTACTAAGAAGCATTTGCTTGGAAGAAAATTGTCATTTTAGTTCTAAACATGTGAGACAATGTCACTATAACATTATCAAAATGTATTAATATCATAAAAATATCATTGGGTATATTTTTTGTTAACAATTTGATGGATCAACTTCTCAAATCTTTCCGATAGATCAAACTGACTAGTGGATTTTATTGACCAAATTAACTAACCAAGAATCCGCTTTAAGACCATATTGATTAATAAAGACACATTCGATTTGATGATGTTTTTATAATGGAAAATGTTACATGAACACCCTTTAATCATACACCTTATTGTACATCCCATGCATTAAGGATATTTTGGTAAATTCATCTCACAACCATACTTTCTCTTTCATCTCCTCTCCCTTTTCCTTGCCACATGTCAGGATTTTGTGTGAATATAAGAGGTGTATTGCCACATAGGGGTGTACAAGTATCACCACTCTTTCATAATTTTGGTTAGTTCATAGATTACACTGATATCGTCCAACAGATACAAATATTAAAATGACTACTCGGTGACTTGAGTTGAGTCGAATAGCATTTTCCCATCCTTGACTCTTTGCTAGATTTTGTTCAATTGTTATTTTATCCATAAGAATCTAGGAAGCAAATTTTGATTTGAAAACAGTATTATGTTTAGAACTCAAAAAGCATTTGTGATTTTGATGTATGGTCCAACAAATAGGTGTATACTACTTTAACTTTGCATGTTATAGACTACTTAAATCTCAGGCAAAATTAAGCATGTAGTCGTTTAAGTTTGACTATTTTCTCTCTTTTTTTTTTTTTTTTTTTTTTTTTTTTTTTTTAAATTGATCATTTATGCTACATTTTGTTTGCTTTGTTAATCTTTTTTAACAATTTTTTTTTATTACAAAAATAGTATGCTTACAATTTTAATATTGAAATGAAGCGGTGATACATTGACACTCTTAGATAACATACACTATTTAACATCCATACAAATATGTGGAATGCGGCTTAGATCCCATACACACTCAACAACTTTGTCTCTCTCCTCTCATCTCTTCCTCTTCTTCCTTCACCTTCACTAGCCTCCACCACTGACCTCACCCCCAAATCTCCCTACTCCACCGCCGCCCTCTTCTTCGACCTCAATCCCTCCTCTTCGGTCACAACGCCATCACCCATCCTTCTCTTCACCACCGCCGTTCACCCCACCATCGAAACTACTCAAATCAATCCATCATCACCACCCCACCTCATATTTTCTAACCACGACCCACCCATCCAACTTTTTCGTCACCATTTGGCTTGAGATCTGGCGTGGTGGTGGTGGTTTAGATCTGGCGTGCTCTGCCTAAGATCTCACTGGCCATGGCGTTGTCGGGTCTAGTTCCTTCTTTGGCAGCAGTGGTTGTAGAGCACGACGTGGTGGTTCTCCATGGTTGTGGACAGAGAAGTGTAAAAAGATTACGGAGTTGACTTAGAGAGAACGAGAAGGAAAGGATGGAGATGATGATGAAGGGCGGGCGGAGGGGAAGAATATGAAAGAGAGAAGAAGGGTCGTGGAGAGAGAAGAGACGACTGAGTTTTTTTTGGATGAATAAAATATAAAAAATTAAAAACAAATGCTTTGGTGTGTATGGTAGAGTTGTCAATTGAGCCGGTCCAACCCAACCCGCCTCGATTCGGTGGGCCAGCTCCTATAAATAGGCCAGAGAGGGTCGATCCACTTGATTTATGGGCTATCAAAATTGAGTCCATTCCAATTAGTAGTTGGTTGCATGGTTATTTTTTGACAAATAAATCAATGTGTTCGTAAACATAGTTAAATGATATATAAAACATCTATTTTTGTATTAGAAACATATCACATATATTGTTATTCGTCAAATAAATCAATGTGTTCGTAAACTTAGTTAAATGAAGTATAAAACATCTATTAGATCAACATCCATAAGGGATAAATAACCACCAAAATATCAATGCAAATGTAGTGATTATTTATCACAACTCACAAAGTGCAACCTTAAATACGATAAAATTTAGTCTTACATAACAAAACTATTTTATAAACAATAATTTTTTTTTGTATTCTTAAAAGGCTGGCTCGCAAACCAACGACCCAGCTCAAAAAGATATGCTCATTTTTTTCTGTGCTTTTTTAACGGCTTGACCCATACAAATATTGAGGGTCGATGGGCTGGTCCGACAAGCTTGACGTATTTGACCGGTCTAAGAGAAGGTATGAAAATAAAAGGTGTCTATGAAGAATTAGTCATTGAAATAATTATTTAAATCTTTTCCATAATTCTATGATATTCTGAAGAAAAAAAATTCGAAAATTTCAATATATATTAATCTTTTTCACAATTTTTTTAAATATTTCCAGATTTTTTTTTATAATTTTTCCAGATTTTTTCAATTATTTTTTTAAAATTTTTCAGTATTTTTATTAATTTTTTAAGTTTTTTAATTTTTTTTACTTTTTATTTAAAAAAAATATAAATGCCACGTGACGTTCATTCACACGCATGGCATAAAAAAATAAAATTGACACGTCACTGCTACGTAGGAGATTCTGCTGACACATTGGGATGAGGGGCCAATCCTGAAGAATCTTCATTTTTCAAAGGTGGAATCCAAAAAAATAAAATTACAGGGGTTAAAACCAAATGTGCATTATATTACAGGGCCCAAAAACACTATTAACCCTACTTGTTTTATCATAAGAAACTGGAATACCATCAAATAACTAATCTAGTAGTAGTTTTTTTTCCTTCTATTAGCAAAAGAAAAAAAGAAGATATTCTAACTCATTCATCGAAGTTTCGATATTCTGTCCCTTCAAAGTTCAAATAAATCACACTCACGACATCATCTTTACATTTGCAATCACAACATTACACTATCCGATTTTACCAACAAAAATCATTTTGTTTCTAAGTAACGAAAGACATACCAAATGACATACCCTTGGACATACGTGTCATGATGTATAAAGTGACTAATGACATTGTAAAATAAACACCATCAAATGGAGTTCAGATATGCTCCATTTAGGCTAAACTCCATTTATATGGTTTGGATGTAAGATATATGGCAAAAAAATATCTAACGGTTGAGATTTTAAATTAAAAAACAATAAAAGGTTGTTGCGATATAAGAGAATAAGGGAACATGATTTGTTTGATATTATTATGTATTTTTATTAAACAAATATTTATTTTTTAATTTAAAATTTCAACTGTTAGATATTTTTTTGCCACATGTCTTACATCCAAACCTCAAATGGAATAAATAGAGCTTACCCAAACTACATCAAATCCCATCTAAACATATACCAAGGACCACACATTGTAAAAAAAAAAAAAAAAGGTATAATCAAATGATTATAATTCTCATTGTGATCAAATCAGAAAACACATCATGTTTTATAGTTCGAATCAATTACCCCCTCTTTAAAATGAATTAAAGCTTCCCTCACTTGTAATTTTTGCATCATTAACCTCCACAAAAACCACCGGCACCTGGGATGGTATAAACTGCACTTCTCCATAGCCCATGGTATTCCTTTGATAATTTTTTAGAATGATTAAGATACTTTATTAAGCTCAACTCAACAACAATGACTAACCCCTCTCACATTGAATCCTTTCAAAGGTTTAGGGATCCAATCCCATGAATGTTTATGTTTCCCCTCCATCTATTTAAAAATTAAACTGTTTTCGACCAAATAATCAATAATTTAAACTGCAAAAATTTAATAAACAACTATAGGATTTGTTAAAAAAAAAAAAAACAACTATAGAAAGCAGTAATTTCAAAATTTCACATATTTAAAATCATTATTTTAATAAGATTTTAAAAGCTATTATTAGATATTTATATATGAAAAAAATAGAATAATATCTGGAAAAAAAAGTCACCCTACTTTTTTTTTTAAAGTAAAATTCGCATTGCTGTTATTTTTCTTACTAACAAAAAGACAAGCACTTACATATCTGTCTTTCCGCTCTTTTTATTGAACTAACACTTGTAAATTTGAACGGTATTTTATATGAAATTTTGATATTGATTAAATTTATAAGTATAGATATTTGTGACTTTCAAATTATAACAAACTAAAAAAAACCATGTTTATCTTCCTTTCAAAAAAAAAAAAATCATGTTTATCTTTTTCAATAACAACAGTAATTTAACATATATAATATAAATCTTTATCTTTTTTAATACCACCAATAATATAACATTAATATAGGAAAATTTGATTAAGGGTATAATTGGAATTATAAAAAGTTCAGCCCAAATTTTCTACCCCCGTCATATATAATATTGATAATATTGTTCTATTGCACTGAGATATTTCCTATTTTAATGATATTTAATCTATACTATATATAAAGAAAATAATATGTTTCGGTTCTTTTGGGCTGACTTTTTTGTTATTTCAATTATACCCTTCAACATATTTTCCTATAATAAAGTTATATTATTGGTGTTATTAAAAAAGATAAGAATTTTTATTACATTTGTTATATTATTGTTGTCAATATGAAAAGATAAATATGGTTCGTTGAGTTTGTTACATTTGAAAGTCATAAATATCTATACTTAAAATTTTAATCTATATAAAAAAATTATATAAAATATTGTTTGTAATTTACACGCAAATTTCGATAAAATATCATTGATAATATACACGCGTTAGCGCAATAAAAATATTGGAAAGACTGGTACGTGAGTGCCCGTCTCTTTGCTAGTTGTATAATTAAAATTTAAAAAATATTATTAAAGGATAAAATAGAAAATAAATAGTTTAAATGGAGGGATTATTTTGATTAAGGAAGTGCACAATCAAAGACTCTTTTGGAATTTCGATACATTAAAGTAGTACTGTGACTATTCGTTGCACATTCATAGACCAAAATGACTTAATATTACCATAGATTCAAAGTGAAAGTAATAACTTAAAAATTATGCACATAATATTAATTAGAAGGTACAAGTGAAAAATAATAATTTAAGACTATATCAAAAAAATTGAAAATGACACTTCAATATATTCTTTTTACAAATGGACTGTAATTATGGAACAAAGGGAGAAATATTATTTGTTTTGGTTAGAATGTGCGGTTGTTTTTGTTCGGTCAAAGTTTAGTTCTGGTGTCCTCGTGCATGTAACACCCAAGGCTGACGAGGGTGGGGAGTGGTCACCGGTGCACAAGGCACGACAATGAGCGGCTACTGACAGCTTCTAGAGGAACCGAATCACACCGGAATGAGATGGTTCCTGAGGCCGTGCAGGTATGGGACTGCATGGTTGAAGGAAGGCTTATAAGAATTGTTTGGTACTACCTATATCAACAAGATGCATCTTCATTTCGGTAGCTCATTCCATAAGAACTTCACAGTTAAGCGTGCTTGACTTGGAGCAATTTTGGGATGGGTGACCTACTGGGAAGTTTCCCGGTAAGCGTGCGAGTGAGGACAAAACACGCGGAAAAGACTCGTGTTGGTTTATGGGGTCAGTCGGCAATCCTGAAAGCAGTCTGGGATGTTACAGTATAGTTCTGGTGTCCTCGTGAGCTTAGCTCGGCTGATATGGACAACACATAATATATGTAATCCGAGGTTCAAACCCGGCCATCACAAAAACAAAAGTATGGTTCTGGTCCGGAAGAGATGAAATATGAGCAAATTGAAAATTTAACTTCATAGCCTACATTTGTACATTTACCCTTAAAACACATAAACCGCCCTAAACACCCTTCATTCTAACAAATTAAAAAATGTCCGGCCTAAAAAGCTACTAGTTTGGGAGGATCAATCCTACTCCAAGTTGATGTGATCCGGTAAGAATGTTCATACGGGAAGTTTTGTTTTTGGAAATATTAGGTGTAATTTTTAAAAAAAAAAAAATCACCTCTAGTTAATTCTTTCAAATAAATATTGTATTTTGAATTCCATTTAATTAAAAAATTTAACATTACTTAAATGGATTGAAGTAAAAAAAAATAAAAAAAAATTGTACAAATGTTGAAGTAGTCCGGTATAAAGGATATGCTTCAACTTTGCAATCAAATAAACAAAATCCAATAAAAAAACTGGACTCTAGTTAATTAGTTAGTTAGAATCCTAGCTAGTGAATATAAGTTTGATCTTTTAAGTATGAATATTCATACTCGATCTTTCTGTTTTTTTTTTTAGTTCGAAAAATTAGAAAAAATTTACATTTGTTTATTTCTGAATCTTTCTTATATATTCAGCTAGTTTCAACTTTATCTTTTAAATTTCCATTTAGAATTGTTTAAAGTGAATCCTAGTTAATTCAAGTTTTATCTTTATTAAACTGAAGTTTTATTTTATCTTTTACTAATTATTTTGATCCATTAGTTAGTTAGTTAGTACTATATATCATAGTTTACACGTAAAAGTAACAATATTGGTGATATGCATTGCAATATTAATGGGATAAGTTATATAGTTTATATAGGTTAAAACACTCTCTAATATCCTGGATCTTCTGAAATTCAGTTAATCCTATACATATATATAAACTTAAACCGCGCTATTCACATCACATAACAAAACTGAAATAGTCTCTCATCAGTTTTAAGGGTTTAGTAAAACAAGTAACATCATGCCTTCATCGTCCGATACTAATAAAAGGTTGAAGAAAGGAACATTATGGTCAAAAGAAGAGGATGAAATATTAAAAGCATATGTTGAAAAACATGGAACCGGAAATTGGAAAGAGGTATCAAAGAACACGGGACTTGCACACTGTGGAAACAGTTGCCGTTTTAGATGGTATAATACTCTACGACCTGATTTAAGAAAGGGTCCATTTAGCAAAGAAGAAGAAGAAAAATTCTTTGAGTTATTTTCTAAGTTTGGTGAGTTCAAATGGTCTAAGATGGCTCTCGAGGTATATTTTTGTTCATGCTTTACTTCTTCCTTTTCTTTTTCTTTTATTTGAAACTGCAACCATATTCATTAGATCACATGTTGTGCAATTTAATTAAATACTATTATTTAATATTTACCACTTGTGTCATTAATTTTAATTTGTATTCATTCTTTTTGTGACAGATGCCTGGAAGAACCGATAATGACATCAAGAACTTTTGGAACGCAAGAAAAAGAAAACATCAAAGACATTGCTTGTCACCCTTCCCTGACAACAACATGGAACTGGTTGATGGTTTGAATAGTAGTAATGGAAAAAGAATAAGGAATTCACAAGAAAACAAATTTAAGATACCAGAAGTAATTAAATTTGGTAATCAAATTCTGCATACAAACTTATTTGATGATTCAAATATGTTCTTCAATAATGTGGGAAGTACTTCTACATGCAATCATACTACTTCTACATTGATTGATAGGTGAGTTGATTATGCAATGCCATTCTCTTTTATATTTGTTACGCCGATATTAATAATAATTTTCCGTAAAAATTTATATGTTAAATTTACAATTACGTACTTTCATCGATTTCAGGGATGGCGTTGGAACTTCTACTATATCCATTCCAAATATGGGCTATCCTCAGAATCCACAACCTATGGAGACTCAATATCAGTTGTCACAATCAATTTCTCCATATAAAAGTGGTTCATTGGAGTCTATGTTATATACACAAGAGAATTGGGAAAGCTTGGATACTATTCGCATGCACTTTGAGACAAATTTGGTTGATGAGAAAGGGAAGAAGCAAATTTCTTCGGAGAGCGATGTTGAAGTAAACCATGACGACATAATGAATCCGGAACTTTGGGATGACATGTTCAGCACATTAGTGAATGACGATGACAATAACTTGCATGACAAGCTTCCATACGATGTTAGTGATGCCTTAGACACTTGCATGGCAATGCAGTCAGATCTGCCTCCACTCCCACTACCTATGGAGACTCAACATCAGATGTCAGAGATAAATAACTGGAAGAAGGCAATTGCTTTGGAGGAAGGTGTTGATGAAAACCAGATCATTTTCTTTGAGGATTACTTATACGGTTATTTGGTTTGACTATGAGTTATCTTGACACAATGATGCCATTAGACACCTGCATGGCATTCATTCTACCACAAAATGTATCACGAATGTTTTGTCTAAACAACCTTATTTGATATATCAATTTAATGTATTCTACTGTCAGCATATGTTTCAGAGCTTCTATAAGAGTATATTTTTTCTTGAGTATATATATTGCTCCTCTTATACATTTGTTTCAGCTGGTTTTAGTTAACTACATTCTAAAGTCATTTCAAAGCTTCTGTTTTAAGAATGTTACCCCCACATATATATATATATATGAATGTGTACATAATTGAGTTAAACATATGTTATAATTTTCAAGTTTTATTTAACTAGGATGATGAATATAATCAAATACTGATAACTAAATGCAACCATTCAAACTCAACTTCATCAACAACTACTGAATTGAATCATATGGTATTTACATAATGTCTGGTGTTTAATTCATGTGTGTTATTTATTAAATTCAATGGAAAGCAATTTTGGTAGCATCAGCTAAGCAGAGAGTTATACACATCCAAAATAAGTGTCCAATTAAGGTATTATAGTTGTGTTCACTTGCTTTGGAGGTCCTTAATTTACTTTTAAAAAAATTAAACAGGTCTCTTAAAAAAAGCGGCTTCAACCAAATAACAAATTGTTCGGAGAATCGGAGGGTAAACATAAAAATACTTCAAATGATTAAGACATTTGTTGAAGAATAAAATTTGGTGAAATTCATTTCCCTCTAGCCTCTCACGCTATTTCTGTTATCCAATTTTACCTCATTCGGATTCTAGAACTCAAAATAAAAAAATATGATGTGGGTTCTACACTCCCAACAATGCAAATATACCAATTGTCTCGGACTCTTTCCTCATTCCTTCATTTTCATCTGCTAATGCTCCCGTACATTCTTGTTATTGTGTTGATGCCTCACAATACTCAATCATCCTTAATGGATGCTTAATATATTTTTTATTCACAAAGAGGATGTGCTTAATATCTCATGACACTAATATAGTTCAGGAATTTATCTCTATAACAAGCAAGGTGCTTAAAATTATATGGATAAATTGTCCATGCAACAGCGACCCTACATCTTCATCCAGGTTACAAGCTGGTGCTTAAACATAGCCAATTTAATCGGTAAGGTTTAAGGGGAAGAAAAAAAAAACTTTGACATACTGTTTTAATTTTGATTCAAAATAAATTTCTATACTATTTTTATTTTTCAAAGAACAAGAACATTGATTTGATTAACACAGTAATGTAACACAATAATGAAACTTTGACATATAACCTTCATCCATATTAACACAATAAGTAAAATTGTGATGTTAGGATTCTAAGATAAATACTCAAGATAGAATGATTTTGTGAATCAATTTCCAAGATAAATACCCTACGCAATAAGTATAATTTTTAATATTGCTTGATTCCCAACATAAGTTTGATTTAGAGGGGTGTTACTTTGGGATGAGTAGTGACGATGGGTGGTTATGAATATCGTTTTTCAGTGATCGTTTCGTGAAAGAGTCTGTTTTAGGTGGTGATGTTTATTTTGGTGGATGTTGCCCTTATGAGTGTTTTTTTTTTTTTTTGAATCGGCAAAATATTATTAACCAACAAACCCGTGCAAGACGCACTAATAAGCTCGGGTGGGAAAAAAAAAAACAAGCAAGGGGAAATCGGTTGCCATACAAAATTTGGCTCGAACAAACCCCCCTTAAAAACCACCCCTACACAAAATGGAACAAAAGAGTAATGTCGCAGGCATATACATATGACAAACCACGTGCATACTCGTGCGACAACACCACAAGGCCACCCAAACTAATGAAAACCAACCCTACAACCGAAACAGCTAAGGCATTACCTCCAGAACTCACAAGAACAGCAGCCGACAGCAAAAACATACCCCAGACAAAGCCCTCCCTTCCAAACGAAGCATAACCGAACCCTGCACAAGGCAACACAGCCGCTGCACACCAAAAGTAACAGTCCCGACAACCCAAAAACCAGCAGCGGACCTGCTAACAGTAACCTACAACCTGTCAACGCAGCAAACATTGTCGGGGGTCCCATTCCCACTCATAAAATAGACAAGTCGGACCCTGGAAACGACCCAACAGCCACCTCCAAGACACTACTTTAATCTCATGCACTACCTCTTCCCACCTAGTGACTTCGTTATTGAATATACAATTGTTCCGCGCTTTCCACATAACCCAAATTGCCGCTTGCCAAATCATCCTCAAACCTTTCCGGATTCTATTGTTCCACGCTCCTCCACTCCAACACTCCCAATGGATAAATAAATTTGGAGGCATTATAAAATTGAAATCTAGCCATTCCATTAACTTCATCCAAACATTCCTTACCAAATCACAATGAAGGAAAATATGAGAAGTTGTTTCGACCCCCACCTCACACCAAACACAATTTGTTCCAATATCCGGAGGTAAACAATGGCGAATCTCCAAATTTAATCTAGTTGGGATTCGGTCTAATAAAGCCTTCCAAACAAAAGCGGTTACCTTAGACGGAACCCCGACCTTCCAAATATTACCAAACACATACTTCTCCATCTCCGTATGAATTCCTTCCACTCTCCCATCCTCCTCCAACTTGTCATACAATGATTTAACCGAATAAACCTCGGCATCCTCCAAGTTCCAAGTCCACTTGTCTTCAACAATGGTGAACACAAAACCTTCTAAATCGGCCAACAAATTTGCGAATAAAGCTTCTTCCCCAAGTAAATCTCCATCTACCGTCATTAACATGTTCCTCCCACATCTCGGCCACCGAAGCATCTTGTTGATTTGAAATGGTAAAAAGTCTATTTTATTTGGCCATAAAAGGTATTGCACCTCTCCACGCCATCCTCCAAAAACTTGTACTAGTACCATCCCCCACTTGTCTATCCAACTCATCATTGAACCACCCTTCCTCCCCACTCTTATCCAAATTCACCACATCCTTCCACCACTTTGAAGCACTACTCGGACAAATCTCCTCCCCTCCTTCCAACTTAGTACTTACTCCCCTTCCATACCTCTCCACTAACACTTCCTTCAAAAGAGCATTCCCCTTATGAGTGTTGAAGGTAGGGTTTGGCTAGGTCAGGGCTGGACCTTGGGGGTGTGCAAATCGCTCAATGGAACTAGGCCTTCCCAAGTACGAGCCTAAAAAAAAAAATATTAGGCCTATTAGAATTTGGTCCTCTTACTTTTAGTGTTAGGTGGGTGTTTTTTTGGGAGGGTGGTTTGAGGTTCCTCATGTATATGATAGTGATTTTCACATTTGGGTGTACCACATATATACGGCACCTTGTATTTATCTTTTAAAAAATTTAAATAGAACATTGATCTTTAAAAAAAAATTCCTTTTTATTTTATTACGGGCCCCTTTTCACTTGCAGAGCCGATCCTCCAAATTCGTAGGAACGGCCCTGGCTAGGTGTTGTGTAGCGATGTTTTTTATGGTTTTTATTTTCGGATGTTCCGCCTATATACGACACATTTAGTTTGTACTCTCTGAATCACTGATCTTTGTTCGTCTTGAGCAATGATCGAGTTTTTAAATAAAATTTGATGTGAAAAAAATATATGTGTATATGCGATCATTTTTTTAAAAAAAATAACGAAAGAGCGAAAAATTAGGAACAAAATTTGCAGCAATTTTTTTGGGTCCAAGAAATTGTCTAAGAGACATACGAACTTTTATATATAAGATATGTGATCATTTTAGAAAAAATAAATAAAGAAAGAGCAAAATAATTTGCAACATCTTTTTGGGCTCCAATTCATATATGCGATCATTTTCTAAAAAAATAAAGAAAGAGAAAAAAATTAGGAAGGAAATTTGCAACAACTTTTTTGACTCCAAAAAGTTGTCTAAGAGATTAAGAACTTTTATATATAAGATAAGATACGATACATAAGATAAGATAATAAATTAAGATTCAACTAGTTAAAATAGATATAAAATTACAATATTAACATTATTTTTTATTTCAAATTTTTTTTTTATGGAACTTAACAACTTTTATATTTGCGATCATTTTTTAAAATATAAAGATAGAGCAAAGAATTAGGAAGAAAATTTTAAAAAACTGTTTCAGGTCCAAGAAGTTGTCTAAGAGACGTAAGAACTTTTATATATAAGATATGTGATCATTTAAAAAAATAAATAAAGAAAGAGCAAAAAATTAGGAAGAAAATTTGCAACATCTTTTTGGGCTCCAATTTATATATGTGATTATTTTCTTAAAAAAATAAAGAAAGAGCAAAACATTAGGATGGAAATTTGCAACAACTTTTTTTGCTCCAAAAAGTTGTTTAAGAGACTTAAGAACTTTTATATATAAAATAAGATAATAAATTTAGATTCAGTTAGTTAAAATAGATATAAAATTACAATATTAACGTTATTTTTTATTCCAATAGTTTTTTTTATGGAACTTAGCAACTTTTATATATGCGATCTTTTACTCTGACCTCTCTCTAAAAGACCCTTTTCTCTAACCTCTCCCTAGTACTTTTCTTCCGCCACCATCGTCCTGTAACATCCCAAACATACCTTTCCGATGTAGATCTTGTAGAGGGTTGTGCTCACGCAGTTCTATGGCAGCATCACTCTTTTACCCTGAGGGTTCGTCACTGTTGTTTCTTCTTCGGCACTGTTGTGGTGTTTAGCTTGTTACCATTTAGGTCTTGATTAGGGAGGTGGTGCAGCACCGCCTTTTAGTGGCTCACTTTATTCTCAGGTACGTGGTGGTTTCGCTGTTGTGGTGGTTTTAAGGGTGGTGGTTCCAATCTGTTTTTGCTTTTTCCAAGTCCAATATTGTCCTTGTTTTGCTCCATATGAACTCTTTCAAGACTGTTGATGGTGATGACGTGGTGAGAAGGTCACGAGTTTTTGGTGGTGGCTTGTGTGGGGGTGGATCTGTCACGAGATCCATTTGGAGGTTTTTTATGTGGTGGTGGTGGTGGTGATTATGTTTTGTGTGTTGTTTTTGTTGTTGTTTCTGTGGTGTGGTGGTTGTGGTGATGCGTGGTGGTGATGATGATGTGTGGTGGTGGTGGTTCGGGTGATGTGGTGGTGGTGGCTTTGCGTGGGTGTACATGGGGGTTGTCATGGTATGGTTTGGATGGATAGTCGTGTTTAATTTTAGACTGGGATTTGGTGTCGGAACGCTTGGCAGACATGAGCTATATATGGGTTGGTTGTTGTTGCTTAGGTGAGGCGGTGAGTGTTTTTGTGGTGGTTGTTGTGGGTGATTTCTTTTGGAGAATGTCTCTGTTATTACGTTCCATCTTCATCATCGCTAGCTCTTGTTTGAGTTTTGGGTCGTTAAGATGTTTAGGGTGCTTTGAGGGTGTGTGTCCTTCGAGCTGAGCATTTTTTCCTTTTTGATTGATGTTTGCACCACCGCAAATCATGTCGTTTGTCTTACATATTGTGTGCTGGATTCTAGTGGGCCGATTACTTTTGCTTCGAGATTGGGAGTTGGTGTCTAGCTGCAATCTTGTTTGATTGATTTTGGTGTTTCTCTGGTGGACTGGGAATGAGGGGTCCCTTCTGATTTGGTCATGAAGTCTGGTGGGCCGATCGCTTTTGATTCGAGATCGGGAGTCAGTTCTTTGGTTTAAGTTTTGGTTTTGAGGTTTTTTAGTGTTCTCTCGATGAATCGGAGATTAAGAAGTGGTGGAAGATGATTGATCTTTAGAATAGTGGCTCAGTTTTGCTGATGAGGGCGGGTGTTTCATTTAGAGGGGTGTTACGTTGGGATGAGTAGTGACGATGAGTGGTTATGGATATCGTTTTCCAGTGATCATTCCGTGAAAGAGTCTGTTTTAGGTGGTGATGTTTATTTTGGTGTATGTTGTCCTCATGGGTGTTGAAGGTACGATTTGGCTAGGTGTTGTGTGTAGGGATGTCTTTTATGGTGTTTATTTTCGGGTGTTCCACATATATACGACGTCTTTAGTTTGTATTCTCTGAATCACGGATCTTTGTTCGTCTTGAGCTCGGATCGAGTTTTTAAATAAAAGTTGATGTTAAAAAAAATATGTGGGCAAAGCCTGAGTTTGTCTATTTCCCACGTACAGTTTGCAGATTATACTTTAATCATGGGTGAAAAAAGTTGGGGTAATGTTAGAGATATGCGGGTAGTCTTGTATCTCTTTGAGGCTATGTCTGACATTAAAGTTAATTTACAGTTTGTAATTTACACACAAATTTTGATAAAAGATCATTGATAATATACACGTGTTAGTGCAATAAAAAGATCGGAAAGACGGACACTTGAGTGCCCCTCTTTTTGCTAGTTTTTATAATTAAAATTTAAAAAACATTGTTAAAGGATAAAATAGAAAATAAAATAGTTTAAATGGAGGGTAAAATAGATATTGCAAAAGGCAGGTCAAACTTATGTATTTTAAGCCTATTTTCTAATATATACTAATTAATATTTTTATTTTTAAAAATACATAAAGTAATTAATATTTTTATTCTAGAAAGTGATAAATTAGTAAAAATAATTTTAAAATAAGTGTAATGTTTTTATAATGTGATAGAAAATAGCGCCCTTCATCCATCTTAAAATAACAATAGATTATAAATGAAAAAAATATCTTCTTATATATTAAAGTTAACCCGTAAGCCCTAATTTTAACCTAAAATCTATTGCATAATTTTACCGTTTTAACCCTAATGCTCACACCTAATCTCCTATTTTCATGAACAACCCTAATGCTCACACCTAATCTCCTATTTTCATGAACAACCCTAATGCTCACACCTAA
Source organism: Medicago truncatula (assembly GCF_003473485.1). NCBI lineage: Eukaryota > Viridiplantae > Streptophyta > Magnoliopsida > Fabales > Fabaceae > Medicago > Medicago truncatula. Next base: position 42,225,377 of record NC_053042.1, read on the forward strand.
TCATCTTATCTTCTTATCTTCTTATATATTAAAGTTAACACTGAAGCATATTTTAGCCCTAATTTTAACCTAAACCTATTGCATAAATTTACTATTTTAACCCTGATGTTAAATTCCTTTGTTTAACCTTATTGAATTTTTTCCCTTCTCAATTTCCCGATACATCTTCTTATATATCTTCTTATATATTAAAGTTAACACTGAAGCATATTTTAGCCCTAATTTTAACCTAAACCTATTGCATAAATTTACTATTTTAACCCTGATGCTAAATTCCTTTGTTTAACCTTATTGAATTTTCCCCCTGCTCAATTTCTTGATACATCTTCTTATATATTAAAGTTAACACTGAAGCATATTTTACCCCTAATTTTAACCTAAACCTATTGCATAAATTTACTATTTTAACCCTGATGCTAAATTCCTTTGTTTAACCTTATTGAATTTTTTCCCTTCTCAATTTCCCGATACATCTTCTTATATATCTTCTTATATATTAAAGTTAACACTCAAACATATTTTAGCCCTAATTTTAACCTAAACCTATTGCATAAATTTACTATTTTAACCCTGATGCTAAATTCCTTTGTTTAACCTTATTGAATTTTTCCCCTTCTCAATTTCCCGATACATCTTCTTATATATTAAAGTTAACACTGAAGCATATTTTAGCCCTAATTTTAACCTAAACCTATTGCATAAATTTACTATTTTAACCCTGATGCTAAATTCCGTTGTTTAACCTTATTGAATTTTCCCCCTTCTCAATTTTCCGATACATCTTCTTATATATTAAAGTTAACACTGAAGCATATTTTAACCGTAATTTTAACCTAAATCTATTGCATAAATTTATTATTTTAACCCTGATGCTAAATTCCTTTGTTTAAGCTTATTGAATTTTCTCCCTTCTCAATTTCTCGATACATCTTCTTATATATTAAAGTTAACACATAAGCATATTTTAGCCCTAATTTTAACCTAAACCTATTGCATAAATTTACTATTTTAATCCTGATGCTAAATTCCTTTGTTTAACCTTATTGAATTTTCTCCCTTCTCAATTTCTTGATACATCTTCTTATATATTAAAGTTAACACTGAAGCATATTTTACCCCTAATTTTAACCTAAACCTATTGCATAAATTTACTATTTTAACCCTGATGCTAAATTCTTTTGTTTAACCTTATTGAATTTCCCCCTTCTCAATTTCCCGATACATCTTTTTTTATATTAAAGTTAACACTGAAGCATATTTTAGCCCTAATTTTAACCTAAACCTATCGCATAAATTTACTATTTTAACCCTGATGTTAAATTCCTTTGTTTAACCTTATTGAATTTTTTCTCTTCTCAATTTCCCGATACATCTTCTTATATATCTTCTTATATATTAAAGTTAACACTGAAGCATATTTTAGCCCTAATTTTAACCTAAACCTATTGCATAAATTTACTATTTTAACCCTGATGCTAAATTCCTTTGTTTAACCTTATTGAATTTTTCCCCTTCTCAATTTCCCGATACATCTTCTTATATATCTTCTTATATATTAAAGTTAACACTGAAGCATATTTTAGCCCTAATTTTAACCTAAACCTATTGCATAAATTTACTATTTTAACCCTGATGCTAAATTCCTTTGTTTAACCTTATTGAATTTTCCCCCTTCTCAATTTCCCGATACATCTTCTTATATATTAAAGTTAACACAGAAGCATATTTTAGCCCTAATTTTAACCTAAATCTATTGCATAAATTTACTATTTTAACCCTGATGCTAAATTCCTTTGTTTAACCTTATTGAATTTTCCCCCTTCTCAATTTCTTGATACATCTTCTTATATATTAAAGTTAACACTGAAGCATATTTTACCCCTAATTTTAACCTAAACCTATTGCATAAATTTACTATTTTAACCCTGATGCTAAATTCTTTTGTTTAACCTTATTGAATTTTCCCCCTTCTCAATTTCCCGATACATCTTCTTATATATTAAAGTTAACACTGAAGCATATTTTAGCCCTAATTTTAACCTATACCTATTGCATAATTTTACTATTTTAACCCTGATGCTAAATTCCTTTGTTTAACCTTATTGAATTTCCCTCTTCTCAATTTCCCGATACATCTTCTTATATATCTTCTTATATATGAAAGTTAACACTGAAGCATATTTTAGCCCTAATTTTAACCTAAACCTATTGCATAAATTTACTATTTTAACCATGATGCTAAATTCCTTTGTTTAACCTTATTGAATTTTCCCCTTCTCAATTTCCCGATACATCTTCTTATATATCTTCTTATATATTAAAGTTAACACTGAAGCATATTTTAGCCCTAATTTTAACCTAAACCTATTGCATAAATTTACTATTTTAACCATGATGCTAAATTCCTTTGTTTAACCTTATTAGAAACTCGAGAAATGAACTGATAGAAGTAGTCAAGGATTGTGTGTAGTGCTGTTAAATTTGAGAGTTTGTATGGCTAAAATATGTAGTTTATACCTTGAGAATAAGAAACAGAAAAATTGTACTTGATATAAATAAATTTAGTGAGGCTCAATCGTTTTTCTTTAACTGATGATCAATAATAGTCTTTTTTCTTAAATATCTTAGTAAGTATTTTGTTTGGTTGTAACTAAAGTATTTGTTTTGATTCAAATTATTATTATCATGTCATTGAACATGAGTGTATTTGTTTTGATTCAAATTATTATTATCATGTCATTGAACATGAGTTTTTATTATGTTGTTTATTGTTTATTCTTTACGTAATTTTCGCCAATAAATAATAATATTTGGTTTTTCGACTTCTTTTATCATTTCATCATCTTATTCTATTCACGGAGATCTATAATAATGAGAGACAATATTATATAATGTAATGTTCATTTTTTTTTAAATTGTTAACGAATGTTTTTCATCTCATAAAACCCGTGCGGCGCACGGGTTAGTAATCTAGTTATATATTAAAGTTAACCCGTAAGCTCTAATTTTAACCTAAACCCTATTGCATAATTTTACTGTTTTAACCCTAATGCTCACACCTAATCTCCTATTTTCATGAACAACCCTAATCCTCTCACCTAATCTTCTTATATATTAAAGTTAACCCGTAAGCCCTAATTTTAACCTAAAACCTATTGCATAATTTTACTGTTTTAACCCTAATGCTCACACCTAATCTCCTATTTTCATGAACAACCCTAATGCTCACACCTAATCTCCTATTTTCATGAACAAAGAAAATCAGCATCGCTTTATTTCCCCTATTTCTTCAAAACAAATCGCCCTATTTCTTCAACAAATCAAATCGCCCTATTGGAATAAAGGGTGTTGAAATATTATAGCAACATTCTTTTTGTTAATATTACACTTTTCATCCAAATTAGAATTGAACTCTCTTTGTTAAATCTACCACAAAATGCACCAGAATTTTGCAATCTATATAAACAGGTGGAAGAAATATTTCAACAAACAGTTAAAGGGTATCATTTTCGGTAAATGCTAAATATTCGATAAAAGGAAAATTATTTAAATAAAACATTTTACATGTTGAGGTTAAGAATGAGCTATTTTTAGGTACATAATATAACATTAACATATAATTTTTACAAAAGAATGAATTAACATTTTGTCAAAAAATAAAATAAAAATGAAGTTACATACCAATAATATAACATTGACATATAATTTTATCAAAAGAATGAAGTAACACATTATTGATAAAAATTAATATTTTTAAGGTGAATAAGTGTGGTGTCTGAAGTTCGAATTTCAACATCTGCATATATTTGGGACCACATATTTCATTCTCTTTGATATGCATTGAGATTTGTTTTTGTCTACTACATCTACAATGTATATGACCCATGCGGCATCACGGGTGGAAAGTCTAGTAATTATGATTTTATTAAATTATCCTTATTAATCATTGTGTATTTTTAGGGGTAATAGTCATTTTAGTTCCTGAAAGTGCAAGAGCAGCCACTATAGTTCATCAATGTATCAAAATTATAAAATAGTCCCTAAGACACTATTAGTCAAAGTAGTCGATGATGTTGAAATAGTCCTTCAATGCTGACAATAACTCTTTTCATATAGGAATTGATATGACAATAAGTAAGTACTTATAGAGATTGATATGATAGTAAGTAAGTATATTAAGGGTAATATGGCAGTATTAATGAAATATTTTAACACGGAAGAGTATTTGATTAAGGAAGTGCACAATCAAAGACTATTTTAGAATTTCGATACATTAAAGGACTATTGTGACTATTTGTTGCACATTCAGGAATCAAAATGACTTAATATTACCAAAGATGCTAAGTGAAAGTAATAACTTAAATATTATGTACATAATATTAATCAGAAGGTACAAGTGAAAAATAATAATTTAAGACTATATCAAAAAAAATTGAAAGTGACACTTCAATATATTCTTTTTACAAATGTGACTCTAATTATGGAACAAAGGGAGAAATTTCATTTGTTTTGGTTAGAATGTGTGGTTTTTTTTCTTTGTCAAAGTTTGGTTCTACTTCAGAAGAGATGAAATATGAGCAAATTGAAAATTTAACTTCATAGCCTACATTTGTACATTTACCCTTAAAACACATAAACCGCCCTAAACACCCTTCATTCTAACAAATTAAAAAATGTCCGGCCTAAAAAGCTACTAGTTTGGGAGGATCAATCCTACTCCAAGTTGATGTGATCCGGTAAGAATGTTCATACGGGAAGTTTTGTTTTTGGAAATATTAGGTGTAATTTTTAAAAAAAAAAAAATCACCTCTAGTTAATTCTTTCAAATAAATATTGTATTTTGAATTCCATTTAATTAAAAAATTTAACATTACTTAAATGGATTGAAGTAAAAAAAAATAAAAAAAAATTGTACAAATGTTGAAGTAGTCCGGTATAAAGGATATGCTTCAACTTTGCAATCAAATAAACAAAATCCAATAAAAAAACTGGACTCTAGTTAATTAGTTAGTTAGAATCCTAGCTAGTGAATATAAGTTTGATCTTTTAAGTATGAATATTCATACTCGATCTTTCTGTTTTTTTTTTTTAGTTCGAAAAATTAGAAAAAATTTACATTTGTTTATTTCTGAATCTTTCTTATATATTCAGCTAGTTTCAACTTTATCTTTTAAATTTCCATTTAGAATTGTTTAAAGTGAATCCTAGTTAATTCAAGTTTTATCTTTATTAAACTGAAGTTTTATTTTATCTTTTACTAATTATTTTGATCCATTAGTTAGTTAGTTAGTACTATATATCATAGTTTACACGTAAAAGTAACAATATTGGTGATATGCATTGCAATATTAATGGGATAAGTTATATAGTTTATATAGGTTAAAACACTCTCTAATATCCTGGATCTTCTGAAATTCAGTTAATCCTATACATATATATAAACTTAAACCGCGCTATTCACATCACATAACAAAACTGAAATAGTCTCTCATCAGTTTTAAGGGTTTAGTAAAACAAGTAACATCATGCCTTCATCGTCCGATACTAATAAAAGGTTGAAGAAAGGAACATTATGGTCAAAAGAAGAGGATGAAATATTAAAAGCATATGTTGAAAAACATGGAACCGGAAATTGGAAAGAGGTATCAAAGAACACGGGACTTGCACACTGTGGAAACAGTTGCCGTTTTAGATGGTATAATACTCTACGACCTGATTTAAGAAAGGGTCCATTTAGCAAAGAAGAAGAAGAAAAATTCTTTGAGTTATTTTCTAAGTTTGGTGAGTTCAAATGGTCTAAGATGGCTCTCGAGGTATATTTTTGTTCATGCTTTACTTCTTCCTTTTCTTTTTCTTTTATTTGAAACTGCAACCATATTCATTAGATCACATGTTGTGCAATTTAATTAAATACTATTATTTAATATTTACCACTTGTGTCATTAATTTTAATTTGTATTCATTCTTTTTGTGACAGATGCCTGGAAGAACCGATAATGACATCAAGAACTTTTGGAACGCAAGAAAAAGAAAACATCAAAGACATTGCTTGTCACCCTTCCCTGACAACAACATGGAACTGGTTGATGGTTTGAATAGTAGTAATGGAAAAAGAATAAGGAATTCACAAGAAAACAAATTTAAGATACCAGAAGTAATTAAATTTGGTAATCAAATTCTGCATACAAACTTATTTGATGATTCAAATATGTTCTTCAATAATGTGGGAAGTACTTCTACATGCAATCATACTACTTCTACATTGATTGATAGGTGAGTTGATTATGCAATGCCATTCTCTTTTATATTTGTTACGCCGATATTAATAATAATTTTCCGTAAAAATTTATATGTTAAATTTACAATTACGTACTTTCATCGATTTCAGGGATGGCGTTGGAACTTCTACTATATCCATTCCAAATATGGGCTATCCTCAGAATCCACAACCTATGGAGACTCAATATCAGTTGTCACAATCAATTTCTCCATATAAAAGTGGTTCATTGGAGTCTATGTTATATACACAAGAGAATTGGGAAAGCTTGGATACTATTCGCATGCACTTTGAGACAAATTTGGTTGATGAGAAAGGGAAGAAGCAAATTTCTTCGGAGAGCGATGTTGAAGTAAACCATGACGACATAATGAATCCGGAACTTTGGGATGACATGTTCAGCACATTAGTGAATGACGATGACAATAACTTGCATGACAAGCTTCCATACGATGTTAGTGATGCCTTAGACACTTGCATGGCAATGCAGTCAGATCTGCCTCCACTCCCACTACCTATGGAGACTCAACATCAGATGTCAGAGATAAATAACTGGAAGAAGGCAATTGCTTTGGAGGAAGGTGTTGATGAAAACCAGATCATTTTCTTTGAGGATTACTTATACGGTTATTTGGTTTGACTATGAGTTATCTTGACACAATGATGCCATTAGACACCTGCATGGCATTCATTCTACCACAAAATGTATCACGAATGTTTTGTCTAAACAACCTTATTTGATATATCAATTTAATGTATTCTACTGTCAGCATATGTTTCAGAGCTTCTATAAGAGTATATTTTTTCTTGAGTATATATATTGCTCCTCTTATACATTTGTTTCAGCTGGTTTTAGTTAACTACATTCTAAAGTCATTTCAAAGCTTCTGTTTTAAGAATGTTACCCCCACATATATATATATGAATGTGTACATAATTGAGTTAAACATATGTTATAATTTTCAAGTTTTATTTAACTAGGATGATGAATATAATCAAATACTGATAACTAAATGCAACCATTCAAACTCAACTTCATCAACAACTACTGAATTGAATCATATGGTATTTACATAATGTCTGGTGTTTAATTCATGTGTGTTATTTATTAAATTCAATGGAAAGCAATTTTGGTAGCATCAGCTAAGCAGAGAGTTATACACATCCAAAATAAGTGTCCAATTAAGGTATTATAGTTGTGTTCACTTGCTTTGGAGGTCCTTAATTTACTTTTAAAAAAATTAAACAGGTCTCTTAAAAAAAGCGGCTTCAACCAAATAACAAATTGTTCGGAGAATCGGAGGGTAAACATAAAAATACTTCAAATGATTAAGACATTTGTTGAAGAATAAAATTTGGTGAAATTCATTTCCCTCTAGCCTCTCACGCTATTTCTGTTATCCAATTTTACCTCATTCGGATTCTAGAACTCAAAATAAAAAAATATGATGTGGGTTCTACACTCCCAACAATGCAAATATACCAATTGTCTCGGACTCTTTCCTCATTCCTTCATTTTCATCTGCTAATGCTCCCGTACATTCTTGTTATTGTGTTGATGCCTCACAATACTCAATCATCCTTAATGGATGCTTAATATATTTTTTATTCACAAAGAGGATGTGCTTAATATCTCATGACACTAATATAGTTCAGGAATTTATCTCTATAACAAGCAAGGTGCTTAAAATTATATGGATAAATTGTCCATGCAACAGCGACCCTACATCTTCATCCAGGTTACAAGCTGGTGCTTAAACATAGCCAATTTAATCGGTAAGGTTTAAGGGGAAGAAAAAAAAAACTTTGACATACTGTTTTAATTTTGATTCAAAATAAATTTCTATACTATTTTTATTTTTCAAAGAACAAGAACATTGATTTGATTAACACAGTAATGTAACACAATAATGAAACTTTGACATATAACCTTCATCCATATTAACACAATAAGTAAAATTGTGATGTTAGGATTCTAAGATAAATACTCAAGATAGAATGATTTTGTGAATCAATTTCCAAGATAAATACCCTACGCAATAAGTATAATTTTTAATATTGCTTGATTCCCAACATAAGTTTGATTTAGAGGGGTGTTACTTTGGGATGAGTAGTGACGATGGGTGGTTATGAATATCGTTTTTCAGTGATCGTTTCGTGAAAGAGTCTGTTTTAGGTGGTGATGTTTATTTTGGTGGATGTTGCCCTTATGAGTGTTTTTTTTTTTTTTGAATCGGCAAAATATTATTAACCAACAAACCCGTGCAAGACGCACTAATAAGCTCGGGTGGGAAAAAAAAAAACAAGCAAGGGGAAATCGGTTGCCATACAAAATTTGGCTCGAACAAACCCCCCTTAAAAACCACCCCTACACAAAATGGAACAAAAGAGTAATGTCGCAGGCATATACATATGACAAACCACGTGCATACTCGTGCGACAACACCACAAGGCCACCCAAACTAATGAAAACCAACCCTACAACCGAAACAGCTAAGGCATTACCTCCAGAACTCACAAGAACAGCAGCCGACAGCAAAAACATACCCCAGACAAAGCCCTCCCTTCCAAACGAAGCATAACCGAACCCTGCACAAGGCAACACAGCCGCTGCACACCAAAAGTAACAGTCCCGACAACCCAAAAACCAGCAGCGGACCTGCTAACAGTAACCTACAACCTGTCAACGCAGCAAACATTGTCGGGGGTCCCATTCCCACTCATAAAATAGACAAGTCGGACCCTGGAAACGACCCAACAGCCACCTCCAAGACACTACTTTAATCTCATGCACTACCTCTTCCCACCTAGTGACTTCGTTATTGAATATACAATTGTTCCGCGCTTTCCACATAACCCAAATTGCCGCTTGCCAAATCATCCTCAAACCTTTCCGGATTCTATTGTTCCACGCTCCTCCACTCCAACACTCCCAATGGATAAATAAATTTGGAGGCATTATAAAATTGAAATCTAGCCATTCCATTAACTTCATCCAAACATTCCTTACCAAATCACAATGAAGGAAAATATGAGAAGTTGTTTCGACCCCCACCTCACACCAAACACAATTTGTTCCAATATCCGGAGGTAAACAATGGCGAATCTCCAAATTTAATCTAGTTGGGATTCGGTCTAATAAAGCCTTCCAAACAAAAGCGGTTACCTTAGACGGAACCCCGACCTTCCAAATATTACCAAACACATACTTCTCCATCTCCGTATGAATTCCTTCCACTCTCCCATCCTCCTCCAACTTGTCATACAATGATTTAACCGAATAAACCTCGGCATCCTCCAAGTTCCAAGTCCACTTGTCTTCAACAATGGTGAACACAAAACCTTCTAAATCGGCCAACAAATTTGCGAATAAAGCTTCTTCCCCAAGTAAATCTCCATCTACCGTCATTAACATGTTCCTCCCACATCTCGGCCACCGAAGCATCTTGTTGATTTGAAATGGTAAAAAGTCTATTTTATTTGGCCATAAAAGGTATTGCACCTCTCCACGCCATCCTCCAAAAACTTGTACTAGTACCATCCCCCACTTGTCTATCCAACTCATCATTGAACCACCCTTCCTCCCCACTCTTATCCAAATTCACCACATCCTTCCACCACTTTGAAGCACTACTCGGACAAATCTCCTCCCCTCCTTCCAACTTAGTACTTACTCCCCTTCCATACCTCTCCACTAACACTTCCTTCAAAAGAGCATTCCCCTTATGAGTGTTGAAGGTAGGGTTTGGCTAGGTCAGGGCTGGACCTTGGGGGTGTGCAAATCGCTCAATGGAACTAGGCCTTCCCAAGTACGAGCCTAAAAAAAAAAAATATTAGGCCTATTAGAATTTGGTCCTCTTACTTTTAGTGTTAGGTGGGTGTTTTTTTGGGAGGGTGGTTTGAGGTTCCTCATGTATATGATAGTGATTTTCACATTTGGGTGTACCACATATATACGGCACCTTGTATTTATCTTTTAAAAAATTTAAATAGAACATTGATCTTTAAAAAAAATTCCTTTTTATTTTATTACGGGCCCCTTTTCACTTGCAGAGCCGATCCTCCAAATTCGTAGGAACGGCCCTGGCTAGGTGTTGTGTAGCGATGTTTTTTATGGTTTTTATTTTCGGATGTTCCGCCTATATACGACACATTTAGTTTGTACTCTCTGAATCACTGATCTTTGTTCGTCTTGAGCAATGATCGAGTTTTTAAATAAAATTTGATGTGAAAAAAATATATGTGTATATGCGATCATTTTTTTAAAAAAAATAACGAAAGAGCGAAAAATTAGGAACAAAATTTGCAGCAATTTTTTTGGGTCCAAGAAATTGTCTAAGAGACATACGAACTTTTATATATAAGATATGTGATCATTTTAGAAAAAATAAATAAAGAAAGAGCAAAATAATTTGCAACATCTTTTTGGGCTCCAATTCATATATGCGATCATTTTCTAAAAAAATAAAGAAAGAGAAAAAAATTAGGAAGGAAATTTGCAACAACTTTTTTGACTCCAAAAAGTTGTCTAAGAGATTAAGAACTTTTATATATAAGATAAGATACGATACATAAGATAAGATAATAAATTAAGATTCAACTAGTTAAAATAGATATAAAATTACAATATTAACATTATTTTTTATTTCAAATTTTTTTTTTATGGAACTTAACAACTTTTATATTTGCGATCATTTTTTAAAATATAAAGATAGAGCAAAGAATTAGGAAGAAAATTTTAAAAAACTGTTTCAGGTCCAAGAAGTTGTCTAAGAGACGTAAGAACTTTTATATATAAGATATGTGATCATTTAAAAAAATAAATAAAGAAAGAGCAAAAAATTAGGAAGAAAATTTGCAACATCTTTTTGGGCTCCAATTTATATATGTGATTATTTTCTTAAAAAAATAAAGAAAGATCAAAACATTAGGATGGAAATTTGCAACAACTTTTTTTGCTCCAAAAAGTTGTTTAAGAGACTTAAGAACTTTTATATATAAAATAAGATAATAAATTTAGATTCAGTTAGTTAAAATAGATATAAAATTACAATATTAACGTTATTTTTTATTCCAATAGTTTTTTTTATGGAACTTAGCAACTTTTATATATGCGATCTTTTACTCTGACCTCTCTCTAAAAGACCCTTTTCTCTAACCTCTCCCTAGTACTTTTCTTCCGCCACCATCGTCCTGTAACATCCCAAACATACCTTTCCGATGTAGATCTTGTAGAGGGTTGTGCTCACGCAGTTCTATGGCAGCATCACTCTTTTACCCTGAGGGTTCGTCACTGTTGTTTCTTCTTCGGCACTGTTGTGGTGTTTAGCTTGTTACCATTTAGGTCTTGATTAGGGAGGTGGTGCAGCACCGCCTTTTAGTGGCTCACTTTATTCTCAGGTACGTGGTGGTTTCGCTGTTGTGGTGGTTTTAAGGGTGGTGGTTCCAATCTGTTTTTGCTTTTTCCAAGTCCAATATTGTCCTTGTTTTGCTCCATATGAACTCTTTCAAGACTGTTGATGGTGATGACGTGGTGAGAAGGTCACGAGTTTTTGGTGGTGGCTTGTGTGGGGGTGGATCTGTCACGAGATCCATTTGGAGGTTTTTTATGTGGTGGTGGTGGTGGTGATTATGTTTTGTGTGTTGTTTTTGTTGTTGTTTCTGTGGTGTGGTGGTTGTGGTGATGCGTGGTGGTGATGATGATGTGTGGTGGTGGTGGTTCGGGTGATGTGGTGGTGGTGGCTTTGTGTGGGTGTACATGGGGGTTGTCATGGTATGGTTTGGATGGATAGTCGTGTTTAATTTTAGACTGGGATTTGGTGTCGGAACGCTTGGCAGACATGAGCTATATATGGGTTGGTTGTTGTTGCTTAGGTGAGGCGGTGAGTGTTTTTGTGGTGGTTGTTGTGGGTGATTTCTTTTGGAGAATGTCTCTGTTATTACGTTCCATCTTCATCATCGCTAGCTCTTGTTTGAGTTTTGGGTCGTTAAGATGTTTAGGGTGCTTTGAGGGTGTGTGTCCTTCGAGCTGAGCATTTTTTCCTTTTTGATTGATGTTTGCACCACCGCAAATCATGTCGTTTGTCTTACATATTGTGTGCTGGATTCTAGTGGGCCGATTACTTTTGCTTCGAGATTGGGAGTTGGTGTCTAGCTGCAATCTTGTTTGATTGATTTTGGTGTTTCTCTGGTGGACTGGGAATGAGGGGTCCCTTCTGATTTGGTCATGAAGTCTGGTGGGCCGATCGCTTTTGATTCGAGATCGGGAGTCAGTTCTTTGGTTTAAGTTTTGGTTTTGAGGTTTTTTAGTGTTCTCTCGATGAATCGGAGATTAAGAAGTGGTGGAAGATGATTGATCTTTAGAATAGTGGCTCAGTTTTGCTGATGAGGGCGGGTGTTTCATTTAGAGGGGTGTTACGTTGGGATGAGTAGTGACGATGAGTGGTTATGGATATCGTTTTCCAGTGATCATTCCGTGAAAGAGTCTGTTTTAGGTGGTGATGTTTATTTTGGTGTATGTTGTCCTCATGGGTGTTGAAGGTACGATTTGGCTAGGTGTTGTGTGTAGGGATGTCTTTTATGGTGTTTATTTTCGGGTGTTCCACATATATACGACGTCTTTAGTTTGTATTCTCTGAATCACGGATCTTTGTTCGTCTTGAGCTCGGATCGAGTTTTTAAATAAAAGTTGATGTTAAAAAAAATATGTGGGCAAAGCCTGAGTTTGTCTATTTCCCACGTACAGTTTGCAGATTATACTTTAATCATGGGTGAAAAAAGTTGGGGTAATGTTAGAGATATGCGGGTAGTCTTGTATCTCTTTGAGGCTATGTCTGACATTAAAGTTAATTTACAGTTTGTAATTTACACACAAATTTTGATAAAAGATCATTGATAATATACACGTGTTAGTGCAATAAAAAGATCGGAAAGACGGACACTTGAGTGCCCCTCTTTTTGCTAGTTTTTATAATTAAAATTTAAAAAACATTGTTAAAGGATAAAATAGAAAATAAAATAGTTTAAATGGAGGGTAAAATAGATATTGCAAAAGGCAGGTCAAACTTATGTATTTTAAGCCTATTTTCTAATATATACTAATTAATATTTTTATTTTTAAAAATACATAAAGTAATTAATATTTTTATTCTAGAAAGTGATAAATTAGTAAAAATAATTTTAAAATAAGTGTAATGTTTTTATAATGTGATAGAAAATAGCGCCCTTCATCCATCTTAAAATAACAATAGATTATAAATGAAAAAAATATCTTCTTATATATTAAAGTTAACCCGTAAGCCCTAATTTTAACCTAAAATCTATTGCATAATTTTACCGTTTTAACCCTAATGCTCACACCTAATCTCCTATTTTCATGAACAACCCTAATGCTCACACCTAATCTCCTATTTTCATGAACAACCCTAATGCTCACACCTAATCATCTTATCTTCTTATCTTCTTATATATTAAAGTTAACACTGAAGCATATTTTAGCCCTAATTTTAACCTAAACCTATTGCATAAATTTACTATTTTAACCCTGATGTTAAATTCCTTTGTTTAACCTTATTGAATTTTTTCCCTTCTCAATTTCCCGATACATCTTCTTATATATCTTCTTATATATTAAAGTTAACACTGAAGCATATTTTAGCCCTAATTTTAACCTAAACCTATTGCATAAATTTACTATTTTAACCCTGATGCTAAATTCCTTTGTTTAACCTTATTGAATTTTCCCCCTGCTCAATTTCTTGATACATCTTCTTATATATTAAAGTTAACACTGAAGCATATTTTACCCCTAATTTTAACCTAAACCTATTGCATAAATTTACTATTTTAACCCTGATGCTAAATTCCTTTGTTTAACCTTATTGAATTTTTTCCCTTCTCAATTTCCCGATACATCTTCTTATATATCTTCTTATATATTAAAGTTAACACTCAAACATATTTTAGCCCTAATTTTAACCTAAACCTATTGCATAAATTTACTATTTTAACCCTGATGCTAAATTCCTTTGTTTAACCTTATTGAATTTTTCCCCTTCTCAATTTCCCGATACATCTTCTTATATATTAAAGTTAACACTGAAGCATATTTTAGCCCTAATTTTAACCTAAACCTATTGCATAAATTTACTATTTTAACCCTGATGCTAAATTCCGTTGTTTAACCTTATTGAATTTTCCCCCTTCTCAATTTTCCGATACATCTTCTTATATATTAAAGTTAACACTGAAGCATATTTTAACCGTAATTTTAACCTAAATCTATTGCATAAATTTATTATTTTAACCCTGATGCTAAATTCCTTTGTTTAAGCTTATTGAATTTTCTCCCTTCTCAATTTCTCGATACATCTTCTTATATATTAAAGTTAACACAGAAGCATATTTTAGCCCTAATTTTAACCTAAACCTATTGCATAAATTTACTATTTAATCCTGATGCTAAATTCCTTTGTTTAACCTTATTGAATTTTCTCCCTTCTCAATTTCTTGATACATCTTCTTATATATTAAAGTTAACACTGAAGCATATTTTACCCCTAATTTTAACCTAAACCTATTGCATAAATTTACTATTTTAACCCTGATGCTAAATTCTTTTGTTTAACCTTATTGAATTTCCCCCTTCTCAATTTCCCGATACATCTTTTTTTATATTAAAGTTAACACTGAAGCATATTTTAGCCCTAATTTTAACCTAAACCTATCGCATAAATTTACTATTTTAACCCTGATGTTAAATTCCTTTGTTTAACCTTATTGAATTTTTTCTCTTCTCAATTTCCCGATACATCTTCTTATATATCTTCTTATATATTAAAGTTAACACTGAAGCATATTTTAGCCCTAATTTTAACCTAAACCTATTGCATAAATTTACTATTTTAACCCTGATGCTAAATTCCTTTGTTTAACCTTATTGAATTTTTCCCCTTCTCAATTTCCCGATACATCTTCTTATATATCTTCTTATATATTAAAGTTAACACTGAAGCATATTTTAGCCCTAATTTTAACCTAAACCTATTGCATAAATTTACTATTTTAACCCTGATGCTAAATTCCTTTGTTTAACCTTATTGAATTTTCCCCCTTCTCAATTTCCCGATACATCTTCTTATATATTAAAGTTAACACAGAAGCATATTTTAGCCCTAATTTTAACCTAAATCTATTGCATAAATTTACTATTTTAACCCTGATGCTAAATTCCTTTGTTTAACCTTATTGAATTTTCCCCCTTCTCAATTTCTTGATACATCTTCTTATATATTAAAGTTAACACTGAAGCATATTTTACCCCTAATTTTAACCTAAACCTATTGCATAAATTTACTATTTTAACCCTGATGCTAAATTCTTTTGTTTAACCTTATTGAATTTTCCCCCTTCTCAATTTCCCGATACATCTTCTTATATATTAAAGTTAACACTGAAGCATATTTTAGCCCTAATTTTAACCTATACCTATTGCATAATTTTACTATTTTAACCCTGATGCTAAATTCCTTTGTTTAACCTTATTGAATTTCCCTCTTCTCAATTTCCCGATACATCTTCTTATATATCTTCTTATATATGAAAGTTAACACTGAAGCATATTTTAGCCCTAATTTTAACCTAAACCTATTGCATAAATTTACTATTTTAACCATGATGCTAAATTCCTTTGTTTAACCTTATTGAATTTTCCCCCTTCTCAATTTCCCGATACATCTTCTTATATATCTTCTTATATATTAAAGTTAACACTGAAGCATATTTTAGCCCTAATTTTAACCTAAACCTATTGCATAAATTTACTATTTTAACCATGATGCTAAATTCCTTTGTTTAACCTTATTAGAAACTCGAGAAATGAACTGATAGAAGTAGTCAAGGATTGTGTGTAGTGCTGTTAAATTTGAGAGTTTGTATGGCTAAAATATGTAGTTTATACCTTGAGAATAAGAAACAGAAAAATTGTACTTGATATAAATAAATTTAGTGAGGCTCAATCGTTTTTCTTTAACTGATGATCAATAATAGTCTTTTTTCTTAAATATCTTAGTAAGTATTTTGTTTGGTTGTAACTAAAGTATTTGTTTTGATTCAAATTATTATTATCATGTCATTGAACATGAGTGTATTTGTTTTGATTCAAATTATTATTATCATGTCATTGAACATGAGTTTTTATTATGTTGTTTATTGTTTATTCTTTACGTAATTTTCGCCAATAAATAATAATATTTGGTTTTTCGACTTCTTTTATCATTTCATCATCTTATTCTATTCACGGAGATCTATAATAATGAGAGACAATATTATATAATGTAATGTTCATTTTTTTTTAAATTGTTAACGAATGTTTTTCATCTCATAAAACCCGTGCGGCGCACGGGTTAGTAATCTAGTTATATATTAAAGTTAACCCGTAAGCTCTAATTTTAACCTAAACCCTATTGCATAATTTTACTGTTTTAACCCTAATGCTCACACCTAATCTCCTATTTTCATGAACAACCCTAATCCTCTCACCTAATCTTCTTATATATTAAAGTTAACCCGTAAGCCCTAATTTTAACCTAAAACCTATTGCATAATTTTACTGTTTTAACCCTAATGCTCACACCTAATCTCCTATTTTCATGAACAACCCTAATGCTCACACCTAATCTCCTATTTTCATGAACAAAGAAAATCAGCATCGCTTTATTTCCCCTATTTCTTCAAAACAAATCGCCCTATTTCTTCAACAAATCAAATCGCCCTATTGGAATAAAGGGTGTTGAAATATTATAGCAACATTCTTTTTGTTAATATTACACTTTTCATCCAAATTAGAATTGAACTCTCTTTGTTAAATCTACCACAAAATGCACCAGAATTTTGCAATCTATATAAACAGGTGGAAGAAATATTTCAACAAACAGTTAAAGGGTATCATTTTCGGTAAATGCTAAATATTCGATAAAAGGAAAATTATTTAAATAAAACATTTTACATGTTGAGGTTAAGAATGAGCTATTTTTAGGTACATAATATAACATTAACATATAATTTTTACAAAAGAATGAATTAACATTTTGTCAAAAAATAAAATAAAAATGAAGTTACATACCAATAATATAACATTGACATATAATTTTATCAAAAGAATGAAGTAACACATTATTGATAAAAATTAATATTTTTAAGGTGAATAAGTGTGGTGTCTGAAGTTCGAATTTCAACATCTGCATATATTTGGGACCACATATTTCATTCTCTTTGATATGCATTGAGATTTGTTTTTGTCTACTACATCTACAATGTATATGACCCATGCGGCATCACGGGTGGAAAGTCTAGTAATTATGATTTTATTAAATTATCCTTATTAATCATTGTGTATTTTTAGGGGTAATAGTCATTTTAGTTCCTGAAAGTGCAAGAGCAGCCACTATAGTTCATCAATGTATCAAAATTATAAAATAGTCCCTAAGACACTATTAGTCAAAGTAGTCGATGATGTTGAAATAGTCCTTCAATGCTGACAATAACTCTTTTCATATAGGAATTGATATGACAATAAGTAAGTACTTATAGAGATTGATATGATAGTAAGTAAGTATATTAAGGGTAATATGGCAGTATTAATGAAATATTTTAACACGGAAGAGTATTTGATTAAGGAAGTGCACAATCAAAGACTATTTTAGAATTTCGATACATTAAAGGACTATTGTGACTATTTGTTGCACATTCAGGAATCAAAATGACTTAATATTACCAAAGATGCTAAGTGAAAGTAATAACTTAAATATTATGTACATAATATTAATCAGAAGGTACAAGTGAAAAATAATAATTTAAGACTATATCAAAAAAAATTGAAAGTGACACTTCAATATATTCTTTTTACAAATGTGACTCTAATTATGGAACAAAGGGAGAAATTTCATTTGTTTTGGTTAGAATGTGTGGTTTTTTTCTTTGTCAAAGTTTGGTTCTACTTCAGAAGAGATGAAATATGAGCAAATTGAAAATTTAACTTCATAGCCTACATTTGTACATTTACCCTTAAAACACATAAACCGCCCTAAACACCCTTCATTCTAACAAATTAAAAAATGTCCGGCCTAAAAAGCTACTAGTTTGGGAGGATCAATCCTACTCCAAGTTGATGTGATCCGGTAAGAATGTTCATACGGGAAGTTTTGTTTTTGGAAATATTAGGTGTAATTTTTAAAAAAAAAAAAATCACCTCTAGTTAATTCTTTCAAATAAATATTGTATTTTGAATTCCATTTAATTAAAAAATTTAACATTACTTAAATGGATTGAAGTAAAAAAAAATAAAAAAAAATTGTACAAATGTTGAAGTAGTCCGGTATAAAGGATATGCTTCAACTTTGCAATCAAATAAACAAAATCCAATAAAAAAACTGGACTCTAGTTAATTAGTTAGTTAGAATCCTAGCTAGTGAATATAAGTTTGATCTTTTAAGTATGAATATTCATACTCGATCTTTCTGTTTTTTTTTTTAGTTCGAAAAATTAGAAAAAATTTACATTTGTTTATTTCTGAATCTTTCTTATATATTCAGCTAGTTTCAACTTTATCTTTTAAATTTCCATTTAGAATTGTTTAAAGTGAATCCTAGTTAATTCAAGTTTTATCTTTATTAAACTGAAGTTTTATTTTATCTTTTACTAATTATTTTGATCCATTAGTTAGTTAGTTAGTACTATATATCATAGTTTACACGTAAAAGTAACAATATTGGTGATATGCATTGCAATATTAATGGGATAAGTTATATAGTTTATATAGGTTAAAACACTCTCTAATATCCTGGATCTTCTGAAATTCAGTTAATCCTATACATATATATAAACTTAAACCGCGCTATTCACATCACATAACAAAACTGAAATAGTCTCTCATCAGTTTTAAGGGTTTAGTAAAACAAGTAACATCATGCCTTCATCGTCCGATACTAATAAAAGGTTGAAGAAAGGAACATTATGGTCAAAAGAAGAGGATGAAATATTAAAAGCATATGTTGAAAAACATGGAACCGGAAATTGGAAAGAGGTATCAAAGAACACGGGACTTGCACACTGTGGAAACAGTTGCCGTTTTAGATGGTATAATACTCTACGACCTGATTTAAGAAAGGGTCCATTTAGCAAAGAAGAAGAAGAAAAATTCTTTGAGTTATTTTCTAAGTTTGGTGAGTTCAAATGGTCTAAGATGGCTCTCGAGGTATATTTTTGTTCATGCTTTACTTCTTCCTTTTCTTTTTCTTTTATTTGAAACTGCAACCATATTCATTAGATCACATGTTGTGCAATTTAATTAAATACTATTATTTAATATTTACCACTTGTGTCATTAATTTTAATTTGTATTCATTCTTTTTGTGACAGATGCCTGGAAGAACCGATAATGACATCAAGAACTTTTGGAACGCAAGAAAAAGAAAACATCAAAGACATTGCTTGTCACCCTTCCCTGACAACAACATGGAACTGGTTGATGGTTTGAATAGTAGTAATGGAAAAAGAATAAGGAATTCACAAGAAAACAAATTTAAGATACCAGAAGTAATTAAATTTGGTAATCAAATTCTGCATACAAACTTATTTGATGATTCAAATATGTTCTTCAATAATGTGGGAAGTACTTCTACATGCAATCATACTACTTCTACATTGATTGATAGGTGAGTTGATTATGCAATGCCATTCTCTTTTATATTTGTTACGCCGATATTAATAATAATTTTCCGTAAAAATTTATATGTTAAATTTACAATTACGTACTTTCATCGATTTCAGGGATGGCGTTGGAACTTCTACTATATCCATTCCAAATATGGGCTATCCTCAGAATCCACAACCTATGGAGACTCAATATCAGTTGTCACAATCAATTTCTCCATATAAAAGTGGTTCATTGGAGTCTATGTTATATACACAAGAGAATTGGGAAAGCTTGGATACTATTCGCATGCACTTTGAGACAAATTTGGTTGATGAGAAAGGGAAGAAGCAAATTTCTTCGGAGAGCGATGTTGAAGTAAACCATGACGACATAATGAATCCGGAACTTTGGGATGACATGTTCAGCACATTAGTGAATGACGATGACAATAACTTGCATGACAAGCTTCCATACGATGTTAGTGATGCCTTAGACACTTGCATGGCAATGCAGTCAGATCTGCCTCCACTCCCACTACCTATGGAGACTCAACATCAGATGTCAGAGATAAATAACTGGAAGAAGGCAATTGCTTTGGAGGAAGGTGTTGATGAAAACCAGATCATTTTCTTTGAGGATTACTTATACGGTTATTTGGTTTGACTATGAGTTATCTTGACACAATGATGCCATTAGACACCTGCATGGCATTCATTCTACCACAAAATGTATCACGAATGTTTTGTCTAAACAACCTTATTTGATATATCAATTTAATGTATTCTACTGTCAGCATATGTTTCAGAGCTTCTATAAGAGTATATTTTTTCTTGAGTATATATATTGCTCCTCTTATACATTTGTTTCAGCTGGTTTTAGTTAACTACATTCTAAAGTCATTTCAAAGCTTCTGTTTTAAGAATGTTACCCCCACATATATATATATATGAATGTGTACATAATTGAGTTAAACATATGTTATAATTTTCAAGTTTTATTTAACTAGGATGATGAATATAATCAAATACTGATAACTAAATGCAACCATTCAAACTCAACTTCATCAACAACTACTGAATTGAATCATATGGTATTTACATAATGTCTGGTGTTTAATTCATGTGTGTTATTTATTAAATTCAATGGAAAGCAATTTTGGTAGCATCAGCTAAGCAGAGAGTTATACACATCCAAAATAAGTGTCCAATTAAGGTATTATAGTTGTGTTCACTTGCTTTGGAGGTCCTTAATTTACTTTTAAAAAATTAAACAGGTCTCTTAAAAAAAGCGGCTTCAACCAAATAACAAATTGTTCGGAGAATCGGAGGGTAAACATAAAAATACTTCAAATGATTAAGACATTTGTTGAAGAATAAAATTTGGTGAAATTCATTTCCCTCTAGCCTCTCACGCTATTTCTGTTATCCAATTTTACCTCATTCGGATTCTAGAACTCAAAATAAAAAAATATGATGTGGGTTCTACACTCCCAACAATGCAAATATACCAATTGTCTCGGACTCTTTCCTCATTCCTTCATTTTCATCTGCTAATGCTCCCGTACATTCTTGTTATTGTGTTGATGCCTCACAATACTCAATCATCCTTAATGGATGCTTAATATATTTTTTATTCACAAAGAGGATGTGCTTAATATCTCATGACACTAATATAGTTCAGGAATTTATCTCTATAACAAGCAAGGTGCTTAAAATTATATGGATAAATTGTCCATGCAACAGCGACCCTACATCTTCATCCAGGTTACAAGCTGGTGCTTAAACATAGCCAATTTAATCGGTAAGGTTTAAGGGGAAGAAAAAAAAAACTTTGACATACTGTTTTAATTTTGATTCAAAATAAATTTCTATACTATTTTTATTTTTCAAAGAACAAGAACATTGATTTGATTAACACAGTAATGTAACACAATAATGAAACTTTGACATATAACCTTCATCCATATTAACACAATAAGTAAAATTGTGATGTTAGGATTCTAAGATAAATACTCAAGATAGAATGATTTTGTGAATCAATTTCCAAGATAAATACCCTACGCAATAAGTATAATTTTTAATATTGCTTGATTCCCAACATAAGTTTGATTTAGAGGGGTGTTACTTTGGGATGAGTAGTGACGATGGGTGGTTATGAATATCGTTTTTCAGTGATCGTTTCGTGAAAGAGTCTGTTTTAGGTGGTGATGTTTATTTTGGTGGATGTTGCCCTTATGAGTGTTTTTTTTTTTTTTTGAATCGGCAAAATATTATTAACCAACAAACCCGTGCAAGACGCACTAATAAGCTCGGGTGGGAAAAAAAAAACAAGCAAGGGGAAATCGGTTGCCATACAAAATTTGGCTCGAACAAACCCCCCTTAAAAACCACCCCTACACAAAATGGAACAAAAGAGTAATGTCGCAGGCATATACATATGACAAACCACGTGCATACTCGTGCGACAACACCACAAGGCCACCCAAACTAATGAAAACCAACCCTACAACCGAAACAGCTAAGGCATTACCTCCAGAACTCACAAGAACAGCAGCCGACAGCAAAAACATACCCCAGACAAAGCCCTCCCTTCCAAACGAAGCATAACCGAACCCTGCACAAGGCAACACAGCCGCTGCACACCAAAAGTAACAGTCCCGACAACCCAAAAACCAGCAGCGGACCTGCTAACAGTAACCTACAACCTGTCAACGCAGCAAACATTGTCGGGGGTCCCATTCCCACTCATAAAATAGACAAGTCGGACCCTGGAAACGACCCAACAGCCACCTCCAAGACACTACTTTAATCTCATGCACTACCTCTTCCCACCTAGTGACTTCGTTATTGAATATACAATTGTTCCGCGCTTTCCACATAACCCAAATTGCCGCTTGCCAAATCATCCTCAAACCTTTCCGGATTCTATTGTTCCACGCTCCTCCACTCCAACACTCCCAATGGATAAATAAATTTGGAGGCATTATAAAATTGAAATCTAGCCATTCCATTAACTTCATCCAAACATTCCTTACCAAATCACAATGAAGGAAAATATGAGAAGTTGTTTCGACCCCCACCTCACACCAAACACAATTTGTTCCAATATCCGGAGGTAAACAATGGCGAATCTCCAAATTTAATCTAGTTGGGATTCGGTCTAATAAAGCCTTCCAAACAAAAGCGGTTACCTTAGACGGAACCCCGACCTTCCAAATATTACCAAACACATACTTCTCCATCTCCGTATGAATTCCTTCCACTCTCCCATCCTCCTCCAACTTGTCATACAATGATTTAACCGAATAAACCTCGGCATCCTCCAAGTTCCAAGTCCACTTGTCTTCAACAATGGTGAACACAAAACCTTCTAAATCGGCCAACAAATTTGCGAATAAAGCTTCTTCCCCAAGTAAATCTCCATCTACCGTCATTAACATGTTCCTCCCACATCTCGGCCACCGAAGCATCTTGTTGATTTGAAATGGTAAAAAGTCTATTTTATTTGGCCATAAAAGGTATTGCACCTCTCCACGCCATCCTCCAAAAACTTGTACTAGTACCATCCCCCACTTGTCTATCCAACTCATCATTGAACCACCCTTCCTCCCCACTCTTATCCAAATTCACCACATCCTTCCACCACTTTGAAGCACTACTCGGACAAATCTCCTCCCCTCCTTCCAACTTAGTACTTACTCCCCTTCCATACCTCTCCACTAACACTTCCTTCAAAAGAGCATTCCCCTTATGAGTGTTGAAGGTAGGGTTTGGCTAGGTCAGGGCTGGACCTTGGGGGTGTGCAAATCGCTCAATGGAACTAGGCCTTCCCAAGTACGAGCCTAAAAAAAAAAAATATTAGGCCTATTAGAATTTGGTCCTCTTACTTTTAGTGTTAGGTGGGTGTTTTTTTGGGAGGGTGGTTTGAGGTTCCTCATGTATATGATAGTGATTTTCACATTTGGGTGTACCACATATATACGGCACCTTGTATTTATCTTTTAAAAAATTTAAATAGAACATTGATCTTTAAAAAAAATTCCTTTTTATTTTATTACGGGCCCCTTTTCACTTGCAGAGCCGATCCTCCAAATTCGTAGGAACGGCCCTGGCTAGGTGTTGTGTAGCGATGTTTTTTATGGTTTTTATTTTCGGATGTTCCGCCTATATACGACACATTTAGTTTGTACTCTCTGAATCACTGATCTTTGTTCGTCTTGAGCAATGATCGAGTTTTTAAATAAAATTTGATGTGAAAAAAATATATGTGTATATGCGATCATTTTTTTAAAAAAAATAACGAAAGAGCGAAAAATTAGGAACAAAATTTGCAGCAATTTTTTTGGGTCCAAGAAATTGTCTAAGAGACATACGAACTTTTATATATAAGATATGTGATCATTTTAGAAAAAATAAATAAAGAAAGAGCAAAATAATTTGCAACATCTTTTTGGGCTCCAATTCATATATGCGATCATTTTCTAAAAAAATAAAGAAAGAGAAAAAAATTAGGAAGGAAATTTGCAACAACTTTTTTGACTCCAAAAAGTTGTCTAAGAGATTAAGAACTTTTATATATAAGATAAGATACGATACATAAGATAAGATAATAAATTAAGATTCAACTAGTTAAAATAGATATAAAATTACAATATTAACATTATTTTTTATTTCAAATTTTTTTTTTTATGGAACTTAACAACTTTTATATTTGCGATCATTTTTTAAAATATAAAGATAGAGCAAAGAATTAGGAAGAAAATTTTAAAAAACTGTTTCAGGTCCAAGAAGTTGTCTAAGAGACGTAAGAACTTTTATATATAAGATATGTGATCATTTAAAAAAATAAATAAAGAAAGAGCAAAAAATTAGGAAGAAAATTTGCAACATCTTTTTGGGCTCCAATTTATATATGTGATTATTTTCTTAAAAAAATAAAGAAAGATCAAAACATTAGGATGGAAATTTGCAACAACTTTTTTTGCTCCAAAAAGTTGTTTAAGAGACTTAAGAACTTTTATATATAAAATAAGATAATAAATTTAGATTCAGTTAGTTAAAATAGATATAAAATTACAATATTAACGTTATTTTTTATTCCAATAGTTTTTTTTATGGAACTTAGCAACTTTTATATATGCGATCTTTTACTCTGACCTCTCTCTAAAAGACCCTTTTCTCTAACCTCTCCCTAGTACTTTTCTTCCGCCACCATCGTCCTGTAACATCCCAAACATACCTTTCCGATGTAGATCTTGTAGAGGGTTGTGCTCACGCAGTTCTATGGCAGCATCACTCTTTTACCCTGAGGGTTCGTCACTGTTGTTTCTTCTTCGGCACTGTTGTGGTGTTTAGCTTGTTACCATTTAGGTCTTGATTAGGGAGGTGGTGCAGCACCGCCTTTTAGTGGCTCACTTTATTCTCAGGTACGTGGTGGTTTCGCTGTTGTGGTGGTTTTAAGGGTGGTGGTTCCAATCTGTTTTTGCTTTTTCCAAGTCCAATATTGTCCTTGTTTTGCTCCATATGAACTCTTTCAAGACTGTTGATGGTGATGACGTGGTGAGAAGGTCACGAGTTTTTGGTGGTGGCTTGTGTGGGGGTGGATCTGTCACGAGATCCATTTGGAGGTTTTTTATGTGGTGGTGGTGGTGGTGATTATGTTTTGTGTGTTGTTTTTGTTGTTGTTTCTGTGGTGTGGTGGTTGTGGTGATGCGTGGTGGTGATGATGATGTGTGGTGGTGGTGGTTCGGGTGATGTGGTGGTGGTGGCTTTGTGTGGGTGTACATGGGGGTTGTCATGGTATGGTTTGGATGGATAGTCGTGTTTAATTTTAGACTGGGATTTGGTGTCGGAACGCTTGGCAGACATGAGCTATATATGGGTTGGTTGTTGTTGCTTAGGTGAGGCGGTGAGTGTTTTTGTGGTGGTTGTTGTGGGTGATTTCTTTTGGAGAATGTCTCTGTTATTACGTTCCATCTTCATCATCGCTAGCTCTTGTTTGAGTTTTGGGTCGTTAAGATGTTTAGGGTGCTTTGAGGGTGTGTGTCCTTCGAGCTGAGCATTTTTTCCTTTTTGATTGATGTTTGCACCACCGCAAATCATGTCGTTTGTCTTACATATTGTGTGCTGGATTCTAGTGGGCCGATTACTTTTGCTTCGAGATTGGGAGTTGGTGTCTAGCTGCAATCTTGTTTGATTGATTTTGGTGTTTCTCTGGTGGACTGGGAATGAGGGGTCCCTTCTGATTTGGTCATGAAGTCTGGTGGGCCGATCGCTTTTGATTCGAGATCGGGAGTCAGTTCTTTGGTTTAAGTTTTGGTTTTGAGGTTTTTAGTGTTCTCTCGATGAATCGGAGATTAAGAAGTGGTGGAAGATGATTGATCTTTAGAATAGTGGCTCAGTTTTGCTGATGAGGGCGGGTGTTTCATTTAGAGGGGTGTTACGTTGGGATGAGTAGTGACGATGAGTGGTTATGGATATCGTTTTCCAGTGATCATTCCGTGAAAGAGTCTGTTTTAGGTGGTGATGTTTATTTTGGTGTATGTTGTCCTCATGGGTGTTGAAGGTACGATTTGGCTAGGTGTTGTGTGTAGGGATGTCTTTTATGGTGTTTATTTTCGGGTGTTCCACATATATACGACGTCTTTAGTTTGTATTCTCTGAATCACGGATCTTTGTTCGTCTTGAGCTCGGATCGAGTTTTTAAATAAAAGTTGATGTTAAAAAAAATATGTGGGCAAAGCCTGAGTTTGTCTATTTCCCACGTACAGTTTGCAGATTATACTTTAATCATGGGTGAAAAAAGTTGGGGTAATGTTAGAGATATGCGGGTAGTCTTGTATCTCTTTGAGGCTATGTCTGACATTAAAGTTAATTTACAGTTTGTAATTTACACACAAATTTTGATAAAAGATCATTGATAATATACACGTGTTAGTGCAATAAAAAGATCGGAAAGACGGACACTTGAGTGCCCCTCTTTTTGCTAGTTTTTATAATTAAAATTTAAAAAACATTGTTAAAGGATAAAATAGAAAATAAAATAGTTTAAATGGAGGGTAAAATAGATATTGCAAAAGGCAGGTCAAACTTATGTATTTTAAGCCTATTTTCTAATATATACTAATTAATATTTTTATTTTTAAAAATACATAAAGTAATTAATATTTTTATTCTAGAAAGTGATAAATTAGTAAAAATAATTTTAAAATAAGTGTAATGTTTTTATAATGTGATAGAAAATAGCGCCCTTCATCCATCTTAAAATAACAATAGATTATAAATGAAAAAAATATCTTCTTATATATTAAAGTTAACCCGTAAGCCCTAATTTTAACCTAAAATCTATTGCATAATTTTACCGTTTTAACCCTAATGCTCACACCTAATCTCCTATTTTCATGAACAACCCTAATGCTCACACCTAATCTCCTATTTTCATGAACAACCCTAATGCTCACACCTAATCATCTTATCTTCTTATCTTCTTATATATTAAAGTTAACACTGAAGCATATTTTAGCCCTAATTTTAACCTAAACCTATTGCATAAATTTACTATTTTAACCCTGATGTTAAATTCCTTTGTTTAACCTTATTGAATTTTTTCCCTTCTCAATTTCCCGATACATCTTCTTATATATCTTCTTATATATTAAAGTTAACACTGAAGCATATTTTAGCCCTAATTTTAACCTAAACCTATTGCATAAATTTACTATTTTAACCCTGATGCTAAATTCCTTTGTTTAACCTTATTGAATTTTCCCCCTGCTCAATTTCTTGATACATCTTCTTATATATTAAAGTTAACACTGAAGCATATTTTACCCCTAATTTTAACCTAAACCTATTGCATAAATTTACTATTTTAACCCTGATGCTAAATTCCTTTGTTTAACCTTATTGAATTTTTTCCCTTCTCAATTTCCCGATACATCTTCTTATATATCTTCTTATATATTAAAGTTAACACTCAAACATATTTTAGCCCTAATTTTAACCTAAACCTATTGCATAAATTTACTATTTTAACCCTGATGCTAAATTCCTTTGTTTAACCTTATTGAATTTTTCCCCTTCTCAATTTCCCGATACATCTTCTTATATATTAAAGTTAACACTGAAGCATATTTTAGCCCTAATTTTAACCTAAACCTATTGCATAAATTTACTATTTTAACCCTGATGCTAAATTCCGTTGTTTAACCTTATTGAATTTTCCCCCTTCTCAATTTTCCGATACATCTTCTTATATATTAAAGTTAACACTGAAGCATATTTTAACCGTAATTTTAACCTAAATCTATTGCATAAATTTATTATTTTAACCCTGATGCTAAATTCCTTTGTTTAAGCTTATTGAATTTTCTCCCTTCTCAATTTCTCGATACATCTTCTTATATATTAAAGTTAACACAGAAGCATATTTTAGCCCTAATTTTAACCTAAACCTATTGCATAAATTTACTATGTTAATCCTGATGCTAAATTCCTTTGTTTAACCTTATTGAATTTTCTCCCTTCTCAATTTCTTGATACATCTTCTTATATATTAAAGTTAACACTGAAGCATATTTTACCCCTAATTTTAACCTAAACCTATTGCATAAATTTACTATTTTAACCCTGATGCTAAATTCTTTTGTTTAACCTTATTGAATTTCCCCCTTCTCAATTTCCCGATACATCTTTTTTTATATTAAAGTTAACACTGAAGCATATTTTAGCCCTAATTTTAACCTAAACCTATCGCATAAATTTACTATTTTAACCCTGATGTTAAATTCCTTTGTTTAACCTTATTGAATTTTTTCTCTTCTCAATTTCCCGATACATCTTCTTATATATCTTCTTATATATTAAAGTTAACACTGAAGCATATTTTAGCCCTAATTTTAACCTAAACCTATTGCATAAATTTACTATTTTAACCCTGATGCTAAATTCCTTTGTTTAACCTTATTGAATTTTTCCCCTTCTCAATTTCCCGATACATCTTCTTATATATCTTCTTATATATTAAAGTTAACACTGAAGCATATTTTAGCCCTAATTTTAACCTAAACCTATTGCATAAATTTACTATTTTAACCCTGATGCTAAATTCCTTTGTTTAACCTTATTGAATTTTCCCCCTTCTCAATTTCCCGATACATCTTCTTATATATTAAAGTTAACACAGAAGCATATTTTAGCCCTAATTTTAACCTAAATCTATTGCATAAATTTACTATTTTAACCCTGATGCTAAATTCCTTTGTTTAACCTTATTGAATTTTCCCCCTTCTCAATTTCTTGATACATCTTCTTATATATTAAAGTTAACACTGAAGCATATTTTACCCCTAATTTTAACCTAAACCTATTGCATAAATTTACTATTTTAACCCTGATGCTAAATTCTTTTGTTTAACCTTATTGAATTTTCCCCCTTCTCAATTTCCCGATACATCTTCTTATATATTAAAGTTAACACTGAAGCATATTTTAGCCCTAATTTTAACCTATACCTATTGCATAATTTTACTATTTTAACCCTGATGCTAAATTCCTTTGTTTAACCTTATTGAATTTCCCTCTTCTCAATTTCCCGATACATCTTCTTATATATCTTCTTATATATGAAAGTTAACACTGAAGCATATTTTAGCCCTAATTTTAACCTAAACCTATTGCATAAATTTACTATTTTAACCATGATGCTAAATTCCTTTGTTTAACCTTATTGAATTTTCCCCCTTCTCAATTTCCCGATACATCTTCTTATATATCTTCTTATATATTAAAGTTAACACTGAAGCATATTTTAGCCCTAATTTTAACCTAAACCTATTGCATAAATTTACTATTTTAACCATGATGCTAAATTCCTTTGTTTAACCTTATTAGAAACTCGAGAAATGAACTGATAGAAGTAGTCAAGGATTGTGTGTAGTGCTGTTAAATTTGAGAGTTTGTATGGCTAAAATATGTAGTTTATACCTTGAGAATAAGAAACAGAAAAATTGTACTTGATATAAATAAATTTAGTGAGGCTCAATCGTTTTTCTTTAACTGATGATCAATAATAGTCTTTTTTCTTAAATATCTTAGTAAGTATTTTGTTTGGTTGTAACTAAAGTATTTGTTTTGATTCAAATTATTATTATCATGTCATTGAACATGAGTGTATTTGTTTTGATTCAAATTATTATTATCATGTCATTGAACATGAGTTTTTATTATGTTGTTTATTGTTTATTCTTTACGTAATTTTCGCCAATAAATAATAATATTTGGTTTTTCGACTTCTTTTATCATTTCATCATCTTATTCTATTCACGGAGATCTATAATAATGAGAGACAATATTATATAATGTAATGTTCATTTTTTTTTAAATTGTTAACGAATGTTTTTCATCTCATAAAACCCGTGCGGCGCACGGGTTAGTAATCTAGTTATATATTAAAGTTAACCCGTAAGCTCTAATTTTAACCTAAACCCTATTGCATAATTTTACTGTTTTAACCCTAATGCTCACACCTAATCTCCTATTTTCATGAACAACCCTAATCCTCTCACCTAATCTTCTTATATATTAAAGTTAACCCGTAAGCCCTAATTTTAACCTAAAACCTATTGCATAATTTTACTGTTTTAACCCTAATGCTCACACCTAATCTCCTATTTTCATGAACAACCCTAATGCTCACACCTAATCTCCTATTTTCATGAACAAAGAAAATCAGCATCGCTTTATTTCCCCTATTTCTTCAAAACAAATCGCCCTATTTCTTCAACAAATCAAATCGCCCTATTGGAATAAAGGGTGTTGAAATATTATAGCAACATTCTTTTTGTTAATATTACACTTTTCATCCAAATTAGAATTGAACTCTCTTTGTTAAATCTACCACAAAATGCACCAGAATTTTGCAATCTATATAAACAGGTGGAAGAAATATTTCAACAAACAGTTAAAGGGTATCATTTTCGGTAAATGCTAAATATTCGATAAAAGGAAAATTATTTAAATAAAACATTTTACATGTTGAGGTTAAGAATGAGCTATTTTTAGGTACATAATATAACATTAACATATAATTTTTACAAAAGAATGAATTAACATTTTGTCAAAAAATAAAATAAAAATGAAGTTACATACCAATAATATAACATTGACATATAATTTTATCAAAAGAATGAAGTAACACATTATTGATAAAAATTAATATTTTTAAGGTGAATAAGTGTGGTGTCTGAAGTTCGAATTTCAACATCTGCATATATTTGGGACCACATATTTCATTCTCTTTGATATGCATTGAGATTTGTTTTTGTCTACTACATCTACAATGTATATGACCCATGCGGCATCACGGGTGGAAAGTCTAGTAATTATGATTTTATTAAATTATCCTTATTAATCATTGTGTATTTTTAGGGGTAATAGTCATTTTAGTTCCTGAAAGTGCAAGAGCAGCCACTATAGTTCATCAATGTATCAAAATTATAAAATAGTCCCTAAGACACTATTAGTCAAAGTAGTCGATGATGTTGAAATAGTCCTTCAATGCTGACAATAACTCTTTTCATATAGGAATTGATATGACAATAAGTAAGTACTTATAGAGATTGATATGATAGTAAGTAAGTATATTAAGGGTAATATGGCAGTATTAATGAAATATTTTAACACGGAAGAGTATTTGATTAAGGAAGTGCACAATCAAAGACTATTTTAGAATTTCGATACATTAAAGGACTATTGTGACTATTTGTTGCACATTCAGGAATCAAAATGACTTAATATTACCAAAGATGCTAAGTGAAAGTAATAACTTAAATATTATGTACATAATATTAATCAGAAGGTACAAGTGAAAAATAATAATTTAAGACTATATCAAAAAAAATTGAAAGTGACACTTCAATATATTCTTTTTACAAATGTGACTCTAATTATGGAACAAAGGGAGAAATTTCATTTGTTTTGGTTAGAATGTGTGGTTTTTTTTCTTTGTCAAAGTTTGGTTCTACTTCAGAAGAGATGAAATATGAGCAAATTGAAAATTTAACTTCATAGCCTACATTTGTACATTTACCCTTAAAACACATAAACCGCCCTAAACACCCTTCATTCTAACAAATTAAAAAATGTCCGGCCTAAAAAGCTACTAGTTTGGGAGGATCAATCCTACTCCAAGTTGATGTGATCCGGTAAGAATGTTCATACGGGAAGTTTTGTTTTTGGAAATATTAGGTGTAATTTTTAAAAAAAAAAAAATCACCTCTAGTTAATTCTTTCAAATAAATATTGTATTTTGAATTCCATTTAATTAAAAAATTTAACATTACTTAAATGGATTGAAGTAAAAAAAAATAAAAAAAAATTGTACAAATGTTGAAGTAGTCCGGTATAAAGGATATGCTTCAACTTTGCAATCAAATAAACAAAATCCAATAAAAAAACTGGACTCTAGTTAATTAGTTAGTTAGAATCCTAGCTAGTGAATATAAGTTTGATCTTTTAAGTATGAATATTCATACTCGATCTTTCTGTTTTTTTTTTTTAGTTCGAAAAATTAGAAAAAATTTACATTTGTTTATTTCTGAATCTTTCTTATATATTCAGCTAGTTTCAACTTTATCTTTTAAATTTCCATTTAGAATTGTTTAAAGTGAATCCTAGTTAATTCAAGTTTTATCTTTATTAAACTGAAGTTTTATTTTATCTTTTACTAATTATTTTGATCCATTAGTTAGTTAGTTAGTACTATATATCATAGTTTACACGTAAAAGTAACAATATTGGTGATATGCATTGCAATATTAATGGGATAAGTTATATAGTTTATATAGGTTAAAACACTCTCTAATATCCTGGATCTTCTGAAATTCAGTTAATCCTATACATATATATAAACTTAAACCGCGCTATTCACATCACATAACAAAACTGAAATAGTCTCTCATCAGTTTTAAGGGTTTAGTAAAACAAGTAACATCATGCCTTCATCGTCCGATACTAATAAAAGGTTGAAGAAAGGAACATTATGGTCAAAAGAAGAGGATGAAATATTAAAAGCATATGTTGAAAAACATGGAACCGGAAATTGGAAAGAGGTATCAAAGAACACGGGACTTGCACACTGTGGAAACAGTTGCCGTTTTAGATGGTATAATACTCTACGACCTGATTTAAGAAAGGGTCCATTTAGCAAAGAAGAAGAAGAAAAATTCTTTGAGTTATTTTCTAAGTTTGGTGAGTTCAAATGGTCTAAGATGGCTCTCGAGGTATATTTTTGTTCATGCTTTACTTCTTCCTTTTCTTTTTCTTTTATTTGAAACTGCAACCATATTCATTAGATCACATGTTGTGCAATTTAATTAAATACTATTATTTAATATTTACCACTTGTGTCATTAATTTTAATTTGTATTCATTCTTTTTGTGACAGATGCCTGGAAGAACCGATAATGACATCAAGAACTTTTGGAACGCAAGAAAAAGAAAACATCAAAGACATTGCTTGTCACCCTTCCCTGACAACAACATGGAACTGGTTGATGGTTTGAATAGTAGTAATGGAAAAAGAATAAGGAATTCACAAGAAAACAAATTTAAGATACCAGAAGTAATTAAATTTGGTAATCAAATTCTGCATACAAACTTATTTGATGATTCAAATATGTTCTTCAATAATGTGGGAAGTACTTCTACATGCAATCATACTACTTCTACATTGATTGATAGGTGAGTTGATTATGCAATGCCATTCTCTTTTATATTTGTTACGCCGATATTAATAATAATTTTCCGTAAAAATTTATATGTTAAATTTACAATTACGTACTTTCATCGATTTCAGGGATGGCGTTGGAACTTCTACTATATCCATTCCAAATATGGGCTATCCTCAGAATCCACAACCTATGGAGACTCAATATCAGTTGTCACAATCAATTTCTCCATATAAAAGTGGTTCATTGGAGTCTATGTTATATACACAAGAGAATTGGGAAAGCTTGGATACTATTCGCATGCACTTTGAGACAAATTTGGTTGATGAGAAAGGGAAGAAGCAAATTTCTTCGGAGAGCGATGTTGAAGTAAACCATGACGACATAATGAATCCGGAACTTTGGGATGACATGTTCAGCACATTAGTGAATGACGATGACAATAACTTGCATGACAAGCTTCCATACGATGTTAGTGATGCCTTAGACACTTGCATGGCAATGCAGTCAGATCTGCCTCCACTCCCACTACCTATGGAGACTCAACATCAGATGTCAGAGATAAATAACTGGAAGAAGGCAATTGCTTTGGAGGAAGGTGTTGATGAAAACCAGATCATTTTCTTTGAGGATTACTTATACGGTTATTTGGTTTGACTATGAGTTATCTTGACACAATGATGCCATTAGACACCTGCATGGCATTCATTCTACCACAAAATGTATCACGAATGTTTTGTCTAAACAACCTTATTTGATATATCAATTTAATGTATTCTACTGTCAGCATATGTTTCAGAGCTTCTATAAGAGTATATTTTTTCTTGAGTATATATATTGCTCCTCTTATACATTTGTTTCAGCTGGTTTTAGTTAACTACATTCTAAAGTCATTTCAAAGCTTCTGTTTTAAGAATGTTACCCCCACATATATATATATATATGAATGTGTACATAATTGAGTTAAACATATGTTATAATTTTCAAGTTTTATTTAACTAGGATGATGAATATAATCAAATACTGATAACTAAATGCAACCATTCAAACTCAACTTCATCAACAACTACTGAATTGAATCATATGGTATTTACATAATGTCTGGTGTTTAATTCATGTGTGTTATTTATTAAATTCAATGGAAAGCAATTTTGGTAGCATCAGCTAAGGAGAGAGTTATACACATCCAAAATAAGTGTCTAATTAAGGTATTATAGTTGTGTTCACTTGCTTTGGAGGTACTTAATTTACTTTTAAAAAAATTAAATAGGTCTCTTAAAAAAAGCGGCTTCAACCAAATAACGAATTGTTCGGAGAATCGGAGGGTAAACATAAAAATACTTCAAATGATTAAGACATTTGTTGAAGAATAAAATTTGGTGAAATTCATTTCCCTCTAGCCTCTCACGCTATTTCTGTTATCCAATTTTACCTCATTCGGATTCTAGAACTCAAAATAAAAAAATATGATGTGGGTTCTACACTCCCAACAATGCAAATATTGGAATATCAGTAGTCAATGGTGAGGAATGGATGTAGCTTGTTACTCTTACTCATTCATGTAAGCATATGCTTTTATCATTCCTAAAGAGCAGAAGAAATACGAGTTTCTATGACGACATGGTAGCTATGTCTATTTTTTCTTTGGTGGTGTCCGGGATTCGAACCCCGGACCTTGCATATATTATGCATTGTCCTTACCAACTGAGCTAAGCTCACGGGGACGTAGCTATGTCATTTACTGTATGGCATGAGTGTTCGAGAAATACCTCTTTGAGTGAAGAACTGGTATTCAAATTGGGGGAAACAAAGAAAGAATAGCTCTTGCAAACTTGACTTTCTGTTTTTGCATTTTGGGCTCGCAAAGGGAGCTTTGGACCACCTCTGTAGTGATGTTGCGAGAACGGATGCCATCTAAATGCTTTTGAATTGCATATCAAAGCTACCCACTGCATCTCTTCAAATTTCAGAGTTTTACAACTTGTTC
Source organism: Medicago truncatula (assembly GCF_003473485.1). Taxonomy (NCBI): domain Eukaryota; kingdom Viridiplantae; phylum Streptophyta; class Magnoliopsida; order Fabales; family Fabaceae; genus Medicago; species Medicago truncatula. The sequence continues at coordinate 42,261,060 of NC_053042.1, forward strand.
CATGTGTTCCAACTGAAGCTTTTAGCTGCACCAGTTCCCCTTGCTTCCCATTTTTCACTAAAACAATCTTGGCTAGGTCTTAACTGGTTTGCTTTTGTAGCTATTTTTCACAGAAAAATGATTCCTAAAGGACAGTTGTTACTATTGCAGTCTGTAGACATTTTCAAGTTTGATTGTGAGAATGCTACAGGTAGCCTTAATTCCATCTGTATCTTATTTGCAATCGCAGTTTGTGTCAACAGAGGAAGTGTTGTTGTCACTAAGAGGATGCTCAAATGGCGAGACTTACCTCTTAAGCATGGCACTAATAGATTCTTGGATTTGGCCCTGGCTACGAAATTGGGGTACAATTTTGAGTCTGCTAGTGTTGTAGTTCTTGACAGATTTTGGAGGAGAGTACTTCCACAATAGTTTTGATGTCCTCATTTCTCTCCTTCAAGACCCTTGTTGGGTTAAGTTTGAGATAGCAAGAATTGTTGTGTCTTTTTACAATCCTGCAACTTTTTGGATACTAGTGGATCCTCTTTTAAATGACTATGTTCAAACTGAATCTATGTATAGTCAAAATTTAGCCAAGAGATTAAATGCTTTAAATCTAGATTTGGTTGCTATAGTCAATTTTTGGAAGATGATAAGTATTCTAGTACAAAAAAATGATCTTCAACTGACCTCTGAAGCTTGTTTTGTAGTAGATTTCATACAAGACATCTCTTATGAACTACTTATTCCGGCCTTTTTGAACATAATGGGGTGGCAAAATTTCGAAGCACTAGTTATGGGGGTTGCTACTATTTTTCATGAACAAGAATCTTATCATTATCATCCTGGGTTTTTATGGAAGATCAATAAATTTGTTCACTTTTTTGTCAATTGGGATGTGTGTGTAAATGCAACTCTTCCTACTGATATACCACTTGATATTGAAGATGATTGTTTCGCATCTGCTACTTCCCAAGGAACTCGTATAGTCCATCAAAGAAGAAAATATGTGGCTGTTTTTCATAGGAAAGTGATTCAAAAGGGAAATGTTCAAGCCGTTAAGGTTTTGATTAAATGGAAGACTTTACCTCTTACACATGGACAAGGATGTTTGAAGGGGAGGGTATTGCTATAGGAATAAAGCGTTAGATAATTAATTTATTTTAAATAACATTTACCGTATGTTATTTTACTCTTTTAACCTCGAGGATTGTATTTAAACATGACATTGTGCCTCATTTGAAATCAATCAATATTTCAACAATTATCTTATTCTCTCTAAAACCTTAAAACTCCCATTCAACTATTTTAACATGATTTCTCTTTTGTACCGAATGCTATTCTAAATGATTAGAATTCCTATACCCGAAAATTGGATTTTACCGGTTCATCCCTAGAATCCATTTTACCGTCTCAGCATAGTATTTGTGAATTTTATATTTATGATTAGTTGTTCATAGGTTTCATACGATTTCTCCATGATTGATTAGAATCGTTCAACAAATTTTTTACACTGATGTTTGTCTAGAAAGGGATTCCTTTAAAAAAAAAATGCATTTTTCTTATTTTCTTAATGCATATAACATTACACTCTAACGCATCGCCCTACTTCGACGTCCAACCCACGCGAAGCAATGACGCCGTTCTTATCACAAGTTTGTTGCTAGCTTTTTTGTTTGGTAGATGAATAAGATAGATTTTGTAGTGGATTTGGTGGATCAAATTGTCACCGTAGTTTATATTAATGATAAATGTCAGTAACGTTCACTTTTAAACACCCACTCTTCCATTAAATGAAATCAATGTTGGTCTCATCAATTTGTGTGGGTATATTTCTAAAATGTAGTCCTACAATGAAGATATAAACCAATAAAAAAGTGAGTATTATAGAAAGTTTTCAAAAGAAATTGTTACCAACACTACTCTTATATTTTGTTTGGTATATGAAGAAAACAACGGAAAAAAAACTAGACTAACCCTAGTCTTATATTGATCAATACTCCTATGTCAATGCAAAAAAAAGAAAAAAAAAATCAATACTTGTATGTACATAATTTTAAAATTAAATGATAAATCTTGTTATTTTTTTAATCTGATTTTGTGTATTGAAATAAGCCTCGCAGACGGATTTGAAATGTGTGTTGTTAAAAAAGCACACAGTTTAACACAGTTATTCGTAATAACGTTCCGATCTAAAACTGATGTTTGAGATCGTTTATAGTTGCTTTTGATAATAGGTAATCTGGAGTCTGGACTGTCTGATCTGAAATTAATGGTTGTGATCTCTAAGACTAATTGCTTTTTTTCAAGCACAAAATCCAAACCCCCACGTAGGCATCGTAAACAAAAACCATTTTCCGTGTGTCTTTGTTGGCTTAATACATCATTTGGTCCCTTAACTTATTTTATGTTTTCAATTTGGTCCCCTAACTATTAAACGTTCCAAATTGGTACTTTATCTTCTTTCCATCATTCAATTTGGTCTGATAGACTTCATTTATCCAACGATCTCCTTTTTTAGGATGTTAAAATGAATAAAATATGACCAAATTGAATGATGAAAAGAAGATGAAGGACCAATTTAGAACGTTTAATAGTTAGGATACCAAATTGAAAACAAAAAATAAGTTAAATGACCAAATGATGTATTAAGCCGTCTTTGTTTAACGAAAAGAAGAGGCTTTTTTTTTACTGTACCACTATTAAAATAAGGGTTAATGCTAGGGGCATTGGTTAAGGAACATTAAATTAACATGTCCCACTTATTTTACCTTAATTAAAAAGAAAAATAAGTCAACTAATTAAATTAAAAAAAAGTTGTATTCAATGCTCTTTAAAAAGGCACAGCCATTTAATCTTGCTTCTCAATTTCATAAAGTAAAATATCTCTACCACCAATTTTCTACCGGTACTATATTACAGCTCTTTTTTTATTATTCTACTCTTTCCTATATATTTTTTTCTGTTTGAATAGGGTGTGAATTTTCTCTTTCTCTTATATTGGTATGCATACGTGTGTGTATAGGCTTTCCATGAATAGGTTTTAAAGAAAAATATGATTAAAAAAATTTCACGGAAAAAAATTGGGCTTGTTAAAAATTCACCCGAAAACAAATTTTTGTTAAGAAATGAAGGAAGGATACCACATATATAATGAATCAACTACTGAAATTGAAATCACAAACAAAATAAAGGAAAGGAGACGAATGTGTTGTGTAATCGTGTAAAGGAAAAGAAATTTTACAAGTATTAAATACAACTGTTTTTAATTATTCTCATTAATTGACTTATTTTTAACTTTAATTGAGAGAATCCATTTATTTATTGCTCCTTAACCAGTGTTCCAGGGACACCGGTTAGCAACACCCTTAAAATAATTATCTTCCAAAATACCATCTTTTTTAATTATATACACTATTACCACTCTTTTGTTTGATTTGACCCTATTGCCACTAGAATTTGGACACTTGGCACATCACTAGCATCATTTATTCTTTCTTTTTTCAATCATGCGGCACACCTTTTATATTTATTTGCACTACTATTTTTATTTTTTTTGAACGAATGCACTGCTATTTTTATGTATTGTTATTATATTAATAAACTAGTATTAAATTCAAATTTAATTAAATAATGATATTAAAAAAATATAAAATAAATTATTAATTAAATAATTGAGTTTCAATTTAATTATACTATTAGTTATTTAATTAATGATATTAAAGAAAAATATAAATAAAAATGGAGACTTATAATTATATTTTTGATGACATTAATTTGACATTCCGATGCACCGTATATTAATAGATGAAATTGATACATAACAACGAGTCAATTTCTTTCAAAACATTAGCATTTTGGGGACATTTTTTCTTGTTGTGTCCCTCGTTCCTGCAAATACTACATCTCTTTGGGTGTCTAATACTCTCCCTTAGACCCATTTCAGTATGAATTCGAGCAGATTGTGGACGGCCTTTTGGATCCCTCTGCATGACTGGATTGTGGCACAATTCAACTCCGTCGTCATATTCCGGCTAGTAGGATTGAAGATGAATTGGTTGGAACTCCTCTTTGTAAGTGTTGAAAACATATTGTAATGTGTAACGGGGAGACACATACATCATGAAGTCATGGTGAATTTTTGAACAAGCAGCTATGACATGTGAACAAGGGTAATGTAATGCCTGAAAATCACCACAATCACACCATTGTTTGTCAAGGTCTACCATGAATGTTCTTGTTGGTCGGCCGCTTGGTGGACGAACCAGCTTCTGAACACTGAAAAGACTATGTCCCCGATTGTGAATGTATACTTGATGAGTATTTGATATCGCTCGTTGTTTGGCAAGATTATCCATGACTACATCTGACTAAACTTTACCAGATGCCATCATTGCTTGGGGCTTACTCCCTCTATTTACGAAGAGTTCAGTAGATCTGTAATAGGTTGCCTGGACAATTGGCGTGATTGGAAGATTGCGCACCCCTTTTAGTGCATTGTTGAAGCACTCATAAATGTTAGTTGTCATATGCCCCCAACGTCTCCCTTCATCATGTGCTTGTAGTCATTGTTTCTTTGGAATATCGTCGACCCACTTCACAGCATCATCAGACCAACCCCTGATTTGGTTCCTGTAGTGTGTGATGCTTGGTTGAGTATCCTGAAGGTAAAAAATTAATGTTGTTTAAGACTTAAAAAGGTAAATTATATATGCATTATTGTATACAAAAAAAAAAAATACTAACCCATATTTGTTATTTTTTTCTTCATCTCTGTGTTCTTGAAAGTCCTCAGAAAGTTTTGAGCTATGTGTCGAATGCAGAAGACATGGTGCCAATTACTGTCTAGACGCCTAACAGCACTTTTGATTGACTCTTGTCTATCTGAAATAAAACACAAGTCGGGTTGGGGTGTGACCCATAATCGCAAGCGTTGGAGGAAGAAAAGCCATGCATCAGATGTCTCACCCTCAACAATAGCGTATGCTATCGGAATGGTATTGTTACTCCCATCCTGAGTCATTGCAATTAGCAACGTCCCACGATACTTACCATATAACCACGTACCATCAACTGAAACAAGTAGCTTACAGTAAGCAAATCCTTCTATGCATGGTTTGAAACTCCAAAAGAGACGTTTGAAGGTAGCCTTCCCCGGAACAACATGGCCATCCTCAATAAACGGCATCATTTCGATATCAGTAATAGTTCCTGGGAGATAATGTCGAAGAGCAAGGAGCCAACTTGGAAGTTCTGTGTATGATTTCTCCCAGGTCTCGTATATCATCTCTATAGCCTTTTGTTTTGCAAGCCATGCTTTCCTATAAGTAGTAGTATATGTGTCCTTCGATTGTATGTGTGCAATTAACACTGGAACTGAGATTGTAGGATCCTCCTTTACCATTTGTAGAATGCTTTGACATATGAAAGCTAAGGATAGTTGTCTGTGATCTTGCGAAACCATTGTTGATGCACAACACAAGTATGTGGACCATGCAGTTTTGAGATCATCCAGACATGTGATTTCTTGCTAAGTATAACCCTACATCTCCACATACAGTTATCATTGGAACAACGGACAATCCATCTTTTGGTATCCGAGTGTTCAACCACAAAGTCTCGGGCCTGACTCATATGGTATTCCTTTATGCACCGCATTGCCGTTTCTTTCGTAGGGAATTGCATCCCCTCTTGTAAGTTGACAGGGCCTGGAACAACATAATATTGGTTTCGGGACATAGAGTGTACAAACTCATCTTCAATATATTCGGTATCGTTGGAGTTCACATTACGAAAGTGTATGGGAGGGTAAAAAAAAACACATATCTCTGTCCTCATCGTCGTTGATGGCATGTTGGGCAAGAATGTCATCTTCATTCTCACTAAAATCACCAACTTCTTCATTATGGACACCAGCAACAACACTGGCACGAACAACATCATTTGGGGTGTGTAGATGGAATGGTGAGTTGAGGTCAATGTTGTGGGTGGGTTCGGATGGCCGATGTGCTGATGAAGAGGGCATGAAGTGATGGCAGGTTTGCGTTTCGATAAAAGGATACGAACTTGGCATGGAGTGAGGGTATGAAGAGGGTGTTGGTTCAATATATGGTGGTTCTACGCGGGTTTCATCACAAGGGGCATCCACCAAACCTGCATAAACCGGCATTGTTGAAATACCAAGATGTTTAATTAGTTGAGCTTAATTGAAATATCATTAATTGAATAATTAATTGTTTAATTAAATTTGGAGCTTAATGATTTAGTTAATATTTAGTTTAATTAATTAATCATTTAATTAGAAAGGGATTCCATTAAAAAAATGCATTTTTGTTATTTTCTCAATGCATATAACATTACACTCTAACGCATCGCCTTACTTTGACGTCCAACCCACGCGAAGCAATGACGCCGTTCTTATCACAAGTTTGTTGCTAGCTTTTAAACACCCACTCTTCCATTAAATGAAATCAGTGTTGGTCTCATCAATTTGTGTGGGCATATTTGTAAAATGTAGTCCTACAATGATGATATAAACCAATAAAAAAGTGAGTATTATAGAAAGTTTTCAAAAGAAAATGTTACCAACACCACTCTTATATTTTGTTTGGTATATGAAGAAAACAACGGAAAAAAAAACTAGACTACGGCTTTAAGAACCCTAGTCTTATATTGATCAATCTAATTTAAAATTAAATGATAAATCTTGTTTTTTTTTTTTAATCTAATTTTGTGTATTGAAATAAGCCACGCGGACGGATTTGAATTGTGTGTTGTAAAAAAAGCACACAGTTTAACAAAGTTATTTGTAATAACGTTCCGATCTAAAACTGATGTTTGAGATCGTTTATAGTTGCTTTTGATAATAGGTAATCTGGACTGTCTGATCTGAAATTAATGGTTATGATCTCTAAGACTATTTGCTTTTTTTACAGCACACAATCCAAACCCCTACGCAGGCACCGTAAACAAAAGGCTTAAATGTGTCATTGGTCCCTGCACTTTCACCATTTTTTGGCTTTGATCCCTGCACTTTTTTTTGTTTGGCTTCAGTCACCGCAGTTTGTAAAAATTTTGTCATTAGTCCTTCTGTTAACTTCAAGTTAAAAAAAAAATGTTAAAACTAACGGTGTGCCACGTGGACCAGTTATTTCACGCCACGTGGCACACTGAAAGACAAAATTTTCATAATTAGAATTAATGAATTAAAATCATTGATTTTTAAGTAGTTTTTATATAGAAAGAAAAGAAATGAAACAAGGCTATGAGAAACAAATAAATGAAAGGGGGAGAAATATAGAAAGAAGGAACGAAATGAAACACATAAGCTTTGAGAAAAAGGGAAAAATGGGTTTCAATTTGAATTAGCTTAAAACAAAAGCAAAGGCTTCCAAAACGAGTAAATAGTCAATTTCTCCCCTTAAAATTGTAAGTTTCATCAATTACCCCCTTGAAATTAACAAAACTTCAATTACCCCCCTGAAATTTCACAACGTTAGTCAATTTACTCCCACCATCAAAATTTTCTGTTAGTGAACATGACGTTTTGCAAATATCCCCCTGAAGTTTTGCACTTATGTGCAAAATGACCTCCAAACTTAAAAATTTATATTATTTTTTTCTTAAAAACAAACAATTAATAGTTAAATATTAAAACTAACTATTAATTTTGGAATTTGGGAAAACTATATGCATATATACATCAAAATAGGCTCCAAAATGGGGGAAATTATGTATTTTTTAAAGTGACAATAATGGGATGATTTGTGGATTAATATTGGGGGTTGTGTAGTTTAAATGGTTTGAGCAAATTGTTGAAGGAGTTGGAGGAGTTAAAAGACTAAGATGGTGAAGAAGAAAATATAAATTTAAATCTGATTATTAATTTGTTTATAAACCTCTAAAAATAATAATTTGTCTATTAGAAATAACCATTATTGTCACTTTAAAAATACACATTTTTCCCTATTTTGATGTAAATATATATGTAGTTTTTCCAAACTCCAAAATTAATAGTTAGCTTTAATATTTAACTATTAATTGTTTGTTTTTAAGAAAAAAATAATATAAATTTTTAAGTTTGGGAGGCATTTTGCACATAAGTGCAAAACTTCAGGGGGGGTATTTGCAAAACGTCATGTTCACTAACAGAAAAATTTGACGGAGAGGGTAAATTGACTAACGTTGTGAAATTTCAGGGGTAATTGAAGTTTTGTTAATTTCAAGGGGGTAATTGATGAAACTTACCATTTCAGGGGGAAAATTGACTATTTACTCCTTCCAAAACAAATGCAGCTCATCATGAACATAAATTCAATGAAAACGTGAATGGAAACTAAAACAAGAATGCAAAAGCGAACTGATAAATGATGACGGAGGTCGAAATCGAAATTGAAACGTAAGGCAAGGCAACAAATCAGATTGGTTCAAGTTGAAACCGTACAAGCTATTTTCCCCCTTTTATCAGAGCTTATGTGTTCCTACATTTCGTTTCTTCTTTGTTTCTTTTCGATATCTTTTATTTTTTTAAATTTTTATTTCTAATTAAATAATAAGTAATATAAAATCTATTAAAAATCAATTGTTTTATTTTATTTATTCTAATTCTGAAGAAAAAAAAATCTTTTAGGGCCTGTTTGTTTCCAGAGAAAGTGGAAGGATGGAAGCTTATGGGATGGAAAGTTTCTTAGAATGTGGTCATTCCATCGTTTGGTTTCCAAAGATTGAGGAAGGAAAGATTGATTTGAGTGGGCCCATGCTCAAAAAGCTTTCCGCAGGGTTACGAGAAGAAAGTTAGAAACTTGCATCTTTTTAAGCAAAATGACATATATACCCCTGTTTTGTAGACATATTTGCAAGGGAGATAAATATTTCATTTTTAATGTTTGCGTTTCTTTTATTTGAAAGGTTTAATACATGCTTTGGTCCCTTAACTTATTTTTGGATTTCAATTTGGTCCCCTAACTTTAAATTGTCTCAATTTGATCCCCTAAGTATACTTCCGTTTACCCAAGTGGTCATTTCTGTTAGTATTTTTCAAAAAACGTTAACTTGAAATGAACTTATATCGATTCCATGATTATAAGTTCATTTCATTTAGGATTAGGAGTATATTTTTTACATATCTCTCTCGGACCCCATATCAACCTTTTTGGTTTAGCGTCTAATGAATCGAAATTATTTGTTGATTTATTGATATAATTTATATTTAACGGATCTATCTTTCGGATAATTCAAATTGAATCAATTGGATGTCCGAGTCGGGCCTATATGACATGACGATCAATAAAAATACTCTAAAACTCCATCTTTGTATATATATATATATATATATATATATATATATATATATATATATATATATATATATATATATCATAAATTTTAGCATCAATATATTTTTTTATTAATTATTTTAATTAGATTTTTTTTAAAGAATTATTTTAGTTAGATTATTTCTAACAAAAGAGTAAAGGAAGTAGAAACATTAGATTATTTGTGCGCGTGCGCAATATAGAAACATTATTATTTGTTTTTATTTTATAAATATATGCTACTTCCTCCGTCCCTCAATAAATGACCTAGTTGATTCTGACACACATACCAATGCATATGTTTTATCTTTGATATCTTCAATTCTCTACTAAAAAAAAATTATAAAAATTTAATATTTTAAAAATACTCATCGAGACGAATCCAACAACACCTTACATGATATTATTTATCTTTGTGAATTAGTATAAAAGTATGGTCAAAGTATGTCAAGTCAATAATGTATATTGTCAACTGGGTCATTTATTAAGGGATGGAGGGAGTACTTTATATAATATAATATCAATTTTTAATGTAAGGATATTTATGTCATCATTTTAATAAACATAGATCTATCTTTCCTTTGTCTTTCTTTCCACTTTCTTTCATACCAAACGGTTAATAATCATCTCACTTTCCATTCACTTTCTACTCTCTTTCATTCCTTCAACAATCTTTCCTCTTACTATCTTTCCTTTCACTTTCTTTGATCTTCCAAACAAACCCTTAGTGTGCCACATGGCGTGAAATAACTGGTCCACGTGGCACACAGTTAGTTTTAATTTTTTTTTAATTTAAAGTTAACAGAAGGACTAATGACAAATTTTTTACAAACTGCAAGGACTGAAACCAAACAAAAAAAATGCAGGGACCAAAGCCAAAAACTGATGAAAGTGCAGGGACCAATTACACATTTAAACCTAGAGAAATGCTAGGGACACACTCCCTAACACACTCTTTAACACACTCCAATAAAAATTAGCCACATCACCACTTCTTTTTATGCATTTAACCTGCCACCGGATCCACATGTTTAAGGAATAAGCATTATCTTTTGTCCACCTTCTTCCACCAGTGTCTTTTATTTTGCAGAGAAAGAGACTACCATGGAAACCCTTGTCGACGATGGTGGTGCCAGAAACTTCAACAAGATCATCCTCCTTGAAAATTAACGGCACCGACCTAAGAAGACCACTAAAATGTCATCATCCCCAATTCGACATCCATGATTCCAATACTTGTTTCCTCGCTCACCATCACCAGATTCAACATGATTCTCTTTTCTTTCTTTATTTCATTTTGCAATTACACAAATTGAGAGGAGGGGTGGTTGTTAGAAATTGAATTAGAACTGTTGGAGAAGGGAACTGAAATTGAGAACAAGAATGGGGAGAAATGGAACTATATATGATAAAAATAAATTGCTGCTTTCACCCAATTCACTAGCAGAAGGAAAAAATTTGTTGCTTTCTTTGCCAAATCTCACGACAGTGTGTTGCAATTATTTTTTTTTTTTATAACACTAAGTATAAACTTTTGCCAAACTGAAAGACACCATGAATAGATCTAGAAAGTACGATTTTGACGTGATGTGATAGAGTTGTTGTTAATGTTTTTATTTTATTTAAAAAAGACAAAAACAATGTGTTATATTGCAACAGGTATAACCGGTTACTAGGTAAAGGGAAAAAGAAATGGAATGAAGTGGCATAATATGATTAGAGTGTGTCAAAAGAGTGTGTTAGGGAGTGTGTCCCTAGCATTTCTCTTTATCATATATAGTTCCATTTCTCCCCATTCTTGTTCTCAATTTCAGTTCCCTTCTCCAACAGTTCTAATTCAATTTCTAACAACCACCCCTCCTCTCAATTTGTGTAATTGCAAAATGAAATAAAGAAAGAAAAGAGAATCGTGTTGAATCTGGTGATGGTGAGCGAGGAAACAAGTATTGGAATCATGGATGTCGAATTGGGGATGATGACATTTTAGTGGTCTTCTTAGGTCGGTGCCGTTAATTTTCAAGGAGGATGATCTTGTTGAAGTTTCTGGCACCACCATCGTCGACAAGGGTTTCCATGGTAGTCTCTTTCTCTGCAAAATAAAAGACACTGGTGGAAGAAGGTGGACAAAAGATAATGCTTATTCCTTAAACATGTGGATCCGGTGGCAGGTTAAATGCATAAAAAGAAGTGGTGATGTGGCTAATTTTTATTGGAGTGTGTTAAAGAGTGTGTTAGGGAGTGTGTCCCTAGCATTTCTCATATGATAAAAATAAATTGCTGCTTTCACCCAATTCACTAGCAGAAGGAAAAAATTTGTTGCTTTCTTTGCCAAATCTCACGACAGTGTGTTGCAATTAAATTTTTTTTTTATAACACTAAGTATAAACTTTTGCCAAACTGAAAGACACCATGAATAGATCTAGAAAGTATGATTTTGACGTGATGTGATAGAGTTGTTGTTAATGTTTTTATTTTATTTAAAAAAGACAAAAACAATGTGTTATATTGCAACAGGTATAACCGGTTACTAGGTAAAGGGAAAAAGAAATGGAATGAAGTGGCATAATATGATTAGAGTGTGTCAAAAGAGTGTGTTAGGGAGTGTGTCCCTAGCATTTCTCTTTTAAACCTAAACAAAAACCATTTTCCATGTGTCTTTGTTTAACGAAAAGAAGAAGGTTAGGGTTTTGGAAATCGTGCAGAATGATTCGCTCCAATGGCGGCGTTAGGCTTCTTTCATGTCTTCTCAACCGTGACGCCTGCAAATCCGTATGCGATCTTTCTCTCACGCTCCTTAATCCATCCATTTTATTTGCTGCTTATCTTTTTTCGTTGGTGAATTTCAGATCTGTGAAGGAGTGTTCAATAGGACATTGTATTCTGGACTCTGGACTCTTTCCAGAGTTATTGGAGGAGGTACTTGTTATTCACCCTTTTCTTTTCTAAACAAATACTATCATCTTAAGATTTACCCTGCTAATTTTACAGATGCAGTTAGACAAGGACATGGCGTTAATCTCAAAAACCGGGGACTACCAAGCTCATCAATTCGCGGCTCATGTATTAATTTTAAAACACAAATGCATTAGAGTACGTAGTATTAGTGGAGCTTTGATTATTGACTTTTATCTTCCCTTTACAGCATCCCTGTCAAAAGACAGCAATTATGCCGCGTTTGTAGATTGGGCCCCGAACTGCTTAGAGAAAGATAAAAACCTCATGTTTGATTATTACCGTGACGTTCATATTGAATATGCTTCTCCCCCTCTTCGCGGCATTATCCCTACAGCGCCTCCTGAAGATTGCATAAATTGCTCTCCGAAGTTTGGAAAACATCGAGACTATATTGAAGAAATATCCGAAGAAATAAAGAGGTGCACACCTTTTCTCTTTATTCAATGTAGAGGATGCACATAGAAACTTGCATAATACTGAAGGATCGTTCTCATCTTTTTATGTTCTTTATTTCTTCTTCATCTTAGTATTATTCTATTATTTGACTGGTTTGTGTGCCAAACACACTGATGCAGACCAGCAGTGAAACAAGCAATAAACACCAACAAGTAGAAGTATTGTTGGTATTATTGAATTAGAAATTGCAAATGCAGATGGGAGCATACTACCAATCCACCCCAGAGCTGAGCTCCATAGAGAGATTACACTTCTCTGCCTAACAAACAGAAAACAAACTTCTGCATGACTTTCCCCCATTTTTTAAAACCATATTCGACATGTAGAAGTATTGAAAGATCTTTGTACATTCCTTATTCCATTTTTTTTTCCTTCCTGCATATAAAGGCAAGGTCATGGCTTTCCTCACTCTGAGAAGGTGTACAGAAAAGTTGACTCTGTAATCGGAGATCTTTGTCATGACTGTGCCAGACGCATGTTCCAAGTTGTTGTCTAACAACGGAGACCCTATAATAAGGTAACACTGAATGATCATTTTCATGTTTTGATGTTTATTTCTTTTTCTGTCCTATCTTTTTATTATGGTGGCTTTAAGTTAAAAGTTATGTAGTAAGAGTAGTAATATGCTACGTGTGGGATAAAATCATGGTTATGGTATTAAATCAAACTTAGAGTTTGGAATGATGAATACGTAATGAGCTAGAATTCTATGGTCTCCTTTAGTAATGCAGGGCTGTGTTTAATTGCCACAATTTGTTATGTTTTATCAATATATTTCGTTTTATTTTGGTCATATAACATGTTTATTCTATTATTTGACTGTTTTGTGTGCTAATAATCACTATGTTTATAAAGCTTGACATAGCTTAACAAATAGATTGTTTTTGCTGTATAGCTTTGTTCTCTGTATAAACTGTATGTGATAATTATATATTTCTAGATTTTTATCTTCATTTTGGGAGATATACGCTTGGTTCTGAGCTATACCTTATCACTATTTTGCATATTTATACTAATTTTGACGTTTTTACTGGATTTCATTGCATATTTTTTACCTTTCATACGTACTTGGTCACTTAGGTTTTGTCGTGTGTTTGAGGCCCATTTAAATTAACTTTGGTTTGAGGCATGATTTGTTTTAGCATATCTTTGGTGCTTGTTCGAAGTTTTAAGGCTGTGTTGTGTTAAAACCATTTTTTATAAGCCGAAGTATTGAACGGTCTTTCTTCATTTCTTGTTTTTTTTCTTTTTTTTTTTTTCTTTCTTTCTTTCTTTCTTTCTTGAACACAAGGATGCCCTCATATCCTCCCCATTGTAATTTCCTTCTCTCTGACAGTATTAGTTTTTTTTTTTTTTTTTTTGTATTGTGACTTGCAGGAAGATGTAATTCCATCTTGGGCAACGGCAACATTATTATCTTGTCAAGGTTATATTATATAGGTCATGCATCTTAGTGGTTCAATGAGCTAGCAATGACTTTTAAGTTTACTAATATATTTGTGTAATGGTAGTTTGGAACAATATGGGTATGTTTGGCAACACAAATAAGCTGGCTTATATAGCTCAATGCTGTTATCACTCACCAAATTTTCTGCAATGCATAATATAATAATTGTTTGCATGGTGTTTCTTCATACAATATAAAATAAAAACACATGATTTAAATTTCTTAATTATGGCGACCAAACTTCTTTGGGAAAAGACTTGGTTTTTGCATTTTTTGTTAAATTTCCTATCTATATTTCTCTTTCAAGTCACTAAAAAGGCTAAATGTTTTCTTCGATAGTTGATTTATTTTTCTGGATTTAACAAGCTCAGATGCTTCTACCCGCCATAATATGATTACTAAGGAATATAGTGTTTCTTTATTTTAGATTAGATATGTTGATGATGTGTTATAAAGAGAAAGATATAGATAAAAGGAGCTATTAAACGTGTTGAAAAATATTTGATGTACCGATTTGCAGAGCATCATCACGTGGACTTTACAAGTCTACACTTTTCAAGCACTACATTGTGATGTATTAGTAAACCAACGCTTGTTTTTTGGACCATATACCTAAGTCAACAATACTCCTATTTTGCAATTTGCTAACATATCATTTTCACCTTTTCGGATTCTCTTACTCAATCCCAAAAGTCTATTTGGAGGAATGATCTTCACCAAGGTTAAGGTGATTAGTGCTAACATTTGCCTATCAAAGAAAATAAAAAATTGGTTTGCTACAGGTTTTTAGTAACAATCAAGCATATGTTATAGGAATTTAGCGTTACATAATTAGTTTATTTTAAATAACATTTAGCTTGTGTCATTTTAATCTTTTAGCCTCGAGGGTTGTATTTAAACTTGGCCTTGTGCCTCATTTGAAATCAATCAATATTTCAACAATTATCTTATTCTCTCTAAAACCCTAAAATTCCCATTCAACTATTTTAACATGATTTCTCTTTTGTACCAAATGCTATTCTAAATGATTAGAATTCCTACACCCGAGAATTGAATTTTACCGGTTCGTCCGTAGAATCCATTTTACCGTCTCAGCATAGTATTTGTGAATTTTATATTTCTGATCAGTTGTTCATAGGTTTCATACGATTTCTCCATGATTGATTAAAATCACGTTCAACAAAATTTTTACACTAATGTCTGTCTAGAAAGGGATTCCATTAAAAAAAAAATGCATTTTTGTTATTTTCTCAATGCATATAACATTACACTCTAACGCATCGCCCTACTTCGATGTCCAACCCACGCGAAGCAATGACGCCGTTCTTATCACAAGTTTGTTGCTAGCTTTTTTGTTTGGTAGATGAATAAGATAGATTTTGTAGTGGATTTGGTGGATCAAATTGTCACCATAGTTTATATTAATGATAAATGCTAGTAACGTTCACTTTTAAACACCCACTCTTCCATTAAATGAAATCAATGTTGGTCTCACCAATTTGTGTGGGCATATTTGTAAAATGTAGTCCTGCAATGATGATATAAACCAATAAACTAGTCAGCATGCCACATCAGTGTTTTCGTACAGTCAGATGAGTAGAGGGTCCAAAATCAAAGAATTTTTGAATTACAAGGGGGAATCTCCAAGTTTTTTTTTTCCTAGGGGAGTAAGCCAAAAGACCCTCAAATGGCACGGGGATAAAAGCCTAATAACCCTAAAAAGAATAAATAAAACAAAGCCATAGTTGAAGAAAGAAATCTTGCAAATTGGTAAAACCATTAAAACAAAATCAATAAGACAGTCCTAGAATTCATAGAAATAAATATTGAATAAGGGAATATTGAATTTCTTTTTGGCTCTTTAAGAACTATATAAGATATAAATGTTATAAAACAATTTTATGTGCAATTCTTTGAGAGATGCATGAATATTAAACGAAATGTTAGTGACGAAATTTCAGCTTGTTAAAACAGATTGTGAGTCAACGTAAAGTCAAACTTTATGAAGAAGGTTTTGACGAAAATTGAGAATTCAACAAAGAAGATGGCTTGCAAGGCACAACTAAATAGTATGGTGCGTTTCGGTGGTTTTTTTTTCTATTAATGTCGATAGTTGAGAGTGGATTTTTAAGAACCTGATGTACAAAGACTTCAATTCAACAAAATATCAATCGATGAAGAACAATTTTGGAATGTTTGTTGACGATTTCCTAAGAATAGCTCAGAATCATGATTGTGGCATGTCACTATAATGACAATTACATAGTTTCTTCTCTATAAACATATTCTAACTTTTCAAAACTTTTTTTTTTTTTGTGTAAACCATGTACCATCCGCACACAACTGTAAAGACTAATCTTTCAAGCAGCATGAGACGCAAATGGGCGGCAAGCTCTCCCTAAGAACTCAAAGCTGGATTCGAACCCAGAACCTTAGTTAAACTAGAAGAGACATCTATTATTCATCTAAGCGTTCTTAGGTAGCTTTTCAAAACTTTAAGTATACCTTCTATCATCCTTTAAGTTCATTTAATTTTTTTTGTAATTTCAATTCAAAATACTATATATTTTCAGCAAATTTACCTTTCAAAGCACTATCTTTCAATTCCTTTACTTTCACGCAATTTTAATTCAATTGCCATCTTAATTAAAGTCTTATAGTTTTTTCAACAAATCAACCTCAAACCTTTTTTTACCAATTTCAACCTTCAAACCCGAGCTTGATTTGTTGAAATTTTTCAAAATAGTGATTCTACCTATTAACTTGTTTAGACTACAACAGTCATACTGGTTAAATATTTACTTGTATTTCAGATTTGGTTGACTTTCCTTAAACCAAAACAAATTTATAGTAACTTAAAAGAGATCTTTGCAAACCGTTACGAGAGGTCTACTCAAAAGATCACTTTGTTGCCCCTTTCACTTGATTGCCAGGGTAGAGGGCATCTGTATCCACAGACATCTATGTACCATGCAGCAAATGCTATATTTGATATGCAAACTACAATTTCTTTCTAAATACAAAACAGTTCAATATTCTTCTTATACAGGTGAGGAAGAAAGTAGAAAATCTGGTTGTTTTCTCTGTAGCAGTATCCCACAAAAGGGACACAGCGGTTTTGAGGGTACTGCTTGAGAAGATCTGTTTGAAGAGTCTGAATCTATACAAAATGAAGACATTCTAAAAAGTGGTTCCGGCGCCAACCTAATTAACACAAACCTATGACAACATACACAAAACCATAGCGGGGTACTAGGACAAACCTCCATACAAACGGCACATCTCAATAATTGCATGACTCCACTGCTTAACATTTTTTGGGCACAAACCTGCTATTTAAGAGAATACAAATCATTGTGATTAGCATATTTTAAGTTCTAATTGAATCCACTACATTTGATGACTTCATCCTTCAAGCATAGAAACAAGTTCACAGTTGTTAATACTGTTAGGGATGAAAGTTTAAGAACAAAAATGCTTCTTTTATTCAATATCAAATCCTTTACACTTTGTACAAGTGCTTATGTTTATATGATGCAGCTACTGACTCTATATCAGACACAATGAAAAAACTAACTTCTATATGGGCTCAAGTCCAAGATATACAATACAAGACCCAAGACAGAAATATTTAAATCTAACAAATACTCAAATTCATGTAAGAAGCTTTCTACTAACTCTAAGGAATTTTTTTATCTACAACAATTTACTCATCCAAGTTAAGGAAAAGATAAGCACAAAAAAACAAAGGAAAAGTTAAAAAATCATAACCATAAATTTTTTTTGCAATTTTTCTAAAATTTATTGATGAAAAACCCCTTCCCAAAATATTTTCTAACTTCAATAGTTACAACAAAATCCTTATATTGTTCCTTATAACTGAAAAGGGAAAGCAAAATTTTCTTTACTAAAGAAAAATGTTGATGGAGCTTGCATGTGTGGGAGCTTTAGTGTACCGGACTGCCCTTTTTAAAGAAAAATGTCAATAGATCATCATGAATGACAATGAGCTGTAATGTACTGTTGGATGAGTAAAGCGGATTTTTTATTTTTGAAAAAAAAAAACATCATTTATTTTTCAGTATACCAATTATGGTATACTCCATTAAGCCATTTGGCAATTTTCAGTATTGCATTCCAATTTCTAAAAAAAAATAAAAAATGAAAAGAATTGCACCGACATTGCAATTATATATAGTTTAAATTTTTTTTTTTGGTAGAAGTAATTATATACAGTTTCTAATGCAATCAGATAGTCATTCTCCACCTTTTTTGGGAAAATATTAGTGTAAATTACTCGTATTGACATCTGGTTAGCCTTAATTCCAGGACAGAAAGTTTGTGTATAAACAAAACAGTACCTTTTCTCATGACTAACTATACAGTAAGCAATAGGAAAAAGGAAAGCTATCTAAAACATAAAGGTTAATGCAAGCAGTAACTTTTCTCATGAGTAACTTTTGATGCAATGGATTTTAACTGGTCATGTATGTCTTCCTGATTTAAAGCAACCCATTGTTCCATCTGTGCTAAATGCACAGATGGAATATTTAACTAGGACTAGCATAGGATGATGAATATAAAACAAATACGGATAACTAAATTCATGTGTTGTATTTATAGAAATCACCGGAAAGCAATTTTTTTAGCATCAGCTAAGCAGAGAGTTATGCACATGCAAAATAATTGTTTAATTAACAGTATTTGGTATTATAGAGCTCTTGTCACACACTAAGAATCACGCAAGCGTTAGATTGTTGCATGTAAAAATATTGGTCCAACATAGACCCATAAAAGTGTGTGATACAAATCTTAGATCATATAATCAAAGTTGTGTAAGTACTTTTTTTTAACAGTTTATTTTATCTATTAAACATACATAAACACATTATTTTAGTTGTGTTCACTTGCTTTGGAGGTCCTTAATTTACTTTTAAAAAAATTAAATAGGTCTCTTAAAATAAGAGACTTCAACCAAATAACGAATTGTTCAGAATCGGAAGGTCAACATAAAAATGCTTCAAATGATGACATTTGTTGAAGAATAAAATTTGGTGAAATTTATTTTGTGATTCGAAGATAAATACTCAAGATATGGAATGATTTTGTGAATCAATTTCCAAGATAAATACCCTACGCAATAAGTATAATTTTTAATATTGCTTGATTCCCAAGATAAATACTCCTGACTTTGTTTTTGATTCAATTTCGTCCAATTTCTCTTTGTAATACTATCTATAAGGTTGTAAGTAAAGTAGTTGTGGAGCGGCTTAAGGAGTATATCCCATGTTTAGTGTCGCCTTTTCAAACGGGATTTGTGTCTGGAAGAAGCATACACCCTCCGGTCATAAATATAAGCTAAATTTTATGTTTTAGATTCATTCAATAAATAATGTATGTGGTCTTTATTGTAGACAACATACATCATTTATTAAATGTATCTAAAATATGAATTTTTTCTTATATTTGTGACCGGATGGTGTACATGGGAACATATAGTAGCTCAGGAGTTGGTGCATAGTATGAACAGAATGACTGGTAAAAAATGTTATTTGTTAGGTGAAGTTTAGCATGGGAAAGGCTAATTTTTCCCACCATGGGAAAGTTAGTTTTTAACCATTAGATCAAACCAAGAACACATCCTTACCATACTCCCTCATCACTAGATTTTGTAATTTTATTATTTTAAAATCATTTTTTAAAAACAAAAAATATATTTCGAAATTAAAATAAACATTTAAAAATAAAAAATAAACTTAATTTTGGAAATTAATTTCCATATTTTTAAATTTATTTTTTATTTTTATATGTTTATTTTAATTTCGAAATATATTTTTTGTTTTTAAAAAATGATTTTAAAATAATAAAATTACAAAATCTAGTGATGATGGAGTATGGTAAGGATGTGTTCTTGATTTGATCTAATGGTTAAAAACTAACTTTCCCATGGTGGAAAAAATTAGCCTTTCCCATGCTAAACTTCACCTATTTGTTATTGAAGTAGACTAGGCAAAAGCCTAAGACATGATCAGTTGAAATTTTATTTCGAGAACTTTGTCTGAAATTAATTTCCCAGAAGCCTTGATTAGTGTTATTATGCATTCATTTACTAGTTTTGAGTCAAATGTGAAATGGAATGGTGCCAGAGCAGATTACTTTAGGACTCGGAGAGGAATTCATCGAGGAGACCCAATATCGCCTTATTTGTTCATCTTGTGTATGGATAAACTTTCCCGCATGATGTTGCATGAAGTTAATCAAAGGAACTGGAAAATCGATCAAGGTTGGTAGAAGGGGTCCTGAAGTCTCGCACTTAATGTTTGCAGATGATTTATTGTTATTTAGAGAAGCTACGAAGATTCAAATGTGGTGTGTGACTCATAACTTGCACCAGGTTAGTATGCTATCTGGTCAAAAAGTTAGTAATGAGAAGACCAATATGTTCTTTTCTAAGAATGTGTCAAGAGGAATGCGTGAGGTTTTGGTACATCTTTCTGGATTTCGAGAAACTCACTCTCGAAAAATATTTGGGAGTGCTTCTTCTGGGTCGTGCCCCTCGAAAAGAGCACTTTCAATATATAATTGATCAACTTAATAGTAAATTAGTAGGGTGGAAACAAAATTACATTTTATCCTTAAAATCCTAGTTCAAGAATTTGTCTACACAATGAGGACAAGGAAGGTGCTTAAAACATGGATAAATTGTTCAAGCAACAACGTCCCTAAACCTTCATCCTGGTTAACAAGGTGCTTAAACATAGAAAACGATATTATTTTTCAAAAACAAATTTTGGTTAGCTATTAATTTAAGGATTCATTATACCGGTATACATAAAAAAAAAAAAAAAAAAAAAAAAAAAAAAAAATCGAGTACAAAATGATTAATTTTGGTTAGCTATTAATTTATCATACCACAAATTTTTATTTTTATTTTCTTCATAAAATGATGTTCTCGACGGTGTTGTTTGAGCTCGCGCCGGTGGATGACCGGTCGGTGGTGGCAGGACTGTCGTTGATGTTAGCCGGATTGTGATATGTGTGTTTGTGTTTTCTGTTTGTTGGGTGTATGGTGGTTTTTGTGTGCTGTCGGGTCTTCGTTGCCGACAGTTGTTTGGTACATGTTTGTTTGCTTTTGTTATTGACCAGAGATTGGGTGGCATTAGATTTGTAGTCGTTTTGATGTGGTTCAATTTCAAAAACCCGAAAGGGTCTGACCGATTTCAAAAACCCAAAAGGGTAAGGTTGTGTTAACTCGAAAGGGACATGTTTGTTTGCTTTTGTTATGCATATGTTTGTTGTGTTGGTGGCCTCACTACTTTGGTTCTTTGATGTTTTCAGATATGCAGGTTTCAAGTCGTCTTGTCAGCCTACACTTTAATATGTAATGCTCGAAAGTGCTTTTTGTTTGCTGCTTGACGAAATTGATGTATCCCCATTTAAATTGTACCTTGGTCAGGTTTAATATCCCCTTAGTCTTTGTATCACTTTCTTTTTAATTAACTTAATCTTCCTTTTGACTAAAAAAAAATCATAAAACGATAAAGCGAATTCATAAAATATATTTATAAAGTGCACTTTATCCATCCCACTTAAATTCCGAGGCAAAGGGTTTTTTCAATTTCAATTATACTCTTAAATAAATTGGACTATAAAAATGCTATTTTGTTGGTCTTATTAAAAAAGATAAAAATTTACATTGTATTTGTTATATTGTTGATATATCATTATAAAATATGAATATAATTTGTTACAATATGAAAGAGCAAAATATCTATTATTTATACATATACTTTTAATCAAAATCAAAATAATTTTAATCAATATTTTTAAAAAAAGTTGTATATAATTTATATGTACTAACATTGACACAGAGTGTCTATGTGAACATTGTATATAAAGTGACATTGTAAAATAAACACCATCAAATCCCAGCTAAACATGCACCAAGGGCCACACATTATACGAAAAAAGAAAACGTATAAACAAACGATTACAATTATCATTGCGATCAAATCAGAAAACACATCATGTTTTCGAATCAATTACCTCCTCTTTATTAAAGCTTCCCTCACTAGTAAGTTTTGCATCATTAACCTCCACAAAAACACCACCACCTGGGATGGTATAAAGTGCACTTCTCCATAGCCCATGGTATTTCTTTGATAATTTTGTAGAATGATTAACATACTCTATTAAGCTCAACAACAATGACTAACCCCTCTCACATCCAATCCCATGAATCTTGCCCCCCATCTATTTAAAAACTAAGCTGTTTTTGACCAAAAAAGCAATAATTTAAACTGCAAAAATTTAATAAACAACTAGGAAGCAGTAATTTTAAAAATTTACATATTTAAAATCATTATTTTAATAAGATTTAAAAAGCTATTATTAGATATTTATATAAGAAAAAATAGAATAATATTTGACAAAAAAAAAATCACACTACTGTTATTCTTATAAAGATAATGGTAAAACTAATATATACTAATTAATATTTTTATTTTTGAAAGAGATTAATCAACCAAAATCATTATAAAATAGGTGTGATTTTTTTATCTTGTGATGGAGAATGATGCACTTCATCCATCTCACAATCACAATAGATGATAAATGAAATAAAATAATTATGATTTTATTAAATTATCCTTATTAATCATTGTGTAAATTGAAGAATAATAACTTAGAAATGATGCGCATGATACTAATTAGAAGGTATAAGTGGTTCCTTAAAAAGAAAAAAGACACAGGCGGAAAAAAAAAAATTAAAACTACATTGAAACACTTCAATTTTTTTTAATAAATGTGATGTAAATATGGAAAAAGGGGGAAATTTTATTTGTTTTTGGTCGGAATGTATGGTTGTTTTTGTTCGGTCCAAGTTTGATTCTGATCTAAAAGAGACGAAAGGGGAACAAATTGAAAATTTAACTTCATACCCCACATTTATACTCTTACCCCTAAAAACATATAAACTACCCTAAACACCTTTAATTCTAACAAATTTAAAATATTTTTTAAAAAATAAAATCACATATCCCTCGATAAACAAAATTATCCGAAATTTACAAAACTGATCCGTTTTTTTCTTTCTAAAGACCTACTAATTTAGGGGATCAACCCTACCACACGTTGATATGATCTGGTATGAATATTTATATTAGAAGTTTTGTTTTTGGAAATATTAGGTATACAATTTTGAAAAGAAAAAAAATCACTTCTACTTAAATCTTTCACTAGAAGTGAAAAAAAATCTCTCTCAAGTGGTTAGAAGTTCATCTTTTATGGTGAATAAATGGGGAATATGAAGTTCGAACCTCAACCCCTACTTGTATAATCAAATGTCCATACTAACTAAACTAAGCTCAATGGAACCTAGAAATCAATTTAAATTCAATGCACTATCTGATGTTCACATTCATCATATTTAAGAATTGACTTCCAATGACATATTTTGTACGTAACTAAATTTTTGTTTCAAATACTTTATCAAATCTCTCTAAAAAGAAATCTTCGAGTATGGATGTCCATACCCAATCTTTTGTTTTTTTAAACTTGAAGAAATTTGAAAACATTTACATTTTTTTCATCTGAAAATATTTAGGAGATAGAATGAAGGGTGTTTTAGATAGTTCTTGTGTTTTAGGAGTGTAGGAGTAAAAACGGGGGTATGAACTATGAAGTCAGATTTTCCTATAGAAAATGAAGTCTAGCCCAATCCATGAGAACCACAGTCACAAATTTTGGCTTCTTTTGGCAACAAGGCGACAAATCCGAAAACCATCGAGCCAAACATGATTTGGCATAGAGCGGGATTGAGTTCAATTTTGAAAACAGAATACGACCGTTGAGTTGACGAGAAAGAGCAAAACAAACTCAAAAAACGATAACACATTTCAATTTCATAGACACTATGAGACGCCATGGTTGGCAACGTCCTCTTCATCCTTTACAGGTAAAAACATCATCCTTTCTATTTTTCATTTTTGTTTTAAATTAAGCACAGATCCTTGATTGAAATTTTGAAAATCTGACAGTTTGTAGGCATGGGAATTTATAGTTTCCTGGTGGTGTGTTTCTATACTTTCCTCGGACTTTTCCTCGGAAATCGAACTGCTGAGATAACACTCACCTCCATATTTTCCTTCATGGTAATTTATCTATTCAATGCTCTTGTTTTCTTAATCATGCATCTAAATGTTCTTTAAGTTTTTCGTTTTTCCCAAAGTGGTACTTTAAGTTTCAAAAGTCTCAAACAAGTCCTTTTAGTTTTTGAATCGTTTCAAACAAGTCCTATTGTAGATACCATAGTTGGTAATTGCTTCCTTGAACTCATCTTTGGTACCAAATCTGGTTCCTAACACCCACTTAAAATTAGTCATCTTTTTAGGCATGACAAATGGTGGATAATGCTCTTTGTTGTTATCATTTGAATCATCACCATCATCCTCTAAAATGACTAGTTTGAAACGATTCAAAAACTAAAAGGACTTGTTTGGGACTTTTGAAACTTAAAGGACTTGTTTGGGACTTTTGAAACTTAAAGGACCACTTTGAGAAAAACGAAAAACTTAAAGGACATTTAGATGCATTTGACCTATACTATTATTATATACTAGTTTTTTTTTTTTTTTATATGGCAAAAAATCAAAGATGAGTCCATAACAAACAATCAATGCAATGAATTATTTATTTTTGAATTGGTGAATATTTATTAACTCGTGAGTCGATCTGTGCTAAACCGATCGAAGGTACACTGTGTTTGGTTAAATACAGTCCTATGAAAATTGACTTAAACCAATTCAAAGTACAATCCAGTGCAATGAATGAATTCAATTTAGGTAACAGAAATGAAGGGGCTGGTGCAATCAGACTGCAGACAGACTAGAATGAACCAGATAAGCCCTCTAAACTAGCAGAACTTAAAGAGGAGGGATTTAGTCCTACATCGGATAGATAGGATTCTTGACAAGAGTTTATAAAGAGGAGGCACTCCTCACCTTACAAGCCGGTTTTGTAAGGATGAGTTAGGCCTTTATATTCATGACACCAATGCCACCCCATCAACTGCTTTCTGTTTCAAGGCTCCCACACCCACCAACACAAAGAGGAGAAGAATTCAAATTGACCCTTTTTTTGCTTAAATTATCTTCGGTGGGAAGCCTATTTTGAAAAAGCCTAGAAACTAGTAAATAAGCATTTTAGGCCTGGAACTGTAAGCGTCTATCGATTTAGTTCCTAAAATTTACAAATTAGCCCATTAAGTTAAAGAATATCAATCAATTTAGTTCCTCCATCAAAAAAATTCTTTAGCAAACATCTACCAAAACCAATAAAAGATATAAATATTGATTTAAATAGTCTTTTGGTACATCAAAACAAGCATACAACCTTTATAACATAGGTGCAAAGTTTAAAAACTGGACCAAGTTGATTGATATGTTTTAATTTAAGGGACTAAATTGCTATTTCTCAAATTTTAGGGACTAAATTGACCACCCGTTACAATTTCAAGGACTAAAATGTATATTTACTCGTGATTTTATTTAATTAGTTTATTTCCTCAAATTATTATCCATGTCGTGTTTGGTATCCAAGTGTGTGCTTGATAGTATACTAGTAATAATAATTTTGTTGTTTTGCTCAGGCAATCTCAGTTATGTTTTTGTTTGTGAGGTGTACGGCAATTGATCCTACAGACAGAACCAGTTTCAAGAAGAAGAAGAAAAAAGCCAAAAGGAATGCAATTCCTAAGCTTAACTATGGATTCATTATTGGTCAGATTGTGGTGAGGTTTTTCAGGAGGGTGGAAAAGAAATTGCTTAGGACTTTCATTCAGAGAAAGTACCTTGATCCGTTGAAGACGAGTGCACAAGTGGAGCCTCTTCTCCCATTTCCATTTGTTATGAAAGATGATGACGATGCTGTTGTCCCTGATCTTAAAGAGGACGACATCTCATTTTGCACACTTTGTGATTTTGAGGTGCTTCAATTACTTTTAATTTGACAGCTTCTAATGTGTCACTTTTTTTTTTTAATCTTAAGCGTGGAATTTAATTAAATTAAAGTCATTAAACTCTATTTATATGTGAATCAGGTGAAAAAGCATAGTAAGCACTGCAGAACTTGTAATCGTTGCGTTGAAGGGTTTGATCACCATTGTAGGGTCAGTATCTGTTAGGCTTTTGGCATTTGTAGATTCTTTCTGCTCTTCTATTATTTGATATATATAGTTTTCTTCTCTTGTTTTCAGTGGTTGAATAACTGTATCGGGAAAAAGAACTACACAACGTTCTTTCTTTTGATGATTTTCGTCCTGTTAATGGTTAGTACTCAGTAGTATACATAATTGAATAAATGCTTCAATTTAGAGCACACAAAAAAAGTGTTTCGCTTAGATTTAGCCAAAACGTTTCCAACACCATGTGTTATGTGAACAGCTTATCATTGAAGGAGGGACTGCAATTGCGATATTTATCAGGTGCTTTGTGGATAAGAGGGGAATAGAAAAGGAGCTTCACAGGAAGCTTTTTCTAGAGTTTCCAAGAGGACTTCTGGCCACCATATGTGTAATAGTCATCTGAATTGTTTTTGGGAAATTTTGTATTCTTCCCTTGACATTTGAACCTTCTATTTAACATCAATTCTGATTTTCTTTGAACTTCGTGAAATGCTACAGGTGTTTCTTCTATTATTGACAGCTTATAGTTCAGCTGCATTGGGGCAACTTTTCTTCTTTCACGTTCTCCTAATACGAAAGGTAGTTTTCTTTCCTGCTTTGGAATGTTGTCTATGTTTCAATATTATGATAAGCAGACGCTTAATGATAAGTTTGTCAAACTATTTAGAAGACAAGTACATACTTTGATAAGCAGTTTACCAAAGTGCTCCAGCCTTTGATTTTCTGTGCAGTTCTTTTGTTGCTATATTGACTCTTATTTGATTTGTTTCATAAAGGGGATGAGGACCTATGACTATATTCTGGCAATGAGAGAAGAGAATGAAGCCATGGAATTGGAATCATTTGATGATTCTGACCTTTCATCAGATGACAGCATTGATTTTGACTCACCTGAAAAGCCAACACTAATGTCAAGGATTTTATGCAAAGGACAGGTAAGAATTAGATAGACTGCACCGTTTTATGCTTTCATTCTGTCTCAAACCTTACAGAGAAGCTTGTTTTGAGTTTTCAGAGCTCACCTAGGTTGTCTATCAAGATTGAACGGGATACCGAACCTTCCCCTTTGATCAACACAAAAAGGTTTCACGTAAGCATTAACCCTTGGAAACTCGTAAAGTTGACCAGAGAAAAAGCTCTACTTGCAGCTGAGAAAGCGAGGGAAAGGCTCGTGCGAGAAAGACCAATGAGGGAGCACAGTTCATTAAGACCTCTTCCATTGGAGACAAAATGCGGACCATTGACGAATGCGGATAAAAATATTGGCAATGAGGGATCTGGGTCAACACCTTTTATAGCAAAAGGAGAACTTCATGTATCACCATCAAGGCTTTCAAGTCCTAGAAGAAGATTTTCTGCAGGCACACCATCGGTATTCTCTAGCAGCACCATTGCATCTCCACAAAACAAATATAGAAGCAGTTTTGACTTGAAGTTAGCAGGTGTGTCTAGGGAGCTTGAAACACATATTTCCAGGCAGGTTCTATGTTCAGTTATCAGCAAAGATGGAAATGAACCATCCCCAAGATGATAGGCATTGTATTTTATATAAATTGAGAACGATTCTCAGTCTTAGAGAAAGATTTGTTGATATGTCCATTGTATCATAGTTTCCTTATAAATCAAATTTATACATGGGATTATCAATCTTTATGTAACATGAATTTCTGTTTACTTTAAACATAGGATAATTCCAATGGACCTGTAATTTTCAGAGGCAATGCAATCATGATACTTTTCCAGCTATCTTGTTGTTTTCCAAATGTTACTATTATAAAGACATTTATTTTGAACAGTTTTTTCACTTCTCAGCAAGAATATATTTTGAGATAATCACGCCGGCAAGCTTTTTATTAACAAGAGTAATAGAGTGAAACACAAACTCTAAAACAATGAATATCTATTCATATGATTTGACCGAAAATCTAGGTTTATTGATCAAAATCTTCAGCAGTAATTAGAGAGTCAAGTAAAAAATCAATCATTGGACATTTCATGTTCCCCACACAAACCTCAAAGAAAGTTCATTTTAAATTCAAGAGCCATTCGAAAAATGAGGAAACTCCAATCAATCATGCAAAACGCTTCAAAAGCCAAGAATGAAGGCAGGGTGTGTACTCACTCTGTCTCACTTTGCAGCTGAGTTCTGAATCGCACGTTAAATTTATCAGCTATAAGTAGAGCCATCTCTTAAACTCATATTTTTTTACTTTATGCTACTACATTCAATATTGTTTCAGTCATCAGTTTGTTTACTTCCATCTTCAATTAAGAAAACTCCAGGATTCTGTCTCTCTTTTTTCAATTCAAGAATTTACAGAATTTTGTCTGTTATTGTTAAGTGAAAAGACTTTTAGAATTAGTTGCATTTCTTCTTTCCAGTAGATATTACTAGCCATTGTGTAAATTATTGATTGATCCTATTATTGACAAAGTTTTATTTGATGCAATTTTTGTTTAAATTTAGAATGAAACACAATTCTTACCTAATCTCACTGTTTAACCATAATCAACCTATTATCTGGATCCTTCACCAAGCCACTGCTTGCTTAAGCTGACAAACAACATTGAGAGCAGAGGATGCCTAAAACTCCAGAGAAGCGAGAAGCGTGGAAACAACTCAAAATCAAACTTTGCTTCTCTAGAAAGTATTCAGCACCCTTGTATAAATTTCCTAATGAATATTGTTGGTTTCTGGCTTTTTTCATTGTTATGTTATTATTGCTGGTTTATTTCTTAGCCTATTAAAAAAGGGCAACCCGGTGCACTAGAGCTCCCGCATATGCAGGGTCCGAGAAGGGGTTCCACCATTTGGTGTATTGTACGCAGCCTTACCCTGTTTTACACAAGAGGCTGTTTCTAGGACTTGAACCCGTGACCTTTCAGTCACATGACAACAAGTTTACTAGTTGCGCCAAGGTTACCCCTCTTCTTATCCTATTATTATTATTATTATAATTTTCTTGGAGTAAATTTAGCATTCAATCTTTGTTGCTATGAAGGAGAGCGTCTAACCAACCAATCCATAGGTAAGATGCATAACTTTTCATTTACATGATGCTGCAACAGAAGCATTCAGGATGAATATTTCTTAAAAGGGATGGCAAATTATCACAAATATTCACCAAATATAGCAGTACATTTAGTTCACCAAATATATATATTGGCCATACATTTAGTATCATAACACATTACTTTTACAAGGCAATCATGCAGCCATATCAATAATCATCACCATATGCTCGGAAACTATAACGTTCTTGATACGGACCATTGAACCAAAGATCAGCCTCAAACCACTTCGGATACCGGATTAAGTCTCCGGCAACAAATTGCATGAAACGCTTGCTCCCTTCAGGAACAACTCTCACTTCACCTTCTTCTATGTACACCAGTTGGTCTACCTGCCAATCCCATGGCAACCTGGATTTTCCGGTCTTCCATACTGACCATCTTGAAACTTCAAGCTGAGCTAGTTTTTCAGGTGACACCTTTCTTTCTACCTTCACATTGTATAATTCTTCCAAGGATTTCTCTATCTTCATTGCTTTTACGCAACACCCTCGCATAGAAGAGTTACTTGATTTTCTTAAACTCCTTGAACCATTGTTGATAGGAGAATAGGTGAAGGTTGATGTCAACAAGCTTGCCATGCCTGTTAACTTTTTTATACTCAAAAGTGCTTCACTTGTTGAATATCACAAATCTGCAAAATGTTATCAAATTCAAAGACATCATAAGAAAACCAACACATTTTCCTCCTCAATTCCCATAAGCATAACCTTTTGAGAGCTGGATTCACACTACAAACATAGAAAACACGAAGTTTTGCAATCAAGGGATCTCAGACATTGTATTTTGACTTCATTAAATCAGCTCTAAATCAACTTGGAATATGAGTTGTCTGATCTTTATTAAATGGTCTATACTTGTAATTGTGGGACTCCTAAAAACAACTTCCAATCTTTTGTTGATTCTATAGAACATGTGTAGTGAAGCCGCTTAGTCTCCTTCCTTCCTGATATAGGTTTTGTTGTGTCTATTTCCATCTAAATGGCCCAAAAAGGAAACAGTTTACCAAATTGAAACCCTTAGATAAAGATCAAACACCTCACGTTTTGATTTCAACAAATTGAATTGAAAACAAAAACACTCAGTAGGTGAGTATCCAATGGTTTCAATTTGCTGACTGCAATGACTGCATATGTTTTTTACAGCAGAAAATCCGAACCCAATTTTCTAACTTAAGGTGTTGAAACTTTGAGAAGCCAAACACAGACACAGACTAACACAAGGGAAGACAATAGGAATGACATGTGAGCAAGGGATCTAGGAAAGGGTGATGCTTACCTAGCATCTACTTCTGAACGCACAACAATTAAATAGAGTAGATAGGTATTTTAGTCCTTAAAAGGGTAAGGTCGAGCAATTAGTACCTCAAATTTGCAAAATAGCGATTTAGTCTGTTAAATTGAAAAGCATCAATCAATTTAGTCTTCTCTTTTTTGCTTCAAATTTTTCACCACAATTTTACAGGTTCTATGTTTGTCTTGATGCAACAAAAAACTAGTTAAGTCGATATGTATGTCTTTTATTGGTTTTAATGGATGTTTACTAAAGAAATATTTGATGGAGGGACTAAACTGAAGTCTCTTACAATTTATGCATATAACAGGGTTAGGCCTAGCAAAAGAGGTTAGTCTTCTAGAATGTGACGAACCACGGTTTGAATCCCGACTGGAAGAGATCAGATATTTCGACATCTAGTGTCCGGCAGTGCCTAGAAACAAATTACATCTAGTGGAGGGAACATGTGATTTTTTTTTTTATCAACCATTGATTTATATGTTGAAAATGTTGATATAACTAATTCTCACTTTACTCTCCAAAGCTAGTTGCTTATATGAAACTAGCTTGACCCCATATCCATACACACAAAACAGAAAATTACCAATCAAGCTGTTCTAAATGCTAATTTAAAACTTATCTAGTAGCATAAGTTTTGTGAGACTATTTGGGAGAACTAATGAAAAATAGCTTATGACATTGCTCATAAACTGTTTTTAGCTTATTTTCATAAGTTTTCTAAGATATCATGCATGAGAAACCTTCAGACTTTAAAACAAACAAATCAAAGAGTAGCAATCTAATTAGGGATTGTTCATAGCCCAATTCACAAACGAGTGATAAAGAGATAAACAACTCCCGAACTTAAAGAACTCAAATGCTCATTGTTAAAAAGAACCCAATTACGAAGAACAGAAAAAACATAACTAAAGTTTGAAACTTTACCTTTTGAAAGCAGATTTGTAGTTGCGAATGAGGTGAGAGATTTTGGTTTCCTTGCTGCTACTGTTAAACGATAAACCCTTTCTGGGTATTCAGCTTTATCTCTAAAACTTTAAACCTTTATTATTGAGTAAATAGTCAATTATCCCCTGAAATTGTAACTTTTGTCAAAAATTCCCCTGAAATTGTCAAGCGTTGTCAATTATCCTCTCCGTTAATTTCCTCCATCCAACATGTTGATGTGGCCGTTAACTGCCACGTGGCACTGACACATGGTCAGAAAAGGCATGCCACGTCATAGGGGGTAATTGACTTTTTTTTTTTTGAAAAAAATCTGTTTTTTTTTTTCTTTTCATAATTAACATTTGTGTCACCCACTGAACATGCAAATACCCCCTGAAATTAAACATTTATGTGCAAATACCACCCTTAAATTTAAAATTTATGTAGCAAATATCCCCTCAAATTTATAACTTATATGCAAACATCCTCTCCAAATGTAAAACTTATATGCAAATTACACCTTGAATCATAAAACTTTAATGGTTAAGTAAAACTTATTCTTAATCAATAATTTACTATATCTCTAATAACAATAAAAAAAAAAAAATCACATCTTTAAAATAAAACAAAGGGGGAGAGGTTATTGGTGCATGAATGGATGGTTGTGTGTAGGCTCAGGTAGAATTATTTTTTTGGCCAAGAGCTTGGGAATATTTCTAGCTATGCTCCTTCAGGGGTTCCCACGGAACACACCACTAAATCTCTATCTATTAAGGCGTAAGGGTGTTGCTCGAAATGGTTCTCCCCCTGGTGAGATAATGACAAATTATTGTCATTACACTTTTGCTGTTGGAGAAAATTTAACTTCCCGCTGTAATTACACTTTGCCATAACTACCAAATTTACCTTCATATATTATATATATGTCTTGGTCAGATCCTTGTTAATTTTTTTTCCTGGAGGATCTGCAATTATTTGCTCTCAAAACACAACATTTTGATGCATATGCATCTCTGTTTTCATGTTAGTTTTAAGTTGTTAAATGCAGACTTAAGTTTATGTATTTAAATACATTAACTAGGATGTATGAATATCATCATTGATGACCATTTTCATTTTAAACTTTTGTTATAAACTTGTTTTCAGCATCATGTAATCAATGCATAATTTTTATGGTGTTATTGGAATTGTGATTTTTATAATTGTTTTATTTTAAAGATGTGATTTTTTGTCTTTTTTATTGTTATAGATTAATAATAAGTTTCATTAAAGTTTTATGATTCAAGGTGTAATTTGCATATAAGTTTTACATTTGGAGAGGATGTTTGCATATAAGTTATAAATTTGAGGGGATATTTGCTACATAAATTTTAAATTTGAGGGTGGTATTTGCACATAAATGTTTAATTTCATGGGGGTATTTGCATGTTCAGTGGGTGGCACAAATGTTAATTATGAAAAGAAAAAAAAAAATCAGATTTTTTTCAAAAATAAAATAAAATATAGTCAATTACCCCCCTATGACGTGGCATGACTTTTCTGACCATGTGTCAGTGCCACGTGGCAGTTAACAGCCACATCAGCATGTTGGATGGAGGAAATTAACGGAGGGGGTAATTGACAGACGCTTGACAATTTCCAGGGGGTTTTTAACATTTTGCAAAATTCAGGGGGGTTTTTGACGAAAGTTACAATTTCAGGGGGTAATTGACTATTTACTCCTTATTATTTCTAAGCTTAAAGAAGTTTTTTTTTATTTTATCTATTTACATATTTCAAATTTTGTTTTTTTAAGGGAAAAAGTTATCAAATTTTGTTTTCAGTCACACTAAATCTTTACTTCTAAATTAACTCATTTTTGAAATTTTGGAAACGTTTTGGCTAAATCTAAGCGAAACACTATGTTTAGGATATTACAACAATTTATTGCATAAAATTTAGAATTATTTAACAAAAAATGAATTTTGGTTAAAAAAAATTAACTTTTGCAAAAGAGATTTTTATAATGTAATAAATATGATTGCAAAAAATACTTTAAAATTTAGGAGGCACGTCGGTTTATAAAAAGTAAAAGCCAAAAGTGACGACGAATAATATTCAAGGGATTAAAACTTGATAAAAAAAATTATAGAGACTAAAAAATGAAATTTAAAATTTTATATGGATTTAAAAAAAAAAAATCATTATTTGTATCTCTTTATTTCAAAGTTTTATTTTTACTACTTTTCTATTGCATTGCACCGCACTTTACACTTTCTCTTTTTTATGATTGCTATCGTGTGTATGTCTATTCGTTTTTTATTACTCTTAATTGTATGTAGAAAATATATCTATTTTGGCATACACTATGATCAAGTGTTGTAATTAATAAGATTAAAATATATCTAATTTTTTTTTGAGAGATTATAGTGTATAATATTATTCTTATTATAACGAAGTCATTCATATTTTAAGAGAAGTTAACCATTTTTACTTATTAATCTAAGTGATATTATAAAAAATATATAATTTTAAATAAAATAGTTCAAACAAAAGGTAGTAAAAAAGATATGATTTTCTTTAGCGTCCATATTTTAGATATGATGATAAGTGTGGTTTGTTTTATCAAAATGATGCACTTTTGGTACCGTTTAAGAAATATTTGGATAAACAAATGCTCTCATTTGTTATATGCTTGAGAGTTTTTGAGCTTGTTAGATTTGAGACTATAGAGCAGTATTTGTCATAGAGTTGCTATGCAATTTGGTATGGATTAAGATGTTACAAGTTATGTGTGTGGATTCAATCTAACTAAAATTCATTCTTTGGAAAAACTATTTTAGGCTTTATATCTGAAAAGAAAAGAAATACTTGTATATTCCACCGATACTTTTTGAGGCAGATGTAACCACACGTTATGCAATGTGGTGGAAACAATTAGGTCATGGCGATTTTGTTAAGAACATTGTGAAGTGGAAGAGTAATGATGTTGGTGTTCCACCTGAATTTCCTCCAGATCTTGTTGACCTTCCTAATTTTTTAAAATTCTGTGATGATGTTCCTGCTGAAAGTTCTGCTATTTTTGTTGCACAGCACTGGGAAGTGGGTATGCATTTTCAAGGGTTTGACATCTTGCTTTTCTTTTTTGAAAGGATTTTTTTTTTATACATTAATATATTTTTTTTAATTTGTTATATTAATCCGGGAGAACAACATTGGATAAACTTTTTTTTTTTTTTATCAACTATTATGGGTAAGAGAAATGGTATTCACGCTGTGGAGTGGAGGAAATCGGACATGAGTTGAGGTTGGATAGGTAGAATTGTAAATAATTTGGTTGGGGGGACTAACTGGTGTTGTAGAATTGCTATAACAGATGAGCTTGTTCATCATGGAATGGAACACACACACAAGATGCAAAGGGTGAACCAAGAAAGTTTGTACTGTGATGCATCATCAATGGCTGTAGCTTAGGGATGTCTTTTTAATCGTTAAATATGTTTTAAGTTCCTTTAAATAAACCGAATTTCTGTTTTAGTTCCTCTAAGAATTTTCTTTGATTTTCGGTCCCTCTAAATATTCTATTTCCATTATATGATGACAACTTCAAATTTAACTACCATTTCTCTATTTTGTTGTTAGTTTTTTAGTTCCTCAAATTACAGTGTAGATTTAAATTTCAACT
Source organism: Medicago truncatula (assembly GCF_003473485.1). NCBI lineage: Eukaryota > Viridiplantae > Streptophyta > Magnoliopsida > Fabales > Fabaceae > Medicago > Medicago truncatula. The sequence goes on from NC_053042.1 coordinate 42,296,348, forward strand.
TGAAAAATAAGAGTTGTTAAGGGTATATTTGTCAAAAATATATATTTGACTAAAGTTAGTTATTAATGGTAGTTTTTAATTGTGCACCAAAGAATGCTTTTGATAATCATGCTGACAATATAATAAAAGGTTTGAGGTTGATTACATTCTCCCTATCTAAAAAATTTGGATGGTTAAATTCCTTATTCATCAATGAATAACATAGTCAATATAGTTCATTTTTCATGGTTATTAGTCCTGCACATACCACTAAACTAACACCTTACAGTAAACAATCATCCATTGATATCACTTTGACAACAACAGATTAGCAACACCATTCAACTTCTTAGGTAAGGTAAAATGTATACTACTAAAAAAACACCATGCAAACCTATTGGTAACATAATGTTTAAACTCTATGGCCTACCAAGACTGCAGCCAAGCAACCTTGTTTCGATTACTTGAACTCTTTATGACATCTGAACTCTTTATGATATATGGTAACTTGTAACAGTTTGAAACATGATCAGGAAATATTCTCTCATTGAGTTGCTCACAAGATTCCGGAGAAACCAATTCAGAGTATCCTTTAACGTCCGAGCAGTTCCATGGATTGTTTTTGCTCACATTAAGAGTGATGTTTGATAAACAGATATCAACAAAGTTGTCACCTTTAATACCTTGTATTAGGCCCGCGCGTTTGATGTTTTCCCCTATCACATTCACGACAGTAATCCTTTCTATCACAGGTAGAGCATCTCGGTCATATGAGTCATCTGGATGCTCTCCATATAAACCAGTGAACCTAATAGCAATATCTACATTAATCAAAGTCATGTTAGAGATATAGACATTTCTAACATAACCACCCCTACCAGGAGAAGTCTTTATTCTGATTGCACTTTTTGAATCAAAAATGTAAATATCTTCTGCATAAACTTCTGAAACACCTCCAGACATCTCACTTCCGATAGCGATTCCGGCACTCGTTGTCCTCCCGGTAAGTCTGTGGATGCTAATATTTGTACTTGGTCGACCAAACGAAATTCCATATTCATCCCATCCACTTTTGATGGAAATTAGATCATCGCCGGTGCTTATATAACAGTCTTCAATGCATACATTATCAGAAGAATCTGGACACAAATAAAAGGTATATTATGAGAATCTTACAAGTCTTTTGAAACAAAATTGGTAAAGATATTAACAATCTTAAGTGTCATCTGCCAACTATGTTAGGAGATATATTAATTTTAACAAGGATATTGCCATGAATACATTGCAACAGATATCTATAAATACTTCCTTTTTGCCTTTTTGGGTCCGAATGAACAGGAACTCAATATCGCACAAAATCTATAATATTTGTGCATTGTCAATTACATAGAGTATAATGTTCCAACCTAAGGGAGAAAATTCACCTGGATCAATCCCATCTGTATTTGGTGAACCAAAAGGAACAATGATTGTGACATTCTGAACCGTGACATTGCTGTTCATCAATAAAATAGTCTCAGATATCCCATATGAAAGCTTTACTATTGCACAGTCTTAAAATGGTGTAATGAAAGTGCATGAAGATCTTCTAAAGAGAACAACAAACCTGCAATATACAGGATGAATAGTCCAAAATGGTGAATTTAAGAAGGTTGCATTTGAAATGAGAACCTCTGTTGAATTTATCAATTCGACTAAATGGGGGCGTGTATGGTCGAGTGTTTTGTTACGAAATTTGCTCCACCAGATACTCCCTTGACCATCAATAGTTCCATTGTTACCTTCATATGTCACCAAATATATAAAAAAAACAATTGTATAATACAATAGAATATAATTCTTCATTCTTCATTGAATAATATCGACCTGTTATGATAACATCAGTTAAATTACATCCATAAATGAGGCTTCTATGCCGTCCACCCGGCAACTCCCTTCCCCTACCATATGATGGTAGAGGATCCACAACCGGCCAATCTTCAGAATTCTGTAATAGACATAACACGGCATTTGTTTCACACACTATATCGTAATGGAGACCACATGGTCCGAAACAAATTAAACTACCAAGTTTGTTGGACTCAAGCCGGTTAATGCAATACAAACATAACTTATATAGTGATGGCATATTAAGGACAAAGTTAAATAGTACAAGATAAACCTTGCATAGGTTTAAAGTTATAGGTTTCAGATAATTAGATAACTAGATAAGGAAGGAGAGAAGAGAGGGAATAATAATTTTTGTGATTATGGTTTGATACAAAAGACTTAGTAGCATTCCTTATTTATACAAATACTAGACTCCTAATCATAACTGAATAAGCTAATAAATCATGTCAACTAAGGAAATATGTAAACCAATCCTAGAAAACAGTCAAATGCACCTTTGGTTTGATGGCGGGAAGAATATTCCAGCATCCCAATGTGAATTAACTGTGAATTTTACGAAGCTAGGAATTGTAAATTATACTGGGCATGAGGTGATGCAGCAATTTACCGTGAAAACAAACACTAGCTAAGATACGCTGACATGCTGTAGAATAACAATATATCTAGCTCATAAAGTACTAATAAGTTATCACTGTCCTACGGAACTATAACAAAGGACTGCTACATTAATTAATGTATGCATAGGAAGCATATCATAGGAACAGGACAGGTATGCTAAAAGTGACCTTCCACCTTGCAAAAACTGCACTGCGTACAAACAAGGGAAGCAATGAATGTCTTACCGTTGATCCAAGAATTACTGCATCTTTGTCCAACCACAAAGTGAGATGGCTAATGAGATCAAAACTACCAGTTAACCACCGGCCAGCAGGGACAAAAAGTTTGGCTCCACCTTTATCGGCATATGAATTTAGGTAGAATATAGCATTCTGAAAAGCCTTTGTATTGAGAGTAATCCCATCTCCTACTGCTCCAAATTCGGTAATACTAACACTATGTGGTCGAACTTCCTTAATGTTTATCTGTTTGCAGCTTGAGCTGCTCCAAACTGTCCATGAGCTGCAACAAATCAATGCAAGCACCAAAAATACATCTGGCAGCTGCAAAATAAATAAATGTGTCACTATCAGTTACACTTAGAAGCCTCTCAATGTGGAAAATCACATCAATTTTCATAAAACCACAAACAGTAGTTCATATGCTTCTTCAACTGAAATGAGAGAATGATATTGAGGAAAATGCAGAACCTTTTTTTTTTTAAATGGTCAATGTTTGTAATTACTAGTTAGTTGTTAGATTAGTTTTTTCTCCGTCGTCGGGATTTGAACCAGGACCTCCATCTCCTTAACCCTTAACTCAAATCAGTTGAGCTACCCAACCCCCAAAAATCGTAGAACCATTGATCAATTTAACACATTTTAACATCATGAGATTACAAAGCTAAGGGAAACTTGAGTGAAAATTGAAAATTTACTCAAGTAAGATACATTTCAGAAAACATTTAAATTTGGAAAGAATAGATTCCAAAAACACTAGAAAAGGAACAGAGAGAAAAGGAGACAAGTTGACTGTCCCCATTTCAACTCTTTTAGCAAGAGTGATGGTGACAAAATTGATATACCTATAAAACTTTCAGCTGTGTTAATTTGATAAACAAAAATTGGACAACTTTGACAACAACAATCTTAGTGATTAACATAGTTCAAATATTTGGTCAATTAACAGTCAATACCATGTATAAAGCCCAATAATCATTAATTAATCATTATTGACCACAAATTTGGATGAGATTAACCACAATTTTCAGGTGTTCAATTCGAACACTCTGAAAATTATGGTTAATCACCTTCTCAATTACATCGATGGTTGTCGAATTCGAAGCTTCTATTGATGGTGACAGACTAACTAACCACCTACATAAAATGCGCAAACCACATAAAAAGTTGCGGCGAAAGTTATCTAAATTTGGTTGTACAAACATGTTTCTCAAAAAAGTAAAATATTGATTATAGATCTTACTCCACCCACTAATAATTACTAAACAAAAGAAGGGAAGATGGTGATAGAGAGTGAAAGAGAAACTCACAGATAAAAATTTCTTCATATGAATTGGATCCTGTTTTGCAGAGCCGGAGTAAAGAATTCGGAGTTTTGGTTTATTTGATCAATCGAACTCTTCACTCAGCGGTAAAAAAAGGAAAAGAAGAAAAAATAAAAAAATAAAACAGTAGGACTGTTTGATTACCCTAAACGTAATGATTTGATTATCTTATTTATATAGACAGCGTCGGAGTTTAGTTCCGCTTTTGTCGCCGAATCCGCTGACTTTCGATTTATTAAATTAGACTTGCATGGAAAATCAGTTGACTTTTACTAAGGTTCTTTATTTTTTATTTTTTTTAATAAAAGATGCTTATAGCATTTCATTAATAATAATAATTTCAATACAAAGAGGGATTTCATAATAAATATGGGGACTAGCTAAGAAAGTGGCTTCTCTTGCTAAGGCATGAGCTGCCGCATTCGTTTGTCGTCAGATAAACTCGACCCTAGAGTTTGTAAAAGAAGTGGAGAACAAATATCGACATGCATCAATAATACTACCAAATTCTGAAACATCCGTCTTGCGGGAATGTAACGCATCTCTTGTGATTTTGGAATTAAGCTCAAAGTCGATGTTATCAAAACGCAAATCTTTCATCCATTGGATAGCATGATAAAGGCCCAATGCTTCACCTATTGCGACTAGATAAATATGATCAAACTTCTGCACCTTAGACAGCAAAAAGGTTCCCGCGTCATCTCGAACACAAACCCATATACTTGTCCGATGAAAATGGTCCGAAAAAGTTGCGTCTACGTTGCATTTGAACCTACCATTACTTGGAGGCTGCCACTGCGGGATAGCAGGTCCTGTAAAAGGCCTTTGTTGTTGCAGGGACACAGCAAAATGCTGAGCAGACTGCTGCACAGACGCAGCAGGATGTAGCTGCTGATTGCTCGTCTGCTGCAGGTCAGCTGGCCTCGGAACATTGGCCTCCTGCCAATCATCCACTAACTGTCAACAACTTGCGCGCTATTCTCCGTTACCTCTTCCCAAATTTTGAGATTTCGATGCTTCCATAAACTCCAACAAATAGCAGCAAAAGGTGATTGAATATCCATAGACGAGTTTTGGAGTAAATAGAAAACTGTGTTGATAGAAGAGTTCGAATTTATGGCCGCATTTTGCACATATACCACATACCAGCTGACATCCAAACTTGAATAGAAAACGGGCACTCGAACATAAGGTGGTTGAGATCCTCATACTCATGACTACAACTAGCACAATTTGTCGGACAAGAAACACCTTTGTCTTGCAACAGAACTCTAGTAGGCAAACATCCCCCTACACATACGCCAAACTAAGTGTTTAACTTTCGGGGGGATCTTAAGGCGCCAAATGTCTCGCCAATTACCCGGACGATGGAGGTGGGAAACATCAACCAGCTCTTCAACACAAAGACGGTAAGCGCTACGTACCGAATAAAAATTGTTCCTCTCCACTTTCCAAATAAGACGATCATTCTGAACCTGTTCATACAAGGGTGTATTCAAAATGGCTTCAGCAATGTCGTTGCTAAACACTTGCCTAATAAGAGGCACATTCCAAACCTTACCATTATGAGCTAGTAAACTGTTAACTTTAAAATTACGAATATGGAAGCCTCCCGCTATATTACCATCAATAAACTCACCGTTAGACAGCCATGGTGCGTCGAGGATTGGAATTGTCATACTAGAACCAATACTCCAACGAGCCCCACCACGCACAATAAATCGGGCACGCAAAATGCTACGCCACACGTAACTCGGATTGTGACCGATAGTCGCAGTGAGATAGGAATTATTCAGAAAGTATCGAGCCTTAAAAATGCGAGAAGCAAGTGATTGAGAATCAGTAAGAAATTTCCAACCTTGCTTTCCTAGCATCGCAAGATTAAAGGCAGATAAATCCTTGAAACCAAGACCACCATTAATCTTGTGCATCGAAAGCTTTTCCCAACTCAACCAATTTATACCTCTATGCGAAGTTCTACCATGACCCCACCAAAACGAGTTCATCATTCTTTCGATGGTAGTAATCAGCGTAGTTGGTAAGTGGAAGAGACTCATGACGTAAGAAGGAATGGCTTGAAGAACTGACTTTATCATAACTTCCCGACCTGCTTTAGAGAGACACTTACTACTCCAAGAATTAATCATTTGCCACACACGATCCTTAATATAAGCAAAAGTGGTTGTTCTATCACGACCGATCATGGACGGCATACCTAAATACTTTCCGGTACTATGGTAAAGAATTAATCCTTTACTATGGTTCTTCTTCTTTCTTATATTTTTCGGGTCAATCCAAAGAGAGCCCTTTTTTTTTTTAAATAAGAACCCGGTTTCACAATATTTGTCATTTTTGAGAAATTTGTCGAAAAATCAAATAAATTTTATTATTTTTTATGAAATTCTGTGTTTTTCTTTAATGTACATAGTTTTTTTTATTATTTCATTTCATTAGTTATCACTTTAATAAATAGGTAAGTGTATGTCCCGTGAGCTTAACTCACTTGATAACAGACAATGCATAATTTATGCAGAGGTCGGAGTTCGAATCCCAGACACATTAAAAAATAAGTAAGGGTATTATTGATCCTAATCAATAATAGTTTATGGCAACTTATTATTTCATTTTGTTAGTTATCACTATATCGATTGCTCTCGGGGCACTCTTTCAGAATCCCAAATTTAGTAATTATTATGTTAAAAAGTCAACTATTACAATTTACAATGCATTCAATACACAATTTTTCATTAAAAAGTGCTTAAAAAGTAGGGATGGCAATGGGTAGGGTACTACAATGTCCATCCTCATTCCCGCATTTGTAAAAATTAATCGTACATGTGCCCGTACCCTCGTAGGCAACAACTTTAGTACCCTTCCCCATACCCTATGGGTATCTAAGTGCCCATACCCGCACTTTAACTATGAAAAGACAATAAAAACATCACAATTGAAATAAAAAAACATCACAATTGAAATAAAACTATGGTATAAATCTTTTAAAATTAACTCATAAAATAATATGAATCGTAGTATTTAGTAAAATTAAAAACATCCAAAATATCTCTAAAAAATTATACACCGACAGGATGGAGTTGTTATTGTATTAAGCATATTTTTTGTTTTTAGTTTAGGCTTAAACAGCTAAATAAATTATTTAATCATACAATAAAAAAATAAATTACTTATAATATTAAATAAATATATATATGCGGGGTTGCATGGCTGGGCAGTATAGTACCCTTACCCGTGCCCATATCCATTTAAATTCGTGGGTATTACCCGGACCCTTCCCCATACCCATGATAGTAGGGTTTTACCCTACCCATTGTGGGTATTTTATGCGGGTATCCATTGGGTATGGGTCCAATTGCCATCGCTATTAAAAAGTACTCGGGGCCACTCATTAACATTTCCCATATAAAAAATCGATTAGTTTGCTCCTAATCATCTTAAGATCAATTAGCAAACCTCACTTAAGTTGGTATGGTAGTGTTAAGTTTGGAACTTCAAAATATGCTCCTTCCAAAATCTCATGCGATTGTTTGAAACCTCTAAATGTATTCCTTGTTTTACATGCAAAATTTTACACAAACAGGTGAAAGACAGAGGTGGAAGAAAACTAGGAACAATGGACATAATAGCCACACAAAAGTCAAGACCATTTTGTTGGAGTGACCAATGAGCATGGAACAGAGTTTCCCCTGTCCGAGTAAAATGAGTGGGACGGGACACTTCCAAGCTTTAAAGTTTGCAGACCAGTTAGCTTCTGACAATGAGACTAAAAGATTCTTCGATCCCATTGAAGAAGAAAAGAAATGGCTTCTTGAAGAACAGTTCCAAGGAATGTATTCTTTTTAAAATCAGAAATACTTAGATCCTATGATAATGATTTTAGAAGAATCCATCTCAAAATAAACACAACTCACACATTGTGATTGATAGCCATTTTTAAGGCTCCGTAGTGACTATGACTATCTTTTTGAGTGCCTTCACAAAGTTGTTGTATTAGTTTTACTTTTGGTATTAGTTGAATTATTTTTATTTAAATACTTGGTATTGTAATGAATAAGTCAAATTTTATTACAACAAATTATAGGATATGATGTGTGTTCATCGTCGGTGTAAATCACATCAAATTAGATATCACCATGTATTAAAATGCTGTCACAAATAATTTAATCACTAAATTTAGGATTTATAAGCTATTCTTGGTTCATATTCTAAATGTGTGCGTTGTTATCCTTTTTAGAGGGTAAAAATGTAGTAGTTCTTTATAGCTTGCTACCCTTTACATGTATAAAATTTTACAGTTGGAGCATCAAAATTTCACTTTACATAAATTATTTGACGAACAGAGGATAAAGTGAAGCCTTCCAGATTGTTTTTCCTTGTTCAATAAGTTGGAACCCAATTATATGCATTAAGTGCAGCATCATGAACTAGCACTTGTTGATGGCTCAACTGTACCAACTGGATCTGGATTTGTATCGTTCCGAGTGCGTGCATTCCGTTTACCTGATTTCTGATTCTCAGCTTTATCCTGATCTTGCTTTAGCAGCACGGGTTTAAACTGCAAAGACAGGATGCAATAAAGAAAAGGACTTGAGTACCAATTGGGGTATCGTATGCATCCACAAAAATTATAAAAAAGGATAAGAGGGAAACCACAGGATCCTAAAATTCCAGATCAGTGCAAACCTGATATATAGAATATATAACATTTCTTCTTATTTGTGCCATCATCTCCAAGAAAAGGTTGTAACCCTCAAGTTTATATTCAATAAGTGGATCCCGTTGCGCATACCCTCGTAAACCCACAGCTTGCTGAACAAATTTTAGTGCTTGCAAATGTTCTTTCCACAGCCGATCGATATTGCTCAAGATCAGGAACCGCTCCGCTTCTTTCATCAAACCCGGTGCTTGTTGCTCCGTAATATCCTATGGCAACATTTGTAGTCGTGCAAGGAAAAATCAAACAAAATAAAGGTAAAAGAAAATTGTGAATGGACTGTCTTCAATTTGATCCATACTACTACGAGACTTCTACATCGGCATTATCCATACATCAGATCCCATAAAAGGAAAATATTTACTAATAGATTGTAGTGGATCTATAATTGTCATAAAAGATTGATCTTTGACACCCCAAAAATTTAAAACAAAATAAAATTACAACTAAAAGTAACTGTCTACTTACCCTTTTTTGCAGATAGGCTTCTTTACCGCGAAGACGGAGATAGCTCCGCAATCCCTCATAATCCGGACACTCATTCCTCAGCAAATCAGGGGTCAGATCATTCAACAAGTAGCAATATCTGAAGACAAATCAAATAACTTCTATCAACAAAATTGTTATATCCAAATTAGAGGAAAACATGCACTAGGACCAAGTATTTGATAAAAATAATCTGCTTTTTTAAATGCAAAACATGATTTTTTTTTTTTAACTAAGTATTCAATAACGTAAACCAGCAAAGTTGATAGTTCTCTTGGTTGGCTTGTTGCTACTAGTAAGATAACATTGTTAACTGTTGTCCCATGAAACTGGCACTAGTTCTCTATGAAAACCACCTAGTTTTTGCAAATTCATGGCAAATTAATTCGGCCTACTTGGTAAACAGCGAGGATTCTAATAAAATTCAATTGGCTCATAGTTGAAGAGGCTGGTTGGCTTGTCAAGGTTTTAGAGGTGTTTACTTAACAAGAATACAGAGGTCATGCATGAATCACCGTATAACTAAACAAAGAAAGGCATCAAACACAGAATCAAAAGATTTCACTTACTGCTGGATTTTTGCAATCAGTTTATCAAGATCCCAGCTGTCTTTTGGAGCATCAGAACCAATGTTGGCCTAATTCATCACAAGATATTTTTGCATTACATGATGAAGTAAGGTATATAAAGAACCATAATTTTAGCATAGGCTTACCTCTAAAATGTCATCTATTGTCAATTCAGCATATTCAATAAGAAGAGACTGAAGATTGTCAGATTGAAGGGCTCGTCTTCTCTCTGTATAAACTCGGTCTCTTTGGCTATTAAGTACTTCGTCATACTCAAACAATTGCTTCCGAATGTCAAAGAAATAGTTCTCCACTTTCTTTTGGGCTTCATCTAATGCTTTGGTCAACATCTGAGACTCAATAGGTAGGTCTTCCACTCTGAAAGCTTTCATTAAGCCCTGCATATCAGATTATTTAGTTGTTAACCGTGTTTTGGGAAATCAAATTCCAGGTGCAGTAGCAAGACCATAACCACATTACCTGAATTCGGTCTCCGCCAAATATCCGAAAAATATTATCTTCAAGACTTAAAAAGAAGCGTGAGCTTCCTGGATCTCCTTGTCTGCCACTTCGACCACGCAGCTTCAGAAATTAAAGTTCCAAGGTTAAATATTTAAATATTAGTTGACAATACTATTTTTCTGGAAGGGAAGGAGTGCGAAGGGATATGTTAATGTGCAAGTTGCCAGGGCCACAGGCTATTCTAGTCCCATGTCCTCCTCCTTCGACCCAACAAGGAAATGGGGAAAAGAAAATAAAACCTGATTGTCAATTCGCCGTGATTCATGACGCTCGGTACCCACTACAATTAGTCCACCAGCCGCCACGACCTGCAGTCAAAATGCTTATAACAAATGTATAAATGACAAAAGATCATGGAAAGTATTCCTCAAGTAAACACATTGACCTTCTTCCTCTCTTCCTCGGTGAAGATTTTATATTCCTTGCTGATTTCCAGAAATGCATTTCTCAGCGCGGCAATGACTTCATCTTGGGCTGGGCCCTACATAAAATCCACAATGCAATAGTACAAAATAAAAAATCCACACAAGTATTAAAACAAAGAAAGAGTCATTATCCTTTTTAATAATTGTACTAGCCATCGACAAAATGTCACCTTTTCACAAGAATATGATAGGCGTTCCTCTGCTTCCAGCTCAGTTAATGATCTCTTTCCCCATGCTTTAACAGCCAATTGCACGGCCTCCTCAGCCAACTCAGTATTTTTATTTGATAGTTGGCATGGAAACAACTTGTCATTCACCTGGATAATGGCATACGTGGAGTTTAAAAGCAGTTACTATAAAATCCATGTGCATACACACATACACTTTCAAAAGCTAACAAAAAAAAAAGGAGATTTGTGTTTTTTTTTTTTAAATAATATTTGAAAAAATGTATTATTGAATCCAACTTCCATTCCTTTTTAGCCATATTTCCAGATCTGCTCCCCCTTTCACCATCATTTCTTCTCTGTTGGCAGAAAGATTTATCTCTTGCAACTAAATCCCAGATAACTTCTATAGTCAATGATTTTTATCCGTTGTTCAAGGAGAAGCCTGGGTTCGACTACAATATTTTTCCTATGCATACTGTTCAGCATTGCAAACTAATAATGTTGGATTTGGCAGATGCAAAAGTACTCTCTGGGCTTAATGGTATCTGATACTTACATTCCAGTACATCCCAGTTTGGCAATTTAATTAACCATTGATTTATTCTAACGACCAATTTTAAGAACTGCACACATATGTCTTAATGCTTTTCCCATAAGTGGAATCCTTTTCTGAGTACTAGAATGTGTCAAGAATTGAATAAAAAGAAAATAGAAAGATAGATAATGAGAAAAAGGAGGCAAGTGATTAATAATGAATAGATTTTTAAAAAATTATCAATGTGTCACATATATCTTTAGTCATTTTCCTTTTTAGAAAGCAGATGTGGTTTAAATGAAGGTGTGGGTTGAAAACATCTTGTAAAAAAACAAACAGGAGGACATCAGAAATCCCCTTACACACACCACTTCATTTATATGAGGAATATCATAATTACAAAAATAAACAAATAAACACCATACCTTCCATGTCTTAGCAGGAGGAGGTTTCTTTACCGATACAAAATCTCCTTCAGTTAGCTTAACAACTCTGCAATCATACGTTCCCAGAAAGAATGAAACACAGTTCTAATGAAAGACAAACTCTGATAATAGGAATCTAAACATAGGAGTAACCAGAAGTATTTTTCCCATCAAAGTTGTATCAGTGACAAATGAATCCTGGAGGCTGTAAGATTGCACAAGCAAGGAATAATATGCATATACAGCTATCATAGGTTCTGCCCTCTAAACAAATCCAACTATAAGGTATAGAAAGATGAAAGATTAGACCTACAATATGATCAAGGAAATTCTGATGCGTAAAATCAAATGCTTTGTGCATATGAACTTACTGCAAACAATAATCACTTCAGACGACTGCTTAAGAAATACAACGTGCCATTTATTCGTTAGATGATTTTATTCAATTTCCCATCATTAGCATCATGTCAAAGGAAAGTTTATCGTTCTGCTGCAGGGCAACAAGGATACCCAATTAAGATATCACTCGTTAGGTTTAAAAAATTTCTTCATCCATAAAAAGTTATCAAATTTTGTTTTTCGTCCGCATAAAAAAAAAAGTGGCATGTTTGCGTGCCTTTAAAATTTTCCAGCAGGCAATTTTAGTCCCAATTAAATTCAAATTTGTTCAATTGCCGTTAAACTTTTAATGACTTTTTTATAGATAAAACAAATTTGAATTCAACAGGGACTAAATCTGCATCCTGGAATATTTTATAAGGATGCAAACATACCATTTTCTTTTATGAGGACGAAAAACAAAATTTGACAATTTTTTAGGGACAAAAAACTTCTCTAAGTCTACTCACTAACTCGAGGATTACTTACAGGAGAGAGAAAAGGGAAAAAAAGAATGTCAACGTGGCTAGGGTCACATAGGACTTTACTGTCACTTAATCTCAGGCTTGTGCCTTGGGCTAGGAGTCTCCTCTATGACTGGGAACTTCTGCTCTTATATCTTTTTAATTTTTTTTGATTTCATTATTCAATACAATCTCCCTGTCAAGATAGAAATGGCATCTGATACGTACTTGTTTTCACAAAGCAACAAAGGAGGTCTTTTTTACATTATTCTAAAAAACCCTGAGATCAAAGGCTTCACAGTGCATTTTATTTTCTTAAATTGACACTCTTTCTCGTAGTCACTGTGAGTATCACTTGAAAATCCGAAGCCACTCTCTTTCTCCATGGATAAACAAATTCTCACTTATATGCATGTCTGCGCACAGGAACAACCTTATTTAGCCGTTTTTTTTTTAACATGCAATACTTCCCACGAAACCCACCCATACCAGTATCTCATCTCTTTTTATCCATCCTCGCCTACTCATTTTAAATTATATGCTACAGGCAACAAGTACATGGATGGGCAAAGTTTCAATAAACAAACATGTCAATTAAAGCTCCACCATACCTTGGCATCAGTATCTCACGAAGCTTCAACCGTGCCATAAATTCAGCATTACCGCCAAGGATTATATCCGTCCCACGACCAGCCATATTGGTGGCAATTGTCACAGCCCCAAGACGACCACTCTGTGCTACAATTTCTGCTTCCCTCTCAACATTTTCTGGTTTTGCATTAAGAACCTTAAAACAAAAATTAAAACAGAAATGATTATTATGTTAAGCTTTACTCTCATGCTTTAAAATGGAAGAGCAGTTGGTCAGTTTTAGCAGCATTGATCTAGGCTAAGAATAGGCTGTCCTTTTTTAGAAACAAATTATTCAAAAAGGTATCAAGAAGAAAACATTGTATTCTCAGATTCTGTCCATTTCCTATTAAGACAATGGAGACTTTACCTCGTGCGGGATTCCAGCTTCCTTCAATTGCTCAGACAAAGAATCACTCTGCTCAACGCTAGTCGTGCCAACAAGCACAGGTCGGCCAGTTTTGTGCATTCTAGAGATTTCCACAACAACTGCACGCCATTTCCCTCTAGTAGCCCTGAAAACTACATCAGATTCATCCTGAGAAAGAAATTAAAAACACCATAAGGAATTTGAGAAACATTACGAAAATTGTTTTATCAGGCAAGACATGCACTAAATAACTCATAAGATGAAAAGTAAGGCTTCCAAACTCTACTTTTAAAGCTCCACCATACCTCTTGCAGAACTATAATAATAATGTACACTTGCATTGTTTTTGCACATATAAACATAGTAAATATCAATCATCCCATTCGGAAATTGGAATACAGATCTCAGATGGCAAAACAATCTTCAGTTTATTAAAGTGTAGCATATGGGTGAACAGCAATAAGAGACCTTTCTTATCATAGGTTTGTTTGTAGGCACGATTGTAACTTTAAGCTTGTAAATGCTTTCAAATTCTGTGATTTCTGTTGATGCAGTGCCAGTCATGCCGCATAGTTTTGGGAACTGTAAAAGCACAGATATAAAAACATTAAGGTAGTTTCCACGGCAAATAAAATTCTGAACTGAAGATTTTCTTAATTAGATTAGATATAACTTTTCCAACCTGCAGAAAAAAATTCTGGTAACTAATAGAAGCCAGTGTCACAGTTTCATTTTGGATGGGCAACCCTTCCTTTGCTTCAACTGCTTGATGAAGTCCATCACTCCACCTTCTCCCCTATCAGTAGAGAGAAAAAGTACATTAAAATTATGTGTGCCTTGACTTATCAACAAAATTTTCCTCAGAAATTTGAAGACATGACATGTTATTTCTTCATCGAAGTTTCATTCTTTGTTTCAAAGAAAGAGTCGTGGTAATGAAAGTAATAAGATTTTGGTATTGGGTACGCAGACACTACAACAATTAGATTGCAAATTTTGAACATTACGGTTTAGTTTCTGTAATGAACCTTCCATCCAATTTCTAGTGATTTTAATTATAAATATTCTTAAAGTATCAGCAGTTAAAAGATGATTATTAAATTATAGAAAAACCATCACAAGTTAGCCAATAGAGGACGATGAATTCAGTCATAAAGTGAAGAGAATGCTAACAAGTGCCCTTAAGGCATTGTTTAAGGACCTAAAAGAGGTAACTTTATATGGAAAAGTTGTATATTTATATATTTACAAAGAAAAATGCTATATAAAGCGAATGGCAATCTCATGAATCCATCGTGACCTTTATTCCACCCGGCCACTTTTTTTTACTTCCACCTTTTACTAAGACTTCCCGTGAATTCCGCCCATATGCAATTTTTCATTGGTTAGTTTCAAATTCGCGGTGCTTTCGAGATAATTCATTTGCTGTAATTAGCAATGCTCATTTACAAATATTTGACCTGTATCTTCAAGAAAAACCTTCATTTTATGGACTCCTTAACCGATGCCCTTAGGGCACTCGTTAGCAATACCCTATTAGTCATAATCTGAAGCAAAGCTTTGTCTTATTCTGAGTGCAGTTCCAGAAAGTGTCAGTGAATACAACCAAAACAAAGATTGTAATGTGTTAGATGATATAAAAAAATGTTATAATATCTTGACCAAATCGTACAGCATCTTATCTCTTAGGATCAATTAGTTTCTATCCTGGCATTTTAAGATTATCTCCTAAAGTTAGATTCTTTATTTCTCAGTTACAATCATGATCTGTTTCCCTATTTGATTAAATCAAGAGTCTAGCAACACAAATAAGGTTCCATGCTTAATAAGGGTTACATTTGTAACTGTTCAGATCTTTGTTTATTGGACACCAGCACTTGCCCGCGCGTCTGATATTCGCTCCTACATGTGTAGAGATCCCACATTAACTAGTGTTTGGGCCAATGTAGTCCTTATAAGGCTTGGACAGTCTTCACATTACTAGCTAGTTTTGTGGGGTTGAGTTAGGCTGTAGTTTGAAGAAGAGTGTTAGATTATATGAAAAAAAAATTATAATATCTAGATCTAATCTTACAGTATCTTATTTTATCTCTTAGGGTCAGTTTCCTATCTTACAATAACAAGATTCTCTTATAATTATATTTCATATTTCTTAGTTATTTATTATCATGATCTTCCCCTTATTTTATTGGAATTAAGTATTAGTGCAAATAAGGGCTAATGCTTAGTCTTTTGATTCCCTTCATTATTTAAAAACTCTTTAACATAATTATTATGAAAATTAAACCCAAATCTGCCTTAGAAACTGCTATAGGTGATACCATACTTATTCTCACTGTCTTTTTCAATTAAATTGTATATTGTCATAAGGTCTGAGCTGAAAGTCTAAATACCTGCATTACTCGACCAGTAAACTCATCAACAATTAGCACCTCTTTTCCGCGAATTATGTAGTTTACATCTCGAAGAAAAAGTTCTTTTGCTTTAATTGCATTTAGGACAAATGAAGCCCATTGTTCTCGTGGATCATATAAATCTTTGACAGCTAAAATTTCTTCAGCATCTTCGTAGCCCTGTTCAGAAATTAGAACCGATTTTTGTTTTTCATCCACCTGCAATGACAATCTGAGTAAGAAGACCAAGATCAAACAAAATTACGCATCTATTCATATGAGCAGATATAAAACAAGTTATTCTCGTGATGAAAATTTGAAAAGCATCGACCATTAGTGATGAATAAAAATCAAAACCTTTAAAATTATGTTTTTAAATTAATTTAAAAAATACTCCTGTTGTGCTTTTGGCATCATATCTTTGATCTATCCATGTTTAAATCCCACGACAACCACCTAGCCTTCAGTCACAAGTGAATAACAGAAATTCACTAGCATCACCAAGCAGACCGCATAATGCAAATTGCAAACTAATTATTTACATAACAAATTTACTGTTAGCAGTACATCCTATATAACATTTACAGGGTGTATTCCCAAAACAATTCATTGTCTCTCATTCTCATTTACCTAATACTCATATGATAAAGTTTCCACATTTTCTTCCAATCCCTTACCAAGGCGCACACACACAAGTGTGCGCGCGCGCGCGCAACATCAAAGGTCCTACAACCTCGGTTAACAAATATCTTGTTGCCTAACTTTCATGTTTGTCCATGCATCATAAACCTAGCAATAAAGATCTTTTCTCTTTAAGCATATCCCACGGGAAAAAAGTACTGGCCACAGATGAACTTTGCTTACCCTTTTCATGTCACCATCTATGGAAAAAATACCACTCCTCCATCTCATATTGAGTGTCACGTTAGCAAAAGAAAAATGTCCCAAAATAAGCACCGCTTTATGTTTTCATGTAATATAAATTATTTTATTCTGAATATACCTCCAAATCAATACTATGAGTGTGACTTCCAAGTTGATCGTACTCCACTATGGTTACTAAGAATAATTTTGTAAAATTATTCCATTTTTATTTATTAACAACGTTTCTTAATCTGTGTAAAATAACCTAAAGTGACACTCAATATGGGACAGAGGGAGTAACTAATGACAAAGTTGTCCCACTTTAAAATTCTTTACCATACTCTAATGTGAGAATGCTGGGCCGAAAGGAAGTTGCTAATCTTAATTTATGAAAAAAAATCTTATGAACTTTAAATAAAATTGGCTGAATATATATGAGATATACGCGATTTCTATCGCTTGCAAACCTAAAGCAGAAAACAGTCTCCAATTAAGATGCTAATATTTCTTACTAGCCACAACCTAAAACTGAGTTGAGCACGTATAAAAAATGAAACAGTGAATATATATTCTGATAAAGTTAACACTGCATTATATTTAAATATAAGCATAGCTAGAAGACTTACAGTGTAATGTATATCACGTTCAAAGGCTTCTGCTATCTTTGCAGCCTTGTAATATTTATCACTGGGTTTCTCAGCAGGTCCTGATATAATGAGTGGAGTTCTAGCTTCATCGATAAGTATTGAATCAACCTCATCAATGACACAATAATTGAAACCCCTAATGACAAGCTCCTCGACACTCTGCACATTCCATAATTTGGAGTTCAGTGTGATATTAAAAGGATAGAAATTAACTTTTTACAAAGCATATAGTAAATGCAAGGAATATATAAAGGAAGAATTACTTTCCGTGGCAAGATTGTCTCTTAAGAAATCAAAACCTAGCTCGCTATTAGTGACATATGTTATGTCACATAAATAATTTTCCTTTCTTTGCTCACTTGTCATATTCTCTGCCAATGAAGTCATAAATTGTTAGAGTGCAATTAAAGGAATGTGTTTAAATCGTGATGCATATTAAAGAAACTCAGTTAATAACAAAATGAAGGCAATGCACAAAAAATGCTAAACAAAAACTCAGAAAAATTTATGTCAAGGATGCATTAGCTTTTACAGAGAAATAAAAAAAATCGGCATAAGACAGAGAAACAAGGCAGAAGATTTAAATGCAAACAACACCCAAATGAGTAACAACGGATGAACATAGATTTGAAAGTATATAGAAACAGAATCCAAAAACAAAGGTGAAATGGGAGGAATGAAGTATGAGACATACGCTGGATGAGGCCAACCTTCATTCCAAGAAAGCGTGGAACTTGGCCAACCCATTCACAATCACGCCGAGCCAAATAATCATTTACAGTAACAACGTGAACTCCCTTCCCAACTAATGCATTCAAATAAGCTGGCAAAATGGCAACCAGTGTCTTCCCTTCTCCAGTCCTCATTTCAGCTATCTCTCCCTTATGAAGAACCATACCCCCTACAACACCCAAACTAACAACATTAATAAACTTTCCACGATGCACATACATATACACACATTTATACACCGAATTTTCAATATCAAAATATAATATAATGAAGTTAACAGATTCCAGTTCCACCAACAACAACTAGGGCCTCTTTGGATTGTGGCTTATTTGAGCTTGGCAAAAAATTTGTGGACTGTTGGGGGAGAACCTATGATGCACGGATACGGACACGGACACGGGACATGACACGGACACTAACACACCGACACCGCTAATAATTTGAGAAAATCATATATTTCAGTGTAATTATATGTGTCGGTGTCCTGTCGGTCGGACATGACACATGTCTGACGCAGGGACACACCTAATCCGAGGTGTGTCCGTACGAGAACTTATGGAAACAGCCTATGACATTGTTCATAAGTTGTTTTCAGCTTATTTTCATAAGTTCTCCAAGATAGCTAACAAAAACAACTTATACATAAACATAACTTTAACTTTATCTCGTTCTTCAAAAAAAAAAACTTTATATCGTCTCCTGTTATAGAAATAGCTTACAAATAAGTGTGTTATAGAAACAACTTATGAGCCTTAATGTAACTGCTAACTAATCAGAGTTGCGCAGCGGAAGCGGACCACAACTCAAAGGTCCTGGATCGGAACGAGGCTCTGATACCATATTATAATTCTTGATATAACTCATAATTGAGAGAAAAGTATCGAAAAGTGAAATGAAAATAATATTTATCATGAGAGAATTGTTACATCAAGCAGTGCGTACATTAAGGCTTATATATAGCCAATTAAACTGACTTACTCCTAACTAATTAAACTAACATGTAACTAGCTTTTACATCCCTAATAATAAATGCTTGTGTTGTTAGCAGCAAATTAGTTGTTTATCCAAACAGAGCCCAAATCAAACACGGCGTAAAACACTAACCTATCAGCTGAACATCAAATGGACGAAGACCAAGAACTCTCTTGGAAGCTTCTCTTACAACAGCAAAGGCTTCCTACAATACACAATCGATCCCTTAGCCACATTCAACATCAACTTCATTTAAAATTCCTAAACTTCATTCGAGCGGATTAATAAATAAGTTAATAAAATAAGAGTAATGATATTCAGTCACCCTTTTTTTTTTACACCTGGTTAATCACGTTCAAAAATGTGATTAATTCATTTGGTTAATTCAATTCGTAGTCAAAATTGTGGTTAGTTCAACTTCATGATTAATAATAATTTCAATTTTCAACGTGATCTAAACTAATCATATATTCAACTGAATTAACCATAATTTTGCATGTGATTAAATTCCTAAACTTCATTCAATAAAATGAATCAAAGATTATACTCACAGGCAAAAGAGAATCCAAGGATTCTCTCTTTTGAGCACGTTCTCTTAGCTCAAAAGTCTTATCCCTTAGTTCAGAATCCGAAAGTTTAGAAATATTCGCTTCCAATCCATTGATAACATTAACAGTTGCAGCATATTGTTTCCTTGTAGCTTCGCCAGTATCATTTCCTTTGAATATTCCACCTAACAAACCACCGAGTGAAGCAACCGCAACCGAACCCGATCGGCGACTCCTACTCCGCCGTGTTTTGGAAACGGAAGCTGAATTGAGGTGAAATTCTCTGCTAAGAAAAGATGAACCTGGTAGGTTTAGGGTTTTGCGGTGGTGAAGACGATGTTGCGAGTGCGAAGTTGTGGAGGTGAAGGAGGAACAGAGTGAAGAAGCTGCCATTTGTTTGGTTGTTTAGAATTGGGAGGGAAATTTGAAGGAATGGATTGTAGTGAGGATTTTAGATTGGATTATTTGAAAAAGCGCGTTTGGTTTTCATTCATGCATTCGAATAAGTTGGGAAAACGGAGATTGTGAGTTTTGAGTTGTGTGCTGCGTTTGAGTTAGCGGCAAAGAACGAAAAGATGGAGGAAAGATAAGATAAGAAGAAGTCCACGTGAGTGACCAAGTTGAGAAAGAGGTGGACTCTTACAAAAAATTATTTAGACTCTGACAACTAAAATACAACTTTTAATTTCTAATTCGATTTTTAGTTGAAATAATTTTGTTTTAAATTTCATTTATTTTTTAATCAAACTCCAAATTATTAAGACAAATGTTAGTGGAGGGTTAATATAAAAAAATAAATTAGAATAATTTAGTCTCTAATTTTTTTCTTACATAAAATAAAGATTGTACTACAATCAAAATCATTATGTATTGGAATATTTTTCATCCATATTTTGAGTTCAATATTAATGATTAAGAAAATCAAGAGCATGCTAAAGTTGGAGAAAAAAAAAAATGTCAAAAGCCAACAAAAAATAACAAGCAAAGAGCATTATATCTAAAAAATAACAAGCCAGAACATATTACCATGCATATTGCACACCAAACCATAATCATGACGATCTAATGATTTATATTGCATATTACTTTGCAAATAAAAAAAAAATAAATCAAGAGAAGGTTTGAAGCACAAAAAGATACTAATGGTTTCGGAAAGAAAAGATACTAATGGACGTTAGTTCTGTTTTCTACAAATTAATAATTCTAAAGCTTGGGACAACTTTGTTTATTCATACCTAAGCATAAAAATTCTTCACCAAAAAAAAAAAATACCTAAGCATAAAAATTTTGGCAACAAGACACCATAAAGAAAGTTATTTATTATCCTAGTAATCGTAAATGTAATTTGCTTAAGTTTTTACCAAATTGGTATTCTAAATCATATTATTACCTCCGTCCTTAATTATTAGACCCTTTTGAAAAAATAATTTGTTCCTTTTTATAAGACTCCTTTGATATTTCCAAATACATTAATTATTTCTTTACCAACATACCCTTATTTATTTTGCATTTTTTCTTCAATCAACAATAAATATTATATCCCTTATTCTAAATGCTTATTAGGTCATGCTACCACTTAACCTAAATTTTCCCTCTAATAATCTTGCATTAATTGTTATTAGTCACTTAACCCTCCAATTTTTCCCTCCATTATTATGCCTGTTTTGAAATTCAAATGACTATTGTTTGTTTCCCTGATTTTTTGCTTGAAAATAGAAAATGTGATATGTACGTGGTCATTTGTATTTAATATGACCTTTTCCAAATCCTATGCAGAATTAATAAGCTACCCACTTCTCCATATTGTTTCTGTTTCCAATACATCCCTTATACCTTCAATTATGAACTATATATACACTTGAATACAGACCATGTCTACCATCATCCAAATCTCCTCTTTCATATTCCGATTTTGCAATGGCTGGACACAGTTGTTTTTTATTTCCCTCCTATTCTCTTCACAATTTGAATTTCGAAATTCAAATGCATCTAACTCCATCTCAGCCGAATGTTATTAATTTTGGTCTGAATGTTTTATCATTTTCAATGTATTCCTTTTGGTTATAATTAAAACGACCCTTGGCAGAATCCATGCAAGATTGAACAGATATCCACACATGCAAAATTCTGTTTCCAAAGCACAGTTATCTACTACCCCAATGACCCTTACTTTGCTATATAAATGCCAATCAGACTTTAACTATCTCCTTCATATCCCAAAAAACACGTCCTTATCTTGCTGATGTCTGGAAGGAAAATTGAGACCTTGCTTGCATACCATTGTTTGTCTGGTCTGTAACACGCTGCTTTCATATATGTTGTTTTTTAAACTGTTAATTTGTGCGTAGCCTTATTCTTTTTACTTTTATTTGACAGGTCCTTTGATGGCTAATCCTATTTCTGAGATGGACAGGGCTATCAACAAGCTGAGATTGAAGTATAGGACTTACATTGTTGTTATAGGGTGTTGTGATGTTGCCAAACATTTTTGGAGCTGATTTTGGAGACAAGATTCATTGTTTTATCTTCTTGACTGACCCAAAACACAATCAATTCGAAGTTCTTTTTCTCCAATGGTTTGTTCTTTTTCTCCAAAGTCTGGAAGGCGCTGAAGGATTTTTACGGGATTGGATTGGGTGCATGGATCACGTTGGTTTTTGCTGGACTAGGACAGTTTGCAATTGTCGTGAAGGATAGGTTTGGGAAGAATGTTAGGTGTCCTGTCTTTGAACCTCCTATGAAATTTTTCATTGACAAGACATTTGTTCAACCAACCTTCAATGATGTTCTCCCTCCCTTAACTGCTGATCTTTCTTATCGTCACAATGTGAATAACTTGACAATTGATTTTGTGAAAAAATTGGATGAAGAGGATGTGCACAAAGGGTTTTTGTTATGAATGTTTTTTCGTTAAATTAATGGAGTATACTAAGATTTTTTTGTTCAGTGACTAATAGGAATTTCTTTTTGTGATTTTTTTTACTTTAATAGATGCTCAAATATGAAGGACGCGTTCAGCAGGTTATTAACATGGCTGCCACAACCGTGAAACTGGTGGATGACTATGAAAATGAGTGGGACTGTGTTTTGATGTTTGGATTGACTCCGTATGAGCACTGCAAGATTGGTGGGAGCTGGAAGCGTTTTGTTGATGCTCACAAATTTTTTGAAGGTGTGAGGATTATGATTTGCGCCCAGGTGGTTGGAAACAACTCCACTCTCTATGTTACTGTGATCGAGAATTAAGCTGAAGTTGGAGTGATGGAAGATGAAGTTCAGTGTTTTGGTGTTCAAGTGTCTTTTTTTTTTATTTATTATTGTTTTCGTTTAATGAATGTTTAATTGGCCTTATTTTGGGATGTCTTTGCCTTAATGAATGAACAATGGTAGTGTTTGGGAACATTTCTTTTTAGTTTAAGTCTGTATTTTGGTTGGTTGTACGATTTGAACGAAAAATCCAAGATCAATTCAGTGACGTTTGTTTCTTTATAATTCAATGAGTATTTTCTTTAGTTATGTACTGATGTCTACATTGCTTTTTTCATTTTCTGCAAACAAGCATAGATATATATTGATCAGACATTTATTTAGCGCTCATCTATAGTTTTGCGATTTAAGTAGCATAATTTTACAAGGGTTAATAATTGGTTTGATAAAATCATATAATTGGGACTGTAATTTGGCTACACAATTTTTCTTTCATTTGCCTATTTGCTTCCCAATGTCATAATTAACGTGGTAACCAACAAGAGTTTATTTCACATATCTGTTACTTCTCCACACTCATAATTCAAAGCATCCTGTTAACCCGGTGCCTCCGGAGCACTAGTTAAGAAATCCAAAAAAGGAAAATCTAAATTAAAAGTAATACTTTTTTGACTTTTAAAAAATTGATTATGCAATTTTCAATATAAAAGTTACTATATTTGCTTCCTTAACCAGTATCTCGAGGACACCGGTTAACATTTTTCTAATTTTCAAATATGCTTATTTTGGACAACTTGGATGACATCAATTTTTTTTTTTTAATCAAGCAAACTTACTTGGATGACATCACTTACTTCAAAATAGAGCTATATCTGGAAGTAATGTTGGAGACAAAGTCTTCATACCCTGTGCGATCGATATCACCTTCAGATGTTCGTATTCCTTTCAAGTTTTAAAGAAGGCAATTTTCTATAGCCGTCTCATTTGCGATGCCTATCAACAAAAGCTAAGGGCAGTCACTGGCACATGTCGGTGTATATCTACCAACGCCTGTCTTTTCACATGGACAATTATATGTGGTTGTGTCGAGAGTTACATCAAGAGAAGGGCTTAAGATACTTATTAACAATTGAGTTCAAATGGTTAATGAGTTCCATAAATAATGAGTTGTTTAAGAGAACTTTAGTTCGATTCTAGGAGGACAATTCTTGGTCAAACTTTATTTCCTTTCCGACTGAATTTTAGATTACTGGATCCTCTTTTCTCTCTGAATGAGAGGGTTGATACAAAAAAATAATATAGTTTCGTATGTTAATAACAAACTATATTCCTCCATCATTAAAAAAAATCCATTCTTCTTAAAAAAAAACTAAATATCAATTGTTCAAAATATACTATAGTTTTTAATTCTAAAAGACCCGTGCGGCGCACGGGTTGGCGTTCTAGTTGAAAACATAAATTTACTCTCTCTTTTAAGGATGAAATTGTAAAAACAATAGTAATTATATACAAATTTAATACTACAACCAACTTTCTTAATCTCCGCAAATTTGATAAAAGACTCATATATTAAGGGACGGAGGTAGTATTGCAAATCATACTTGGTCTTCTTTCAAGAGTGATATTTAATTTGCAAAACAACACCAACCCTTAATCAATGAACCACACTTTTTCTTTCAAGAGTACTCTTTTGCTTGCATTGGCAATCAATGAGTTAGCCCCTGTTTGGATCTGCGTTTGAGAAGCCCAGAAACACGTTTACCACATTAAACGTGATTTCATGGACTTCTTTTATTGGAAGACTATGATAAAACAATTCATGATTGGCATGCTGCATCAATACATTGCATTCTTATTCAATTTATAATCTTTCATGATTTTGTGATGAAAAAAACATTAAAATCATTCTTAATACATGTAGATATAATGTAGATTGACTCTTTCATAGAATGCATACCTATTTTGAGACATTAATTTGCGACAAACTAATAAGGGTTTTGCTAAAAGACACTCTTTGAAGGTGTCTTTTAGCAATCTACACCTCAATGTGTGATTATCCACTTTTTAGTTATAACATGATAAAAGACACCTTAGCAAATGCTTATAGGATAATTTGCTAAAAGACACCTTCATAAAATGTGTCTTCTAACAAAACCCAACTAACAACATATTTCCAATTTTGAAATGTTTCCCGACAAAAGAAAGTGCATAATGTAAATTTAGCGTGGGGAGTTACTAGAAATTGTATATCCAATTGATTGACAATTTCTTTAGGGTGTGTTTGGATAGAGGGTTTAGGAGGGGAAGGGAGAGGAGGGTTCACTTTTCATTTTTAAATTACGGACACTATGAAATGTCTTTTAAAAAATTAACATCTTAACACGATAAACGATAATATAATACTTCAATCACACTTGATTTATTTTAGAAAAACATGTTATATAGTCCGTAGTTTAAAAAAGAAAACTAAACCCTCCCCTCCCTTCCCCTCCTAAACCCTTAATCCAAACACACTCTTAGGCTTTGTTTGCACATAATCTTGTAAAAAAGACCATATATAATGTAAAAACTCATATTTATATTGATTTCCCGACATGTATCAAGACTTTGATTTTTCATGAAATGAATTAGTATTTCCCTAAATTTTTTTCGTCATTTGTAATATTGTTTTTGAACAAATACTCCTTCATTATTTCTCAAATATTATTTCCATGTCAATGAATTATTACTTAACTTTAAACAACTGATAATTAAATAATTATAGTTGCATTGATTAATAAGATATGCACGTACAAATGAGATTAATTTGTCGATAAGAAATATTGTATGCATCTAGTTATTGTTTTACCAAAATTTCATTTAATGTGGAAACACAAACAACAAGAAGAAGTCAAGTATTATTTGATAAATAAAAACCGCGTTTGGTTCATGGTTACAAATTGAATTCTTAGGAATCTAAGATGGGAGTTATTTATTCCCATGTTTGGTAGACATGCACACAAAAATATTTCAGGAAATGAATTATTCCCGGCAATGTTTTTTACACTATATTGCATTGTTTTTATTCCCAACAAAAAGGGTGGGTTTTATTTATTCCCGGCGGTTAACATCCTTTATATTTTGAAAGACCATTTTTACCCTCCTAAATAACCGCAGTATACCCATGTTTTCTTTGGTTACATTTTTTTTTTGAAGGATTTTCTTTGGTTACATATCCACTATGTTTATATACCAATTTATGTGCCATCTAGAATTTGTTTCTTCTCTGCACTGATTTTGCAATGGAAAAAGTTAAACTTTTAATATTTGTTGTTTTTGATTGGATGTTAGTAGGCAATGGGCTTGTATTGGAACAATAAATGTCATATTATTTTTCTATTATTACAAAAGTCATATTAATTTGATTGCATCAATAAAAAAAAAAACATAGATGAATTGATGTATGAAATAAAACTATCGAATATACTGATTTAGATTCTTTTTGATGAATTATATTGCAGATTTAGATTATTCACCGATATGAGCAGTAATAATATGAAATAATAGAGAAAACTGAAGACATTTCTCTTTTATCAAATATAATATAAGGGTATTTTGATTATTATATATAATTTTTAAAAATAATTTCCAGGATTTCAAATTATCAACAAAACATATTTTTTGAACATTCTTTGAAATAAAGTTAACACCTTTTATTCCTGGGAAAAGGTTAATCCTGAAAATAATTTTGGTAACCATGAAACAAACGCTCCATTGACATGATATTTTTGTGTCGCTCATCCAGTAAAATAGGAGTACTTCTTTTGTCTCAAATTATACGTTCTTTTTAAATTTTATACTATTATTAAAATAATAATTAATAGTGTTGATTTGAATGGTAACGTGTTTCATCTTCATCTTCACGTGAGTGTGAAAAACTGCTGAAAACAAGATTGTTATTGCTATTGCTATTCTTGTTGATTACAGTTCCACAACAGCGATTGAAACTAAAATTTCATCTTATGAATCTGAATCATAGTCACATCGATCTTCATCAATGTCATTTGCGGAAGCATAATATAAATTTGAAGCTCTACATATTAGAAATCACATGATTAAAGTGATGAAGATTCATCTCATACGAAAAATAAACTTGAGAACTCGATAGAGAGAAAAGCTCATTAGAATTGGTATTGATTAGCACCAAGGTTTATGTAAAAATGAAAAGATGGAATTCAAAAAGAAAAAAAATTATGCTCCAAAAGCACCAAGGTTTATGTAAAAATGAAAAGATGGAAAATGGTGACAGGTAAAAAATTTCAGAGTTCATGTATGTTTGATTTCACTTCTAGATTTTTGATGGACAAAAATTGATTCTAAAAATGAAAAATTAATAATGGCATGTTTTGTTGCTCTGAGTAAAATTGATTTTGCCTCATAATTGATTATGTTAAGGATGCTTCTCTTTGAAGTTATGTGATTAAAGACTTGATTTTGTCCCTATTAATGATCTTTATTTTGAAATGTTAATTCGTCTACGAACAAATTTAAATTTATGTATTTATTTAATTCTTTATAGGCTCTTGAACTACTTTTTAGTCAAAAAAGTTTGCACTCGAAACATTATGAATCTTAAATATGTTAATTTTCAATTGAGACAATCTATGTGAATTAGTTAAATCTGAACTATTTATGGTCAAGTTTGTGATTACTCAAATTAAATGACCACCAACGTGCAAAGTTTTGAATTTTCTTGTCTTCGATTTTCCAATTATCAAAGAAATGTCACATATTGCGAGATATCCTAGAATATTTTGCATTAAAGCATGTTACATTCAACTCACTTATATCAAGAATTAATTTTACAAAATCAATTCACTTAAAATCAATTTTTTTTCAACACAGAATCAAACATACACTTCAACATAAGTCGCACAAGATTTGGGATCCTATGTTCAAAATCACAATATTAAAATCAAAATACTCTTTCTTCTATATTAATAATCACTAATGACAAAACTAGTGTTATAATTTGAAAATAAAAATGACAAAAGTAGAAAAAAATACAAAATGAAATTCTAAGTTCTAACAAAGATGTGGGAAGAAAACGAAGTGGTAAAACAAATTCAATAGACCTTTCCTCTTGAGGTTTCTTCAAAGCTCTCTTTTTCAATTTGTTATTTCCTTTTTTTATTTTGAGCTCTAACATTGCACAGAGCCTGCACCTCTGAGACACGCAAACCACCAACCCTCTGCATCTTTTGGCCTCTTCCTCCTACTTTAACCTATTTTTTTAGTATAAATATGAGTATCTTAAGAACAAAGTGGACGTCCATTTATTTGTAATGATTTTAGCCTCTGCTTTAACCTACTTTGTTTTTGCATATGGTATCTGGGTTTCTTCACTTTGCTACTATGTGAACTGTTCCATATTTATCTGATTTTGCATTTAATCTTTTCAATTTATTTGTCTATATATAAGTGATGGTGAATGCATAGAAAAGACTCTCATTTTAGTATGTGTTTTTTGAATAGATTTGTGTTGAATTGGTTTGTCAAATTGGTTCGTTTGCTTAGCTAAACCATACTTAGTTGAATTGTTTTAGTACATAAGTTATCATAATCAAACTTTGTCTCTCAAAATTATTATGCAAGTTTCTGGTGACCCAATTGGGAAAAGTTTTGATTCTATAAACCATATTTGAGATAATGATAACTTTGGGTTCCATGTTATTTTGTTTGGAGACTTCTAGAGTGATGTTATTATGTATCTTATTTTAGAGTGATTTTCAAGTCGTACAAATCCCTGAAAAAGTGATAGAGTCGAGTGTCTTATTTTGTTTGAATGTGATTTTATAAACCATACTCGTAGAGATAATGACGATTTTATGTTATTTTGGATGCTTGTAGTGATTTTATTCTTGAACTCCTTATAACTTTGATTTAGCATTTCTTAAAGGCTGTTTAATACCATGACAGACCATGTTATCAATTTTTCATATTACTTATTTCTATTATTATTGGTCATCTAAATAACTTTTGGTTTATGTATATCACTGGACCATTTGATACATAAAGGTTAAGCTTCTCAAACAATCAGTTATAAAAAAAAAATGTCACAATATGCGAGTAAATCCTGTTTAGGCTTTTGTTTCAATAGTCCGTATCTAGTACAAGAATATATACCCCGTCACAAAATATATTAAGGCGTGATATTTGGTATAACATGATTAGGTACATAAAGAATATGATAATGTATTGGTATAACATGTCTTAAATGTGAACTTTGTTCACATGCATTGTTGTACGCACATGTCTCAAACTTAATTGTGAAATCAGGCTTGACAGAGGATAACGACTCCATTTTTAGATAAAAGCTTGAATTCAAGCTTCAACATTGAAAAGGAAAACAAGAAATGAGACTAACCGATTACTTTTGAGACTTTGTAATTACTTTTATAAACTTGCTAATTATTACCCGCAGAAACCTACTAATTAATTTTAAGACTTCCTAATTACTTTAATTTAACTTGATAATTATAATAGCATAACAGAAATCTAATACTGAATTTAAACCCCATAACACAGCCATTCTTTTCATCCTTCTCCTATTCTTATTGATGGTGGCCATGCTGCTTCTGTGAATGTCGACTTTGCTTCTGAAGGAAGTCGCGATGGTAACAGTGCTTCGAGGAGGAGGATGAAAAGAATATAGTTCGGTTGTGGGATTTAAATTCGGTTTTAGGTTTCCGCTGTGCTATTCTCAATTAGCAATATAAAAAATAAGATAGTTTTTTTTGACACAAAAACGAAAAAAGTTAGAAAGTCTCAAAAATAAAAAGTAATTAATAGGTCTAGGGTGGTTATAATTAGCAAGCTAATAAAAGTAAAGTCTCAAAATCAATTAGCAAGTCTCATTTATTGTTTCCTTCGATGTTGAAGTCTGATTTCAATACTTTATACTTAAAAATTGAATCTTTATCCTTTTTCAAGCCTAAATTCACAATTAAATTAAAGACATGTGTATGACAACGCATGTGAACAAAATCCCTTTAAGACATGATTGTCTCGATACCCCATCATGGTACTTGATATCTAATCACAACATCGTTTGCTTGAGCATTCTCAACCGTTATATTTAAGATCCAATTAAATTATCCAACCCCTAAAATCAACATATTGACTCATCACGTCTTCGGTGTTATTTGACAAAAGTAAATGATTTTCTAATATGTTTTCATCTCACTATACAAAGGATTATATTTGTATAGACTACATACCAGCATTATATATATAAAAAAAATTATGCATGTATTTATTCAAATCACATCTCAATGTCATCTTTTTTAATTTTTGAATAAGTTAAACTAACACATCTAAATTGACACCGAGAATAATCGAATTTGAAACTTTTAGATTAGCGCACTTCAAGGTTTCAAGCTAACACCGCTAGACCAACACAATAGATTTCTTGGTGTCATTTTTTAAATTAGTTCCTTCAAGCAAATTCTAAAAGTTGGGAGATAATGATAGGGATGCAAGCTCGATTTTTCTTATTTCATTTTCTCTCTTAAGAGTGGAATATTACGATTACCGGTCCAAAAAATAAGGTTTAGATATATTTTAATCTTTTATCTTTTACTAAAAATTTGTTTTGGTCTTTTTTTTTGTTTTGAAGTGATGTTTTAGTATTTTTGACAAATCATAGCAAATGAAAATACTAACTAAAGCATCACATTTTTTAAAAGATAAAAGATTAAATTGATTTAAAAAAAAAAAAAAAAAAGCAGATAAAAGTACAACAAAATGGCAAATATATCTGAACAAAAAAAAAAAGAGGAACGCTGATTCATTTCAGCTGCTAATCTGCCATCGCCACTCATTTCACTAACACTCTACTCTATCCAGTCACCAATGAACAAAACCCTAACACTCAAATCCAAATTCTAACAAACAACAATGGATAACCACGACGATCCTCGAAACGGCACCGTTCAGCCAGACTCAAAGAAACCAAAACTTACCCACCCCATTTCCTCACACGAACTTCTTCACGAATTCTCCCACCACCAAACCGCCGTCGCACGTATCAACAACGGCAGCTTCGGCAGCTGTCCCCGCTCCATCCTCACCGCCCAAACCACCTGGCAGCTTCGCTTCCTTCAACAACCCGACGATTTCTTCTTCAACACCCTCCGTAACGGAATTCTCGATTCTCGCAAAATCATCAAAAACCTAATCAATGCTGACGACGTTGAAGAAATTTCGTTAATCGATAATGCTACCACCGCTGCCGCTATCGTTCTTCAACAAATCGGCCATCACTTCTCCTCCGGTAAGTTCTGCCGAAATGACACTGTTATAATTTTCCATTGCGCTTATCAAGCTGTTAAGAAATCAATTGAAGCTTATGTTATACCCGTTGGTGGCTCTGTTATTGAGGTTGAATTACCTTTTCCGGTTAATTCCAACGAGGAAATTATCGCGGAATTTAAGAAAGGGATTGAACGAGGGAAAATTAACGGTGGTAGAGTTAGGTTAGCGATAATCGATCACATTACGTCGATGCCTTCGGTTGTTATTCCGGTTAGGGAATTGATTCGGGTTTGTAGAGAGAATGAAGTGGATCAGGTTTTTGTTGATGGTGCTCATGCTTTAGGAAGTATGGAGGTTGATGTTAAAGAAATTGGTGCTGATTTTTATGTTAGTAATTTGTATAAATGGTTTTTTTCGCCACCTTCGGTTGCGTTTATGTATTGTAATAAGAATAAGAAATTGAATGATGTTCATCATCCAGTGGTGGCGCATGAGTATGGTAATGGTTTGCCTGCTGAAAGTGCTTGGGTTGGGATGAGAGATTATAGTCCTCAGCTTGTGGTGCCTTCGATTATGGAGTTTGTGAATCGGTTTGAAGGTGGAATTGAAGGGATTATGAAGAGGAACCATAATATGGTTGTGAAAATGGGGGTTATGTTGAAGGAAGCGTGGGGTACGAATCTTGGGTCGCCGCCTGAAATGTGTGCAAGTATGATTATGATTGGCTTGCCTTCGAAGATTCGGGTGATGAGTGATGATGATGCTTTGAGATTAAGGTTTTATCTTAGGGTTTATCATGCTATAGAAGTTCCTGTGTATTATCAGGCTTTGGGAAATGGTGAAAGGGATGCTAGAGATAAAGACGGGTTTATAACTGGTTATGTGAGGATTTCTCATCAGGTGTATAACATTGTTGATGATTATAATAGGCTTAAGACTGCAATTATTCAGCTTTTGCAAGATGGAAAAATTTGCAGTGAACTTCCTAAAGAGTGACTAAATAATCAGAGAGAAAAATGAGGTATAGAATCTATAGATCTTCTCCACTTCTGACTTGTTTTTTGGTTTTAAAGATAGCTTTAGATTTGGCAGTACGTTTTATGAGCATGCCCATTTTTGTTGTTCTGTAATCTGTATTATCATCTTATTTTTGTAAAACAAAATAAGTGTAACCCGAATTTCTCGGTAAAGCTTACAAATGAAGTATTTGTATTATTTATTATTCATAGTTGCTTTGTTAGATGTAACTTTGTAGCGTACCTTAATTTCTTTGATTTGTTTTCCACATTGTCTATAGTTGATCTTGATCCTACTTGCAATGGAGAAGAAGGGTATGTTTCTTTAATATACTGGCTTAAGATTTGATAGTATTGAATAATATTGTGATAGAAGTTTCACAAAATGCCTAGTAATTCGTCAGTTTTGTGTTGAATATTTCATCATGCTACTATATGTGAAGTTTGTACTTGCTCATTTTCAATCTTTGATTGTTTATTGGCTGACTTTTGACCTCAAAATTGGCATGTTATTGTTTAGGAAATTACATAATATCAGTTCCTACATTATATGAAAAACTATCAAATAAGACCTTGAATTATTTATTTAGTTATCAAATTGATCCTTGATGCATATATGTTATGAACAAAGTAGAAAGTAAAGAGACAAAGTTGGAGTGCATAATATTCAACTTGTTTCATAATTTAGTCATTGTGCTACAAGTCCTTACATACCCAAAATAATGGTTCCTAACCACCCTTAATAAAGTCATAATGGTGTACATAAACTTAAGGCAACCATTGCAAAACAAGTGCAGAAATATTAAATATCTAAAAGCAACCAAACTATGGGCATTAATAAGTCATACAAGAAAGTTTTTAATATTACATAGCCAAAAACAACCCAACTAAGGGCATAAATAATAAGCTATAAGCAAGAAGTTCCTAAGCTAGCAACCTGAATGAGTTTTGAGTGTGATCTCATCATTCCTCTATGGAAGTTTGTCTCCTGCCTCACCATCAAATTAATGGGTTTCTAAGCATGGTCCGTGATTCAAATTTACTTCCTTGAAATGCACTTCGTGCGAAATCTACAAACATGTAAAAGGGTAATAAATAACAATTCTTTTAGTTCTTAACATCAATATCAGGGATCAATTTGACAGTTAAGATAAACAATTCATAGATCGATTTGACAGTGTGATACATAATTCAAGGACCATCTTACGTTTTAATGAATAATTTAGGGATCAATTTGACAATGTAACAATTTGTAATGAGTTCATTTAAAAAAAACAAAGAAAATGTTAAATTTTCGATCAATTTCGTACTTGAATATGTGACATCTGAGTTGGCAAACCACGTCAATGTTTAACGTCACACGTCATCATCATTAACGGTGAGACTTGATATAGGAACGAAATCGATCGACTTGTTTTAGCTATTTTAAATATTTGAGGATGAAATTAATCGATACGTACAAATTAAAGGACAAAAATGCCTACTCACTCAATTTTTACTTTTGTATAATAACATGTGAGACACATGTTAACATTTTTCTAAACTTTACGTTTACTACTAGATTTATTTAATTGTTTCATTAAAAAGGACCACTATTTGATGTAAGTTTCTTTATTTCTGTTGGGCCATAGACCAAACTTTTGGTTTAACGAACTTGAAATTGAGCCTGTTTTGTCCTCTTTTGATTTTAATTAAATGACGGGTCCCATTTTGTTTTCCAATTAGTTACGTGTAATTTTGTTTTCATTAGTTATGAGTAAATTAGTTTGGATTCCACATGGTTTAATGGTGTCATCTCTATCTTCTAGAATTCAATTAATTTATTACTCTTCCCATCTTAAATTATTCAACCTCCGGTCATTATTACAAGCAAAATTTAACATTTCAGGTGTATTCAATAAGTAATGTGTATGATCTGTATTAAAGATTACATACGTCATTAATTAATTGAATCTAAAATGACGATTTTTGCTTATAATTATGTCGTTTTAATTAAAAACATGCATTCTAGTACGATATTAATGAATCATTATTGATTGAGTTGTGAAGCTCAACAAGCTTAAGTTCAAGGATAAGCAGTTGGAGGTATCAGGTTTAAACCCAAACGAAGGGAAACAACTAATATTAAGAGTGTGTTTGTTTCAAGTTATATTTGTAGATTTTTGGAAATAAATCAATAGAAATACAGATGCTTATGTTTGTTACAAGTTTACTAAATTTTATTCCCAGGTATAAAATGTTTTTGGGAAGAAAAATTTTCCCAAAGAAAAGGTTTGGGAATAAAGTTCCCATGAAATTAGGAAAAATTCATGTATAAATTACCTATTATAATCCCTATTTTTATGGTTTCCAAGAATATTATAATGTTAAACAAACATCTTTTTTCTAAATACATTGGAATAAAATTTTCATTTTTATGTTCCAAAAAATGTTATTCCTACGAATAAATTTGGTAAATTTGAAACAAACACAACCTAATTACTAATATTTCTTATAAAAAATCATTAGGGAAGTGCAGTATTTTGCTATATATATATATATTTTACAGTAAGGAGTGGAAGACAAATGGGATTGGAATCCCGATCTAGACATAGGACACACAATTTGTGGTGCCTACCATTTGATGTCTTCTACAGCACAAGTTGATTAGTTTTGTATTTTATGATATGACTTGGAATATAGTAGCTCCTTTGAAGGTTTTGTTGCTTGTGTGGCAGTTGTTACTAAATCGTTTGCCAACGAAAGATTATCTGATTCGTCGTGGAATTATTTCGTCTAACTTAAGTTTTTGGTCGAGTGATTGCGGTAAGAAGGAAAGTGTGGATCATCTGTTTATGGGCTGCATATTTCTTGGTAGCATCTGGTCGCTTCTTTGATAGTTGTTGGGTATTTCTTCTTCAGCATACAGGTTGTATATTTTTTTTATCATTTAACCCAATTTACAACAGAGGAGTGATATTTGTACAACCAATTTTATATAATCTTTGTGACAATCACTTTTTCTTTATTCTTATTGGACAAGAATAATAAAGAGAGAAAGAAAAGGAGAGAGAATAAAAAAAACATGCGAGTATGAGAAAAATAGTTGTTTCAAAAGTTGTCAAATAATGATTGTACAAATATTATTTCTCTTTACAATATTAGGATGCGAGTCTGACCCAACATTTCTTGTGTAAGGTTGAAGCTCTTAATATAATTCATTTTAGCTACTCTTGAGTACTAGCCTAACACGAGTTTGAAGTACCTTGCTATAATTTATTTAGGCTTCTTGGAAAAAAAAAATCTAACCACCGAGCTTATATGTTATCATAAAGGACAGAAGAGTAAATATTTTGATGTTATTATAGTTATATACTACCTTTGTTTTTTTTTTTTGACAAAAACAAAATCATATTCATTCATTTAAATTGAGAAATTACATCATTCAACATCACTAAAAACGTAAAGGATGAATTTGTGAACAAACTCACAACATCCAAGTTAATAGCATATAACGGTATAATGCCTACAAAAATATACGATAAAATTAAAGTGACTGGAATATCCATGCCTCCGAATCTGCAACGTTGACGCACAATTTGATTTAATAATCGATCTTTCAATATGAATCAGATGAACACCGTAAGAATACGGGAAATCAAACAACGCCACACAAGACGACGACGAACAACAAACCACCACTCTTAGATGATGAAATCACGAAGAAAAAACATAGATCTATGTGAAAATCACTTATTTAGATCGAAATAGAGAGAAAAAGATGAAGATGAGTGATTTCAGGTAAAAAATTGATCCAAAACCACCCCCTTAATGAAGAAACTGAAAGAGAAAACCTAGAGAAAAAAAATTAGAATCGACTTGGAGAGGAAGAGTTGATTAGTTATACTACCTATTGTCGGTTGAAAATTTAAGAATATTTTGATGAAAGAATTTTTTTTTTATAGTTATCTTGTAAAACATGACAATACAAAATTCTCGCCTTTAAAAAAGGTAAAAAATTCTCAAAAGTTTTTTATATTTAAAAATTGAGCTACTATTGTCATTTTTTTTAACAAAGCTACTATTGTCATTATAGTCCATTTTTCTATTACCAGACTACTACTATAATATAATCCATTTTTATATCTTCTTTCAATGATCGTGTTAACTTAGCGGCAAGCATCGAGACACAAGTTTGTGTTTTGACTATTTTCCACTTTCTGGTTATAATATTGATTATTGAATTCCACTTTCTGGTTATAATAATATTTTTTGAAAGAAGTTATAATAATATTGAATATTGATACCTGACCAAATTTTTTATTTATTGAATATTGATATATAGTCATAGATACTTCACCTTCGTCATGCATGACGTTTTCTACTTAATTAGTTGTTGTTCTTCATGGTTATCATTTTCTTACTTTTATTATTGCTGCTACTACCTAAAGTGTATGATTTTGTTCAACAACTATTAACATTATTTAATTTGTTTTTTTGTACCAAAACTGAGTATTGTCAAATCCATTTCTAAAAAACATTTTATTGTGGCTAAGCATAAGGAGTAACCGTAACCCCTACCATAATTAGTATTTTTTTCCTTTTTAAATAAAATACAACCTTTCGAGTTAACTTCACTACTAGATTTTTCAATATGAAAATTTCAATTTCTAAGACGCAATTTATGGAGGAAGTTAGAGAGATACACTATCCTTCTTCCTTTTTTCGACATGTGGGACATTATTTTTGAGCGGCGTTCTAATCCATTTATTATTAATATTTTAGAGGATCTATTATTTATTTATTGAACTATATATACTAAATAATTTATGATTCCCCTAAAAAAAATATTAATTTATGATTGAAAAAATCGACAGTTTAAAAAGTGATAATTAATCATTAAATTATTTGAATTAATATATAAATGCATGTGTATATGTAATTTAAACAAAATGTATATATATGAAGTCCGGAGTTCAAACCTCGGTCACTACAAAAAAAAAATTACATATAAATATTAATCAATCAACTAATTTTTCAGATTTTCGATCAAAAACCTCTACGAAATTAACTCTTATTCATACATTGAATTGAATATTACATTGATGATAACCTGAACAAATTTTTTACAAGAAAAGGAAAACAAAAAATATGTATTGATCTAATCTTCAGTTGAATTTCACAAAATTAGTTAAAAAAAGTAACAAAAAAAAAAAAGAAAAAAAGAGGAAGAATATGGGATTTGCTACAAAGTGGTAAAAGTAAAAACCTATACTGTTTTAGCACTAGTATGAAGTTGGACTAAGGAAGCATAAAATCCATCTTTAACGTTAATAAGTGTTTCATGTCTTCCTTTTTCAACTATAACACCATTCTTGACAACAGCAATAACATCTGCATTTTTAATTGTAGACAAACGATGTGCCACAACCACAGTGGTCCTATTTACCATTACTTTATCTAATGCATCTTGAACAACTCTCTCTGATTCTGCATCTAATGCACTTGTTGCCTCATCAAGTAACAAAATCTTTGGACTTTTGATTATTGCACGTGCAATAGCCACCCTTTGTTTCTGCCCACCTGATAGTTGAGTTCCTCTCTCTCCCACTATTGTATCATAGCCCTGTTAA
The DNA here is from genome assembly GCF_003473485.1 of Medicago truncatula. Taxonomy (NCBI): domain Eukaryota; kingdom Viridiplantae; phylum Streptophyta; class Magnoliopsida; order Fabales; family Fabaceae; genus Medicago; species Medicago truncatula. Next base: position 42,334,367 of record NC_053042.1, read on the forward strand.
AGTCAAAACATTCCACCCAAAATTACACAATGTCAACAAGACATAAATACAATTAAGAAAAAACTAAATAAACATAGATTAGTCCATAAAATTGTAGCACATAATAGTTTTTTTTTTTTTTTTTTTTTGTACCTGTTGTAAGCCACTGATGAACCTATGAGCATTAGCCAATTCAGCAGCAGCAATGATTTCTGCCTCAGTTGCAATGCCACCTTTGCCATAAGCAATATTGGCACGAATAGTGTCATTGAATAAGACTGGTTCTTGGCTTACAAGACCCATTTGCTGCCTTAACCACTTTAACTGTAACTGACGAATTTCTATCCCATCAAGTGTGATTTCACCTGAATCAGGATCATAAAATCTTTGCAACAAAGCAATCACAGTCGATTTCCCACTTCCACTTTCACCGACAAGTGCTACCGTCTGCAACAAACAATTTTGACAGTGTATTCATTAGTTGCTTGCTACACACGTTTTCATTTTCGCCGATATAAGAACCACCAGGAATTACATTATGAAAGTTTTTGAAAATATAATATAAAAACTGATTCAATATTTCTAAAAAAATTGAAAAATGTCAAAACATTGTTTTTAATATTTTTCGAAAATGTGAGCCAAATGTAGATTGAAAATTGCAAAATATTATTAGAAAGTAATCGAGCCCTTACCTTGCCAGAGTGGATAGTCAAGTTGAGGTCTCGGAAAATCTGAATATCAGGCCGAGATGGATACTTAAAGCTTATATGGCGAAGCTCAATTTCGCCTTTAATGCTATCTAGAGTGGTACCAGACTCTTCACTTGGATCAATCTTTGACTTCTTATCAATCATTCCAAATATAGAAGCAGTAGCTGACTTTGCTTTACTGGAGTCAGGAGCAAAGGAACTTGACTGTGAAATACCAATAGCTGCCATAGTTAACGCGAAGAAAACCTACAAAACACCAAGAAAAAAAATATACATTTTTAAGAGACTTGATTTGATTATAATGTCTTATTCTTGCACCTTTTCACAAAAGTTGATCGTAATGAAAGTTACTGGTAGGAAAGATTTAGTACCCGGAAAACATCTGAAAAAGTTGTATTCCCAGCTTTCACAAGTCTAGCTCCTGCGTAGAAACTGGTTGCATAGACACTAAACAATAAGAAAAATGAAACACCGAATCCTGATCCACTGATTATCCCTTGCCTTATTCCTGTTTTCATGGGACCTTCACATTTCTTCCTATATAGTTCCATAACCTTATCTTCTGCACAGAAAGAAGCCACAGTTCTTATGCTTCCAACTGCATCATTCGCAACTTGACTAGCCTCCTCGTACATCATCTGCACCAATTCAAATCACATTACTACAGTTGTACTTGTAACATAAGCTAGACCAGACCTTAAAAATTGGCCAATGACAAGTAATAGGTCAGATTTGTGCCTAAATTTTTGGAAGTAAATTAGGTACAGACCTTACAAAGCCTAACCTGACTTACTCTCATCCCTAATTACTACATTGAGAATTTTTCTCATAATAATCTAAACCATGCAGTTATTAATTACAAATAATGTCATAAAAGTAACCAACCTTTGCGTCTCCGCTGAATCCCTTCATGAACTTCATTTGAACATATCCATTTAATCCAATAAGAGGAATCAACACAAGAATAATCAGCGCCAGCTGCCAGCTCGCAATGAAAGCAATAATCAAACCAGCCAATGCAGATGCCAAATTCTGAACCAACAGTCCAAGTGCATCGCCAACAAGGGCACGTACGGAAGCAGCATCTGCCGAGAGCCTTGCACCAACTGCGCCACTCGAGTTTTCAGGCTCATCGAACCAACCAACCTCCATATTCACAACCTTCTCAAAACATAGTAGCCTGATCCGTTGGATTAACTTGCATCCAGCCACAGAGAAAAAGTAACCTCTCGCTGGAATCACCACCAATGATGCAAGACCAAGGAGCATAAACATTATCGCCCAAAACTTGGAGTCCTTCTTCATCTCATCAAACGGTTCATAAAATGTTTTGATGACACTGGAGATCAAAACGCCGAATATTGGAAGTATGACACCGTTAGCTATGGCAGCTAAACTTCCAATAAGAAGAACGGGAATCTCTGGCTTGTTAAGGGAAGCAAGGCGTCTCAGCGGAACTTCTTGTTCTTTTTCTTTGGTTGGAACTTTTTCAAGGTCAGGATCGGCGACATTAACTCCTGTTGGTAAACCGAACGAAACCGAAAATGAATGGCGACTACTATTCCCTATAGATGATCCCCTACTTATAGATCTTTGAAGCGACTTCCTTTGACTTGACTGTCTAAAAGACTCTGCAGAAAGTTCTCTCTTACCGTGATGGTCTGTAGTTTCTTCTGATTCCTTGTTTACTTCTTGTAACCGTATGAGCTGTGAATAAGCTCCTTCAGGATCCTTCAGTAATTCAGAGTGTGTTCCTGATCAGCGTACAAACAAAGTTATCAAATAAGAACATATATAAACAAGGTTTTTGTAATTTGAATACAACTCTTTGCATATTAGATGTAAAAACTTGCAATACTAGTTAGTTAAATATTAATAATGCATGAAAACATTATTTGAATATTTGTGGTACCTTTCTCAACCATTTTCCCTCTATGGATTACAGCAATCATGTCAGCATTCCTCACTGTGCTTAAGCGATGTGCAACGACAACTGTGGTTCTGTTGACCATGATTCTATCCAGAGCCTCTTGCACCACCCTTTCAGATTCTGCATCAAGTGCACTTGTAGCTTCATCAAGAAGTAGAATTCTTGGATTCTTAAGGATTGCTCTTGCAATCGCAATGCGCTGCTTCTGTCCACCAGACAGTTGAGTTCCATGGTCACCAACCATTGTGTCCAATCCCTGTATTCAAAAGTTCAACATTATGCATCCAAAAATATCAAATAGCATTGACTTCGAAATTGAAGTACAGTACTACTTTTATTAGAGATAAAATTAATTATTAGTTAATTAGGCTAGTTATCCTCGCTATCTTCTTCATTTTCATTTGGACTCATGTATAAATAGACTCTTTTGTATTCATTACTGGTTAGTTTGATCAAGTTATTTAATAAATGAGTTATTTTAGTAATATGGCACCAGAGGTTGGTTGGAATCAAGAACCTGTGGAAGTTTATCAATGAATTTGGCGGCGTTTGCAAGTTCGGATGCAGATCTTATTTCTTCAATTGTTGCTCCATCTTTACCATATGCAATGTTATCCTTAATGCTGGATGCAAATAACACTGGCTCCTGGCTGACAAGACCAATTTTCCCTCTGATCCACCTAAGCTGAAGTTCTTTCATGTTAATTCCATCGATAAGTACTTCACCGGCCTGTGGATCATAGAATCTTTCTACCAAACTAATAACTGTGGACTTTCCACTTCCACTTTGTCCAACCAATGCCGCGGTTGTTCCGCTTGATATATGAAGAGAGAATCCATTGAATATCAGCTCCTCAGGTCTTGCCGGATAACTGAAATAAACTTCTTTCAACTCTATCTCACCTTGAATATCCTCTAATATTTTTCCATTTGGATCATAAGCATCTATCTCTGGCCTCCTTTTAATTGTCTCAAACATTTTGTAAGCCGCCGCCTGACCCGCCGCAAAAGCACTCATACTTGGTGATGCCTGGCCAAGAGACCTAAAAATACACATATCCATAAGATATATATTTTTTAATCTAAATAAGGAACTTTCAAACTTTATTGGCAAGGATATTCATAAAAATGATGGTTACTTACATGGAAGCTGTTAACACGGCGATAATCACATTAATCACGGTGCCACCATTATATCCTTTTTCAATGATCATCTTTGCACCAAACCATACTGCCAAAGCATAACCACAGAAAATAACAAACATAACTGTGCCTAGTCCTGCTCCAGCTATAGTACCTTCAAAAACTCCTGATTTGTAAGCATCTACAAGAAATTTGCTATAACTAGATACTGCTTGCTTTTCCCCAGTAAAGGATGCAACCTGAAAATATACACAAGACACAATTAAAATACATGGTATCATAGCACTGACACACATAAGCAGCATGAAGAAAAGCAATCAACTAAGTCTATGTTTGGATGTTCTTGAGTATAATTAATTTTTATTACAAAATTGATTCTAACTTTAAGCTATTGGTAGTTTTTACGTCTAAAATTGATTTTTAACCTTTAATTTATTATCAACATGAATGTATCCAAATATAAACAATTTTTAATTCAACTCACTTTTAGCTATATTTAATTTTACCGAATCAAACACACACCAAGAAGTTATAGAATTTCAAAGACTTATTTCTAACAGCATACCGTTCTTATTGAGCCAATGGTCTGTTCAACAACATGTGCAGCTTTTGCATAAGCAGTTTGACCTTTAGAAGCCATTCTGCCTATGATAACAGCCATGGCAGCACCTGACACAACAAGAAATGGAAGTGTTGACATCATAACAACAGTAAGAAGCCACCCTTTTGTAAATGCTATCACAAAACCCCCAATAAATGTTGCTATTAGCTGCAGAAACTTCCCAACCTGTTTTTTCAAACACAAAATTAAACCTTCAAATTAAGTAAATTAAATTCAAACCAACTTTTTACTCCAAAATCTTACTAATTTTCATACCTTCTCACCCATGGCATCTTGAATAAGAACAGTATCACCAGACATTCTTCCTACAACTTCTCCTGTGTTTGTTTCTTTATCAAAGAAAGTAACATCTTGTCTTAATATTGTTTTCAAATACAATCCTCTTATTCTTGCAGCTTGTCTTTCTCCTGTTACCATCCAACAACTCACCTCTGAAAATACAAACAATTATCATAAGTTTAGTGTCTTTTCTTCATATACAAAAAAATTCATCATCTTAAATTAATTACAAAATACTATACTTACGGAGAAATGCTGCCACCCCAGATCCTACTGCCAAATATACAAATTTCAAAGACACCTGTAATCAATTTTATCATCATTTAACAGAATATTAGTAACACTAAACAAGGATTAATAGTAATAATAAAGAAAAATGTTATTGATTAATTATTGTGGCATGGTATTTATGATACCTTGGACACTTGTTCTACAACATCGGTGGTGTTACTTTGGTTACTACCAAAACTATCAATCATTTGACCGAACAATAATGTCATAAGAGGTAAACCCAAACCGTTTCCAATAGCACCGATAGTACCAACAATCATTAATAAAATGTCAGTAGAATCTGCAAAAGTGAATAGTTTGTGAAATGGAACTGTCTCTTGTTTTTCTTTTGTTTTGTCCTTTTCGCCGTTTGTAACAACATTTGTACTACTTGTTTCTGTTGAATTTTTCTCTGACGTTGTTGCTTCATCATGATTATTCTCTATCTCATCAACCCCATTCACCTTACCCATCTTAGACCACTGTTCAACTATTGAAAAACAAAATAACAATACATAAAATTATTTACAAAACTCAAAGAATCACACACAATATAAATAGTCTAAATACAAAGTTTATGTTTTCTTTTATTGGATAAAACTAAATTTGAAATGAAAAAGAGAACTGGTTTTAAAGCTAATCAAAGTTAAAGGTCAGAGTTGTCATTTTCAAAGATGGACCAAACGTTTCTTCATTAAATGTGAATGAAACTTGGGGGCTTAGAAACGTGAAGGAACAAAAAAGTGGATTTGATAGCTACTAAAACTAAACTGCAACGTGTTCTTATTAAGTGTTTTCAAACTAACTAAGATTCGTTCACAAGCATCTTATGAACATGTATTTTGGTTTCTTAACTTGGATTTATCCAAAAAAACAGCTACAAATGTGAACACATTCAAAACTATAGCAAATAAATATGAACACGTAAATACACGCTTGAATCAGCTGATCCAAAACAAGAAAGTTAGGATTAGAAACATGTTTTTATTTTTGTTTCTTATCACACCACATAAAGAAAGAAAGAAGAATATGTATGTAGTAAAGTGAAAGTAGAAAAATGTTGCATTTCTTGAAAAAGGAGATAAAAATTTGATAAAATTAAAATACTACTACCAACTTTATAGAACTTGAATCCATGAGAGATTAAAGAAATATATACATATTGAAATGGTCATGATTAATGAATAAGAACATACCTGTTTGAAGAGACGCAGAAAAAAGGAATATTGTGTCAAATTAGAGAATGATAAAAGTGGGTGATATCATTCGAGATTTTAAGTGATGGGTTGAAAGAAAAAAAAGGGTACAAACTACAATACGAGATCTCAGTTTGTAAGATTATACGCTAAAAATAGTATATATAAGGAGTATAGTACTGTTTGAATGGGAATGCTAAGCTAGAGTGAATATTATATTTGACTTTGCTATTGCTTAAAGCGCAAGTATCTAATTCTATATATGTGGTAGGGTACTACTACTAACTAAGGTAAGGCATTGATTTATTTTGTGGAATGGTGCATGTACATTCATTCGTCATTGATGACTTCTCTTAGTTCTATTGCATTTTTATATGAAAATTAGATTTGATATTTAGAGTATGATATTGTAAACTATTACATGTCTGTGTGTACACACTCTGATTTTACACACCTTTATACATTCATTATTATAAATTATTAGTTTTTAAAAGACTTGCTTATATAAAAATATGTTGACTTTTTAAAAATTAGTAATGAAACATTTCATCGTATGTTGCCTTGTTTAATTAGTTAATATATTTTCTATGCATTTAATTTCTTTGTTAAAAAGAATATCTTATGAGATTTAAAAAAAAATAAAAATATCTTATAATAATATCTTATGACATTTATAATAGTGGATGATTCACCTATTTTACGTCATTATACTTGTAAAAAAATGGGTACTTACTTCTTGTAGAGAATGATGGTTATAAAAGCAAAAAAATAGATTTTTTTTAAGTGATGGATTGGAGAAATTCAATGATATTTTTAAGCAACAAAATGAATATATTAAAGTACAATAATATACTCTTAAAAAAATGTACAATAATATATTAAAAGCCCGACTTGTAAGCCAATCTTTATAAGTGTTTTTTTTTTTTTTAGCTTTAAGGTATTCTCCGTCTTGGATTTGGGGCATCATCCCCACATCCTAAAATTTTATTATAACTCTTTATAAAATAAGTGATTTTGAATGGTATTTTTAGGTAAGAAATTGGGACTCGCTTAAACATTCAAAATAAGGAAGATCGAATTACACACAAAAAGTTACACTGATAGATAAATCATTTAATTGAAAGTTATCATATAGATTATTATATATATATATATATATATATATATATATATATATATATATATATAATTTTAACATTAATCTACAATCATTTTCTAGATCATCAAGATTAACGGCTATAGTGTAATTGGTTATAATATAAATTTATAAATTAATGTCAATTTATAGATATGATCTGTATGATTAACTTTCAATTCAATGGTTAATTTTGAAAAATATTTCCCATTGTAATGTTATTAAATATAAGTATAACTATTGTTGTAATTTCATCCTTTCATATATATATATATATATATATATGCTTGTAAAAAGAAATCAATGAAATTTCATAAAAAGTTGTATATATCCTGTCACAGCTCACAGCTGTTCCTGCTGTTTGTGTTTCCACGTGAAATTTTGGTCAAACAATCTCCAATAATTTATCTACTTTTTTGACAACCTTTTCTTTTTATAATAATCAAAATAAAATCTCATTTATACTACTACGCCCCTTAACTGCGTATCTTCTTTGTTTATTTTTGAAGGGAACTGCATGTCTTCTTGATCAGTACAATTATTTATTTTGACAAAAGTGCGAATCTTTATTTATTTAATTAAGGCAATTTCAAGGCGGGTTCTTTGAGCTAGGACTGCGTGTTTTCCTTAACATTAGAAACATTAAGGCTGCGTTTGATTCGCAAGAAAGATTAAGGATGGATAGGCTATGGACAGAAAATACGTTAACCAAGAAAGTTTTCATAGTTTGTTTCAAAGGAAAGAAAGAATTACGGGACCCACCTATTGGAAATGTTTCCGCCAACTACTGCGCGGAAAAGTGGGAAAGGATTGGTTTTCCATCTTTACCCTATAAATAGGCAAATTCTATCGTACACTCAATATGATGATATTATATTTATCTCTCGAAAAAAGTACTGCATAATATTATACTATATGATATCATATCTGCAACTATATACCCCTCCATTTTAAAATGAGTGTCGCTTTAGCCAATTATATACAGATTAAGAAATGAAATAAAGTAGTCAAATGTCGCAGCAATTTTACTAAATTATCCTAATCAACTATTGGTTTGTTTTTCATTAAAGAAAAAATAATACTACCTCCGTCCCTAATTATAGGGCCTTTTTGAAAAAATAACGGGAATTAAGATAGTAGATATTTATATTAAATATGTTTGTAATTAATATTGTTTTTATAATTTTATCCTTTAAGAGGGAGATGATTTATGTTTTCAACATGTTATTTATTGCTGATTGAAGAAAAAGATGTATAATTAATAGGGGTATGCATGTAAAGAAATAATTAATGTAGTTGAAAATAGCAAAGCGATCTTATAAAAAGGGACAAAAAAAATTCTCAAAAGGGTCTTATAACACTACTAGAAAAAGTAAAATTAGGGAGGGAAATAAGTGACGGAAAAAATAAAATTCCTCACAAATTCCTTAGTCGCAAAATTTAGTGATGGAATTAGAGAGAGATTTCACGTTTTCCCTCTCTAAATTTCCCTCACTAATTTTTACTTTTTTAGTAGTGTAATTAGGGACGGAGGTAGTACTTTGAAAGTAGTGTAACATAGTATCAATTGAAGGGCATAATTGAAAAGAAAAAATTATTATTGCATTGGAAACTGAAAATGACATTCATTTTGAAACAATTTTTTTGACTAAAACGACGCTCATTTTGAAACGGAGGGAGTAACATATTTACAACTAAATATTAATTCTCATGTATATATTAACATTACACATAAATTTTTATTTATTAATATGTAAATATAATCATATTATATTAAATAAATAATAAATACATTAACTCATTTTATCATAAAGATATTTTTGTCATTTACTAGATATACATCTCTTTTTCTTTTTACTTTTTCACTTATTCTAAACAGCCCAAAAATCATCTTACTTTCCTTTCACTTTCTAATTCACTTTCATTTCTTTCATCATTCTTTCCTTATTCTTTCTTTCCTCTCACCATCCAAACATACCCTAAATAAATATCCAATTTGTAAAAAAAATAATAATTTAAATAAGTATCCAAAAACGTTTAGATGAGTAGTTGACGAGAGTGTCTTCTATTTTAAATTAGGTTTTGAATTTGAATCTAACTTTGAGCATGCAGTAAAGTTAAATATTTTAAAAAAAATTCTCTCATTTAGGTCCAACAAAACTTAAAGAAATAATATTGGTAGTTGTGTGCGAGGAACATATCTAATTTAAAAAAAAATAAAAAAATTGAGACACTGAAATTTGATTGATCAAACTTCATGGTATATAAGAATTATTTACCTTTAAAAACAAAAAATGTATAAAACTGCATATTATTGAATGTTTTAGATATCCTGCCTCGTGAAAGTAAATTGGAAGAGCGTACAAGACAAATTAAAACAAGACAAAGTGACCATCTATGCATAAACGACGACATTTCAATCTCCTGAGAGTCTATTTTTACTATTATTATTAAATCTCATTGTATTTCATTTAATTCAGTAATAACACTAAATGATCTAACGGTATAAACAACATTATAAATGTTGCAAGACATATATCATTTCATTTTCCTTCAAAAAAAAAATATCATTTCATTTGTACACCGTAGGCTTAACCATAACTCATTCAAAATATCACCATGATTATGCGAACTTTCTAAACATGACTAAGCACAAATTAAATCCCCCTTACCTAAAAGAAGGTTTATTGTGCCAATTACGTGATGTTGTCGGCCATTATTTGACAGCACATCACCAAAATGGAGTAATTTTTTTTTTGTTTGAGGGAACCAAAATGCAATACTACTTTTTTTTGAGAGAAAGTAACTTATATCATTTTATTAAAGATCAAATCAGTAATACATGCAGGAATATCATCAAAGACATGTAAGCTAGTATTAGATGTGGCTACCCTAGCTAGTGTATGTGCAACCTCATTCGCTTGCCTCATAATAAACTCGACATGAGAGTTTGTTAAGTAAGTATTAGAAAAGTAAATACTGCTGTCCATAATAGAGCCAAATTCGGTAGCATCTCCACGACCTTTGTTGAAATAATCAGCTACTCTGTTAGAGTCAACTTCAAAATCAACATTTGTAAGTTGAAGTTCTTGTATCCACCGAATTGCGTGGTGTAGACCCATGGCCTCCCCTACATCAATAGAACAGACTGGAGAGAAAAACATGGTTTTAGACCGGACATGATTCCCATCAGAATCACGGATGCACATCCCAAAACCTGCTTTGTTGGAGTTGTTTGGAAAGGATGCATCAACATTGCATTTATATCTGCCAATACTGAGCTTCCTCCATCGAACATTCGTGTCCCCATTTTGCTGAGGAGCATTCAGTGTGGAAACTGAATTGTCATGCCTTAAAAGGGATTTTTTGCGATTAGCACTTCGCCAGCCTTCTAGAAGATGTTTTGCTCTTTTCAAAATGGTGAAAGTCGAGTCCGACACTTGTTGCCAAAGCTTCATGTTCCTGGCTTTCCATATACTCCACATTATGGTAACAATATTCTCATTTTGAGCTGCAGATAAGCTTTGTAATAAATTGAAAATAATATCAGGAGCATTATCAAATTGGTGAATAGATGAGGCAATCAAATGCCAAAGATTTGCAGTCTGCCATATATTAACTATTATCGGGCAATGAAACAGCAAATGGTAACTATCTTCATGGGGGTCATCACACCTGACACATTCTGAGGGGCAGTTAACACCTCTGCTTCGTAGTTTCACACGAGTTGGAAAACAATCTCTACAGATTCTCCATACCAAATTCTTGACTTTGGGGGGGACTTTTAGTCTCCAGATGCCACTTCAATACCCTGGTTTGCGCAAATGGTCATTGTTGATGACTTCTTCTATGCATATACGATATGCACTTCTCACAGAATAATGGCCATTTTTCTCCGCCTTCCAAATCAGTTTATCCCTCTCGACCTGATGGTGCAGAGGAGTATTCAGGATGTTTTGGGCCGTTTCTACTGCAAAAAGTTGACGGACCAATGGTTCATTCCAAACTTTGCGCTCTTGGTCAATTAGAGCCAACTGAATATGGTTGAAGGGCCAACATATCATCACCAACGGGTGGAATACTGGAACCTGAGCCAATCCATGGCTCGCTAATGATGGGAATATCGAATCCCGCACCAATTTTCCAACGAGCTCCTTGTCTAACCACCACTTTGGCGCTGAGAATACTTCGCCAAACAAAACTAGGGTTATGTCCCAGCTTAGCATCTAGAAAATTACTATTTGGGTAATACCTAGCTTTGAAAATTTTTGAGACAAGACTATCCGGTTTAGTTTGTAGTTGCCACCCTTGTTTACCAAGCATCGCCACATTAAAAGCTACGAAATCCTTAAAACCCATACCTCCATCATTTTTGTGAACAGAAAGTTTTTCCCAAGAAAGCCAATTCAAGCCTCTATTGCTTGAGCCACCATGGCCCCACCAAAAAGAATTCATCATCTCTATTTCATCCAGGAGAGTATTGGATAGTCTGAAAATGCTCATAACATAGGAAGGAATAGCTTGAAGCACATATTTGATCATGACCTCTCGACCTGCTTTGGACAAACATTTACTACTCCAACTGCTAATTTTTTGCCATACTCTATCCTTGATAAAACTAAAAGTTGCCTTTTTGCTACGCCCTACCATGGAAGGTAAACCAAGATATTTACCAGTCCCTAAGACCGCTCTAACCCCCAATATGTTAGTAATGGATTGAACTATTTAAAAAAAAAAAAAAAACGAAGAAAAAACAATGTCCTAATCAAGATTTAACTATTTTTTTTTTAATTTGGTCAAGACGTGTCATAAACTTGAACATGACATCAACTTTATTTATCGTTTTAAATCATTAATTTTTACAACCGTTAATTTTTTTCACCCATATGACCCGATTACCATGATTGAATTCTCAACTGTTTTAACCTAAACATTAATGAGTTTTTTTTTTTTGAGGGAAAACGTTAATGAGTTGTAGGTCGAAGATTTAATAGTGACAGAGAGAAAAAAAAAATTACCGACTTCTTTAAAAAATATACATTGAGAGTCTTATTGTTTTTGTTTACATGAAAGAAGATAAAGTCTAAACAGACAACTTTTTTTATAGCTATCATGACTGGTGGATGAAACCGCTCCATTGCATGGACGTCCACTTGTAATTTTGTCTGTTTGTGATCTTTCATTGGTGCTTTGCTATGGCTAGCATCGTTTCTTTGTAAATACTCTTAAGTGATTATTCTCTTTTGCACGCCTTGTGCGGGATAACTGGTGCAGTTTTATATACATCATTTTTGTTTGTTAAAAAAAAAAAAGATAAAAAAAAAACGAAGAAAAAACAATGCCCTAATCAAAGACACTCTTATAGCATATTTATGAATAGCAATTGTATTTTATGAAATATATATGTATACTCACAACAATAGATTCGTAAGTGACATTAAGGGGGTTGTATTGGATTAGGATTTTAAAAGATTATTTTAATAAAAAAAGTATTTAAGATTTTAAAAGTCTGTGTTAGATTGTATTGATTCTATGAGATTTTAAAAGACTTTTTATGTAAAAGAATTTTACACTTAAGATTTTAAAGGATTTATAACACTGACTTTTAATGATTTTAAAGGATTTTATGTGATTTTAAAATTTCAAAAGATTCAATGAATTTTAGGGAAAAAAAAGAACAAACTTACAAGCGTGAATGATAGAAATAATGAACAAATAAATTCTAGCGTTTGAATAAAGAAAAATAAAACCAATAAAAAATTCTTTTACTATTGATTTTCAAATTTTAAGAATTTTATAAGATTTTAAGGGACTAAAAAACACTCTAACACATTATTCAAAATACACATTTTTTATTTGTTAAAAATTTTATTTACACAAAACTCAATTGTACATATTTAAAATTATGCCAACACTTACAAATCTTTCAAAAAAAAAATTTGTGTCAGCCATTACAAATCGGTCGAGTTTACACGAGTTTACCGAGTGTTAACTCAGTCAAACTCGTTAAGTCTTCCGATTTTACCAGAAACCCAGTTTACCTCAGAGTTAACACAATTTTTGTAACTAAAAACGTAAACTCGGTAATCTTGGAGAGTTAAAACTCGATTTGCGGAACATTGATTACGACATACTCTCTATCATAATATTCTCAATACAATTTTTATTTTTTTATGAGATAAAGAGAGGGAGAGAAGGGGGGATGAGAGAGAGAGAGAGAGAGAGAGAGAGAGAGAGAGAGAGAGAGAGAGGAGAAGAGAGAGATTGTAACTTTTAAAAGAAAAACAATCTCAAGAAATCTCATCTTTTCATGAAAGACTTTTTCTTGTTAAAATTACACTACAAAATCCATCAAAATCCAATTTATTAAACAATCCTTTGAAATTTGAATAATTTTGAATACCACAAGACTTTTGTTAAGTAATGAAAAGTCTTGATTGAATACCTCAAAACTTTTTTAAAATGACAAAGAGTCTTGATTGAATACCACAAGACTTTTTTATAAATAAAAAGTCTTTTAAAATCCCATATAATCCTAATTCAATACATCCCCTAAGAAAAAATAAAAAATCGCTAAGTAACTAATTTCATACATAAATGCACATAAATTTGTTACAAGAAAATTCACTGATTTGATTTTTTAGTGTGGATGATATCTTACATGTTATCTATTTGATCTTCTTCTCGTTATTTCTTTTCCCTCTCGTCTCTAAGTTTGATTTTCAGAAGTCTCATAACGTGCTTGATAATATGAAAATAGACACTATTTTTTTGGGTACAATAGACACTCCTTTTTTTTTTCTTTTCTTTGTGTGTGTTCCTACACGACTTCTCGTCATACAATATTTATCTAATTTCTCATGTTTAGTATTCGTTCTTTCATATCTCCTTTCATAATATTCATGTATTATTTCCTTTCCATGTAATTTTATTCTCATCTTTTCTCAATGTCATTTAATGATGATACTTACACGCTTTGAATCGTTCATAAATTCTCTAATCCTTATCGTATTTCATCCCCCTTTGCATGTACACAATATCTTTTCTCTCTTTCTCTTATTTGCTTGACTTCCATAACAAACAAACTAATAAAAATTCAAACTTTACATACAACCACAAAGAAGGATGAATACAAATTTATTTTTTATTAGCACAAAAAATTAATCCTTTTTTACTTCCTTTGTTAATATTTTTGTTACTCTTTTACTCTCGTTTATTTTGAAAATGTACTCTCTCTCTCTCTACAACTTTTCAATTTTCAATGTGGGTTTTTTTCTTCAAACTTGAGATGAATATAATATACTAAAACAACAAACTTTAAAGGAAATGCTAACACTTGATTAGAACTTAAACTCTAAATACGAAATGATATGATCATCGAGGGTGTTGAAGACAGCACAATCATATATAAAATGTTTGATTGAAAATTGTGAGAACGTCACAAATATCCAGAGGTTTGAATAATAAAGTATTATGGAGCGTCATAGACAATTCGATAAGCTCAAACATGAGTGCCACATGCAAAGCATATTAAGCTTGAAATTGAGTCACAGACAAAACTTATAAGTTTGAATGACGCTCACAAGAAACAAAAAGTGGTTTACATAATCTTTACGTAATTACGTGTGTGTTTGGTTGCAAGAACCAAAGTGGAAAAGATCAATTATGAAAGAAAGCAAACATTCATATATGCTTCCTCCGTTTGGAATAACACAAAAAGGAGATGGAACTGAACTGCATGCGGACCCCTAGCCCTAGGCTGAATGTAATTTTGACAAAATGATGAAAAGACAATCCAATTTTTTTATTTTTTAGATCATGCTAACCTGTAATTGAAGAAGTTAAAGAATGTGTAAACAACGATTATGTCTTGAAAAATATATTTTTTCTTTATTTTGTCAAAGATTGTTCTTCATGTTCTTTTGTGAAACGATGATCTAAATTAAAATATTAATAAAAATCAAATCAAATAACAATAAAAATTATGGAAATATTTTTACTTAAGGAAATTAAAATAACAATTAATAAAAATATTACGACAATAAAATTAATTAAAGTTAATAAATAAATAAATATAAATAAAAAGGGAATTGTTTAAATATTTTCTTTAAGGAGGATACTAGCGTACAGCACCGTGTCTACTGTCAGATTTTTTTTCTTCTAGTGTGCTAACGTATGCATATAAATTAAACCTTCTATTTGAGCTTTTTCCTCTTTTGCACCAAAAAAAAAAAACCTTCCATTGACTTGAGAAATAATAAGGAAATGCTGAAATTGAAATAATTGAACTGGGTTACAACATGCAAATCCAGCATACGTGCTTACACCAGAATTGGCATAAGAGAGAGATCACTCATCACCTGAAACTAGAGATCAGAGATATGAACAACTTACTTAGTTGGACATAATATGATGGACATGGACTGATCACTGATGCAGTGCAGAATGTGACGGTGAATTTATCAGTACAAAGTTAGTTGAACCCGTGAGCCATATGCCTCATAAATAATGATAATAACATTAGACTTTGTACATTAACATATTTTTTGTTTCATGCCTATTTATATCATTTTTTCAAAGGTATTGCGTATCCCTCCAGGCAGGCACCATGTCCATGTCACCACTCACTCATTCAGTTGTGATATACTCATATTAACAAATGACAGAAACCAAATGCTTATCACCAAATTTAAAAACTTAGACAGTAACAATAAATTTAGCTTATTATTATTTCGACAGAACAAAGTTTAAATAGTTTAGGATTTAGTAAAAAAACAAACAAACTTGTAGATAGGAGTTTGATATAATTCAAATTTAAAAATAAAGATAAGTGAAAATTAACGACAAATCATCTTTTATTGTTATAACCAATTTCTATCCCATTAAAAATCTACTTAAAAGTTTTTTTGAAAGAAAAAGAAAATCTTATTCAGACATTGAGGATACATTGTTGATAACCTAAATAATGTTGAATTTAATTATTTTACACATTCATTTAATGTTGTGTTTCCACGTCAATTAATCATTAGTACGCTTCATGTGTTTTCATATTAATTAATTAATTG
Source organism: Medicago truncatula (assembly GCF_003473485.1). Classification (NCBI taxonomy): domain Eukaryota; kingdom Viridiplantae; phylum Streptophyta; class Magnoliopsida; order Fabales; family Fabaceae; genus Medicago; species Medicago truncatula. Next base: position 42,350,696 of record NC_053042.1, read on the forward strand.
ATCTAACATGTACAACACATCATCATTAATTGATATGACATGTACAACATATTATTGGATGCATGTGTAAAAAAATTATACATCGACAAGGTATGCTATCTAAATTCAATAAAAAAAAAATTACATGAAAGGTAAACAAAATTGTGTATTGATATTCTTCAATTGAATTTCTCAAAATCAATTAAGAGAAGTAATGTATAATGAAATGGTTTATCTAACATGTGCAATATTGCACATGTTAAGGAAACTAAATGTAGCAACTTTGCATTGGAAAACACCAATTATTATTAAAAAGTTATCTATTTTATAGAATATACAAATTTTAAGATAAACTTGCCACTTTAAATTTCTTAACATGTGCAAATTTACGCAAATTTGCAAATGATAGAAAAACCTATAAAAGAAAAGAGGAAGAATATGGGATTACTACAAAGTGGTAAAAGCCTATACTGTTTTAGCACTAGTATGAAGTTGGACTAAGGAAGCATAAAATCCATCTTAAACATTAATAAGTGTTTCATGTCTTCCTTTTTCAACTATAACTCCATTCTTGACAACAGCAATAACATCTGCATTTTTAACTGTAGATAAACGATGTGCCACAACCACAGTGGTCCTATTTACCATCACTTTGTCTAATGCATCTTGAACAACTCTCTCTGATTCTGCATCTAATGCACTTGTTGCCTCATCAAGTAACAAAATCTTTGGACTTTTGATTATTGCACGTGCAATAGCTACCCTTTGCTTCTGTCCACCTGATAATTGAGTTCCTCTCTCTCCCACTATTGTATCATAACCCTGTAACAAGACATAATACAAGTAAGAACTATATAATATTGGATTAAAAACCCAATTCTGAATAGAGATAAGGTCTGAAATGATTTTGTCACCCATCATTCTTATAAGTTGATTTTTTATGTTTGGTAGAGTTTTTGTTTAATCAATGTTTACCTGCTGTAAGCCACTAATGAATCTATCTGCATTGGCCAATTCAGCAGCAGCAATGATTTCTGCCTCAGTTGCATTGCCACCTTTTCCATAGGCAATATTGGAACGAATAGTGTCATTGAATAATACTGGTTCTTGGCTCACAAGACCCATTTGCTGCCTTAACCACTTTAACTGTAACTGACGAATTTCTATCCCATCAAGTGTGATTTCACCTGAATCAGGATCATAAAATCTTTGTAACAAAGCAATCACAGTCGATTTCCCACTTCCACTTTCACCGACAAGTGCTACCGTCTGTAACAAACAATTTTTATTAGATAAAGTTAGTTATATTAGTTAGTCTTAGATATAAAGTTAGTTATATAACTGATATAACTACATGGGAAGTAAAGGGGCCCTTACCTTGCCAGAATGGATGGTCAAGTTGAGGTCTTGGAAAATCTGAATATCAGGTCTAGATGGATACTTAAAGCTAAGATGACGAAGCTCAATTTCACCCTTAACACTGTCTAAAGTGGTACCAGATTCATCACTTGGATCTATTTTTGATTTCTTATCAATCATTCTAAATATGGAAGCAGTAGCCGACTTTGCTTTACTGGAGTCAGGAGCAAAGGAACTTGACTGAGAAATACCAACAGTTGCCATTGTTAACGCAAAGAAAACCTGCAAAACATGAAAATAACATACATTTTTAAGCGGGTTGATTTGATCATATAATGCAATATTCTGGCATATTATCACTGCAAAAGATGATCACAATAAATGTTAGTACCCGAAAAACATCAGAAAATTTTGTATGCCCGGATTCCACAAGTCTAGCTCCAGCGTAGAAACTTAACGCATAGACACAAAACAATAAGAAAAATGAAACACCGAATCCTGATCCACTGATTATCCCTTGCCTTATCCCTGTTTTCATGGGAACTTCACATTTCTTCCTATATAATTCCATAACCTTATTTTCAGCACAGAAAGAAGCCACAATTCTTATACTTCCCACTGCATCATTTGCAACTTGACTAGCCTCCTCATACATCATCTGCATAAACTCAATTGTTAGGATCAGTACGAGTTTGTAGTTACAAGTGAATTAATATTAGTTGCAAGTTAGTTAATATTTGTTAGTATAGTTCGGCTTGTTATTGATTGATTAATTCATGTTAGACTAGTTTACTTACTATGCAAGTCAAGTGGTTAGGTAGCAAGTGAACACAAGAAAGTGAAATCCTGCAATATCAATTCCCATTTTTCAGTCTGCGTCAATTCCTTTTTTCCATTATTGATTACACCATCTTCAACAAAAAGTTTTAAGTGAACACAAGAAAGCGAAATCCTGTGTTCCAACAAGGCTTACTATATAAAGTGTATCCTACATTCATTATAATCAAATTTTGTCTGAATTCATTTTTATTTTTATATCTCTGATGGGATCTAATGCTTCTCAACATCAATTATTCAATTCCCATTAGTACATTGACAATTTGTCTCATAATAATCTTAAAAATGTCATGATTTTGTAAACTAAAATTTGTTTCTAACCTCTCTCTAGCCTTTCCACCCTTCTCCTCCCTTTATCCAAATCCGGCCGGCCAGAATGTAGATCTCCGGCGCGGTGGTGTGTTGAGTCTCCAGCTCCGCACAACTGTCCTCATCCCCTGGCTTCGTTCCGTTCGCGTCCCCTTGTTCCGGCCTGCCTGTCCATTCCGATCTGGCTTCAGATCTTGGTTGTGACTGTGAGGAAGCCACGGTTTTAGGTGGTTTCGGTGGTGTGAGGCCTGTGTGGTGGTGGGTCTGTCTCTGTTTCGGTTTAGAGGTCTTTTTGTGAGGTGGTGGTGTTGTTTCGTGGTGGTTAGGTGTTTCCGGCGTGGGTGGTGTTCCGGCGTGTCGTGGGGCTGCTTTTTTGTTGTTTGTGTTCTAGTAGTGCAAGCCTCGCCGGAGGTGGTGGTGTGTGTTCCTCCGGCCATCGCCGGAGTTGAGCTGCCGCCGGTTCTGTTGCTGGCTGTCCGTTTTTCTTTGTTTTGTGTGTCGTGTCAGTTTTCTTTGTTGTGTGTTGTGGTGTGTCCTTGCCGGATCTGTTGCTGCCTGTCGGAGTTGTGCAGCCGCCGGATCTGTGGTGTGTTGCTCCTTCCTTTATCCTTTTCTTTCATCCGCGGTGTAGATATGTGGTGGTGGTGCGTTGAGAGCTGTTCTCCGCACCACCGTCGCACGCTTTCTTGTGTTTTGTGTGTGTGTCGTGGTTGTTGTAGGCGGTTGATGGCGTTCTCGTGCTTTTCTGGATGTTACTCGAAAGGTTTAGAGCGTAGACGCACCGTGTTGGCGGCAGCAGTCAATCACGCACCTTCGGTTTTGTTGTGTGGGGTTGGTCGTCGTTGTTGTGTTGTTCGTTTGGGTCTTTTGTTTTTGTTCCGTGTTTCTTTCGTGGAGTGGGGATCGTGCCTTTTCCGCGCTAGTTTTGGTTACTGTTCCTTCTTTATGGTCGTACAAGCTTCTGTGCGCTTTCCCAACCTCCCCTTCGTCGTCGGTCTTTGGTCGGTGGCGTTCCTTAGGTCTGCAAAGGGTCGTGCAGTTGTGGTGGATCCAGTCTCTGGATGATTTGAGATTTTTCTCCTCCACGAAGATAGACAGTTCAATAGTCCGGAGGGTGGCGTTGAAAAGGTGTTTGGGGCGGTGCTTTTGGTGGTTGAGTTAGTGGCTTGTTTTCATATGTTTAGGTTCGAGCTGGTTCGTTTTGTGCTGCTATTCCACCTGTTCTCCGTCTTCGAATTTGGCATCAGGATTTTGGTGGGCGAGTTTGGACAGGTTTAGGTGTTTGCTCAGATGGGTCGTGAGTTGAGGGGTGCCTTTTGATTTGTGTTAGGAGTCTCGTGGGCCGATCGCTTTTGATTCGAGATCGGGAGCTGGTTTCTTTGCCGCGGGTTCATTTAAGCTTGTTGATGTCTCCTCCGGCTTATCAGATGTTGAGCGGTGGGCGATTCTGATCGTTTGAAGCAACATATCGTCGTCGGCTGCTTTTTTGATCTCTGTTGGTGATATTGGAAAATTGATTATTGTTGATTTTTCAATGGGTGTTTTGGTGTATTTTTATTTTCTTTTAGGTGTAATATTTGGGATTTAATCCCTTTTTATATATAATATATTTTGCCATTAAAAAAAAAAAAAATCTTAAAAATGCAGTTACTAACTACTAATATATTTCCCCTCAAATACACACATACACACAACGTAATAAAACTAACTCACCTTTGCGTCTGCGCTGAATCCCTTCATGGATTTCATTTGAACATATCCATTTAATCCAATGAGAGGAATCAACACAAGGATAATCAACGCAAGCTGCCAGCTCGCAACGAAAGCAATAATCAAACCAGACAATGCAGCTGCCAAATTCATAACCAACAGTCCTAGCGCATCACCAACAATTGTACGCACTGAAGCAGCATCTGCCGAGAGCCTTGCACCTACTGAGCCGCTCGAGTTTTCAGGCTCATCGAACCAACCAACCTCCATGCTCACCACCTTCTCAAAACATAGTAGTCTGATACGTTGGATTAACTTGTACCCAGCCACAGAGAAAAAGTAAGATTGTGCAGTAACCACCAGCAATGATGCAAAACCAAGGAGCATAAACATTACTGCCCAAAACTTGGAGTCCTTTTTCATCTCATCAAACGGTTCATAAAATGTTTTGATCATACTAGAAGTCAGAATGCCAAATATTGGAAATATGACACCGTTTCCTATGGCAGCAAAACATCCGAAAAGCAGAACTGGAATCTCTGGCTTGTTGAGGGTAGCAAGGCGGCTTAGCGGAACTTCTTGTCCTTTTTCTTTGGTTGGTAAATTCTCAAGTCCCGGATCAATGGCGTTAATTCCTGTTGGTAAAACGGATGAAACTGAAAATGAATGGCGACTACTATTCCCTATAGATGATCCCCTACTAATAGATCTTTGAAGCGACTTTCTTTGACTCAACTGTCTAAATGATTTGGCAGAAAGTTCTCTCTTGATATGGTGATCCGTAGTTTCTTCTGATTCCTTGTTTATTTCTTGTAAGCGTACGAGTTGAGAATAAGCTCCTTCAGGATCCTTGAGTAGTTCTGTGTGTGTTCCTGATCAATGTACAAATAAAAGAATAAATATAAACAAGATAATGACAATTTTAATTCTATTCTCTATGTATGAATTGAATTCTACTTGATCAATGAAAAGAAGCCATGTTTTGTGTGCTACCTTTCGAAACCATTTTCCCTCTATGGATTATAGCAATCATGTCGGCATTCCTCACGGTGCTCAAGCGATGTGCAACAACAACCGTGGTTCTGTTGACCATGATCCTATCAAGAGTCTCTTGTACTACCCTTTCAGATTTTGCATCAAGTGCACTTGTAGCTTCATCTAGAAGTAAAATTCTTGGATTCTTAAGTATTGCTCTTGCAATGGCAATGCGCTGCTTCTGCCCACCAGAAAGCTGACTTCCATGGTCACCAACCATTGTGTCCAACCCCTGTACTCAAAAGCTCAAGGTTAGGAATCCATAAATATCAAATAGCATTGACTTTGAAACTGAAGTACTATACTACTCTTATATAGTTAAGAGTTAGTTAGATTAGTTATCCTAATTATCTTCTTCATTTTATTTTGCATTCAAATATATAAATAGACTCTTTTGTTCATTATTGATCAATCTGGACAAGTTATCAATAAATAAGATACTTCAGTAACATGGTATCAAAGCCTGGTTAGAATCTAGAACCTGGGGCAGTTTATCAATGAATTTGGCAGCGTTTGCAAGTTCAGATGCAGATCTTATCTCTTCAATCGTTGCTCCATCTTTACCATATGAAATGTTATCCTTAATGCTGGATGCAAACAACACTGGCTCCTGGCTAACAAGACCAATTTTCCCTCTGATCCACCTGACCTGAAATTCTTTCATGTTAATTCCATCGATAAGAACTTCACCTGCCTGTGGATCATAGAATCTCTCTACCAAACTGATAATTGTCGACTTTCCACTTCCACTTTGTCCAACCAATGCTGTGGTTGTTCCGCTCGGTATATGAAGAGAGAATCCATTAAATATCAGCTCCTCAGGTCTTGCCGGATAACTGAAATAAACTTCTTTCAACTCTATTTCACCTTGAATATCCTCTAATATTTTTCCATTTGGATCATAAGCATCTATCTCTGGCCTCCTTTTAATTGTCTCAAACATTTTGTAAGCCGCCGCCCGACCTGCCGCAAAAGCACTCAAACCAGATGATGCCTGGCCAAGAGACCTAAAAAAATACATATCCATATGAAGAAACGAGAATTAATGTAATTAAGGAACTTTCAAATTGACTTAGCATGGAGGTGCATAAAAATGAAGGTACCACTTACATGGAAGCAGTTAACACGACCATAATCACATTAATCACCGTGCCTCCATTATATCCTTTTTCCATGACCATCTTTGCACCAAACCATACAGCCAAAGCATAACCTAGGAACATAAGAAACATAAATGTGCCTACACCTACTCCAGATATAAAACCTTCAAAAACTCCTGATTTGTAACCATCTACAAGATGTTTGCTGTAATTAGCTACTGCTTGCTTTTCACCAGTAAAGGAAGCAACCTGAAAATACACACAACACGAGGAAGGAAGTTAGGCTACATGTTTATCATAGCACTGCCACACATAAGCAGCAAGAAAATAAAAAGCAACATGTATGTTTCGTTCCACTACTGGACTGAGGCAAAATTAATTTTAGAAGTGTAGAAATGAATTTGATATGTTTGGATGTTATCAAATATAGTTGATTTTGACCCACTTTTAAACCTCAAATTTATTGTTCAACACACTTTTGCATGAATTTTACGTTCAACTTTTAGCCACAGTCAATTTTTGTTACTGCAGAACCAAACTCACACTTAGAAGTTATTGAAGTTTGCAAATTTACTTCTGACAACATACCGTTCTTATTGAGCCAATTGTCTGTTCAACAACATGCGCAGCTTTTGCATAAGCAGTTTGACCTTTAGAAGCCATCCTGCCTATGATTACAGCCATGGCAGCACCCGACACAACAAGAAGTGGAAGTGTTGACATCAATACAACAGTAAGAAGCCATCCTCTGGTAAATGCTATCACAAAACCGCCAACAAATGTTGCTATTAGCTGCAGAAATTTCCCAACCTGTTTTTTCAAACATAAAATGAAACCTTCATTCAGAAAAATAAATTCAAAGCTATGTAGTAGACACTTCACATTAAATTTGTGTCCGGTGTCCAAACGACACTAATATGCGATTACATTCAATTATTCTATTTTTCAAATTACTACTAGTATTGACGTACTGTGTTTGGTGTCCGTGCTCGTGGTTCATAGATTCAAAGTAACCATTTACTCCAAAATCATATTTTACATTCAACTCTAAAATTCATACCTTCTCACCCATGGCATCTTGAATAAGAACAGTATCACCTGACATTCTCCCTATAACTTCTCCTGTGTTTGTTTCTTTATCAAAGAAAGTAACATCTTGTCTTAATATTGTTTTCAAATACAATCCTCTTATTCTTGCAGCTTGTCTTTCTCCTGTAACCATCCAACAACTCACCTCTGAAAATACAAAAACAATTTCTCACAAGTTTAGTGTCTTTTCTTCATATACAAAAAAATTCATCATCTTAATTAATACAAATATATTATACTTACGAAGAAATGCTGCCACCCCAGATCCTACTGCCAAATATACATATTTCAAAGAAACCTGTAATTAATTTAATCATCATCATCATCATGTAACTGAAAATTTATTCTACAAATTAAAGAAAAATCTCATTCATCCCATAAGTACAGCTCGTTTGGTATAGCTGCAAAGATGTTGATATGCAGGTGTTCGGACACGACACTCCCCGATTTACCACGCTAGACTACGACAAAAAGAGAAATCATTCATTAACGAATATAATTTCGTAGCATGGTTTTATGTTACCTTGGTCACTTGGTCAACAATGTCCTCGGTGTTAGTTTGGTTACTACCGAAACTATGAATCATTTGACCGAGGAGCACTGTCATGATAGGTAAACCCAAACCATTTCCAATAGCACCAATAGTACCAACAATCATTAACAGAATGTCAGTGGAATCTGCAAAAGAGAATAATTTGTGAAATGGTACTGTCTCTTGTTTTTCTTTTGTTATGTCCTTTTCGCCGTTTGTAGTAGCATTTGTACTTGTTTCTGTACGATTATTCTCTGACGTTGTTGCTTCATCAACAAAATCATTCTCAATCTCCACACCCATCTCAAAATCACTGTCACTTGTTTTAAACTATGGAAAAATAAAGTCAACAATGCAAAAAAATCAACAACTCAGAAAAAATGAAAGACAATAAAAAATTAACTCCTCAAAATATCACAAACCAAATATTCTAAATGCAAAGAATTCAAAGTTTTAAAGCTCCGATGAAGTTGGAGGACACAGTTATCATTTTCAAAGGTTGACCAAACGTTTCTTTCATTGATTAAGAAAGTGTACCAAAATGAGAACTTAATTATTAATCCTGTTAGTTTTTAATTGTCATATTTTGACTTTTTATACAAATCAAGACAACAAATACTTTTATTATTTTTAATACAATAATTTATCTTTTTCTTATAATAACCTTAATAATTTAATACTTCATTCCATATATTTCTCTCTCGGCAATAAATATATAAGGGTAATAGAGGTAAAACCACATTTAATGATATATTGGACTTTGAAAATAATATTTAATTGGAAACAAATTTTGTATGTAAAATTGACAATTATAAAGGAACGGAAGGAGTAATTTGTAAGGTGACATAATGAAATACTATACAAGTAATGCAAATTAGGATTTTAATTATTAGCATAATTGGCATTATTAGCATGAGCTATGCTAAGGTAAGGACAAACTCTTGCAATTTTTCATTGCTATCTTTTTGAATCCGATAATTAATTTTGGATCTGTTTGTGATAGAGAATGAAAAAGGCACAATTTTTTCCCTTGACAACCATCATCTAGTAAATCCAAATTATAAATGGAATTGCCTTCTCTTTCAAATTTATGGAACTGTGTGTGTTTGACCTGTTGATATGCACCCAGAAAAGTAAAATGTGGCGTTAAGTTAACATAACACTGTCTAGCACCATCTGTGGAAGGAAAACGATAGACTGACTGGGGGACGAAATTGACAAATTGTACAAATTCACACTTTCTACCACCATATGTTTCAAATAACAATAATAAGGAAAATATTGACGAGCGTTCCTGTACTCTCTAAAATATTTAAAAAGTATTTTTGTTTTTGAAAACTTATGTAATTAATGCATTGAAAATTGAAATATTTGACTTTTTGATGAAATCATTTCTTCTTTTGGGATGCTTAAAGAATTCTCCGAGACATTCGTTAACAAGATCCTAATAATAATAATCTATACTATATATAGTGTTAAATATATTTTTGGTCCATATAAATATGTAAACTTTTTGTTTTAGTCCTTCTAAAAAATTTCTTTAACTTTTAGTCCTAAAAAAATTTCTCATCTTCCCTTTTGGTCTCTCCTTTAATGTAAACTCATAAACTCAGTCAAGTACATGATTTTTCTAAGGTCCACATTGCACGATAGTTTATGTGTTTATGATGCACATAAAATCTATAAATTGTTGTATTTGGTTCATTTGCTATAAACTACACGACATAACCTTGAACGCATATCCAGTAGATCTGAACACCAAGTTAACTACAATTAACTACAACGAGGGAAAACTCAATCTTTTCAGGGTTCAGGTTGATGTTACACTGTCTTTGTTAAAGGATCAATTGGACCAAATTAACCATCGACTCAACCACAAAGACATAAGGAGGGTGGACAATGTTGAGTACTATCATCCATCAACCGACTCATATGGAAATGTTTGGTTTGCCAAGATGAAGCTCATGAACGACGAAAACATGAGAACCATGATCTCAACATTTGGTAAATACAGTTCTAAAGAACCGATCAAGTTGGACGCTTCCTTGGTCGGATCTTTCAAAGATATTCGAGAAAGTTTGATCAAACTTATAGAACCTAAGAAGAAATCATGATAGATCAAATGAAGATTTAAGTTTGGTTGATTCATAATATTTTGTGTGTTTTATTATGTTATTTTATGATGTTAAATTACATTGTTGCAATTCTTATTTTTAATGAATGTTATCGAAATTAAATTTCCTATGTTACGAACTCATCCACACCCTCCAAACTTTAAGTTTAAAGACAGTACAAGATTGATTCAAATTATATAATTCAAAATATTTTGAGAATGAATCCGAATTATATAATCTAAATTAGCCTAAAATATGAAGCGTGGCGTTACAAGCAAAGTTTGGACAGTTTGTGGTGTGTTAATTGAATTGTAAACATTATACATGTTTCATTTTACTATAATTACAATCTAGAAATGTTTCATGGTTATAAATAGTCTTGCATCCTTCAACATTTTCATTTATTCTTTGCTTTTCATTCCTTTTACATATCTCTTTCTTAAATTTCATTTTGGGAGTGAGTTATAATACCATGTTATTGTTGACCAGTTTACTATCTCCAATATAGCTTTGCAGTTTATGTGGGATAGTGAGATAGTCAACCTTTATCTTCGTATCAATTATAATACCATATATGAGTTTTAGTAATTTTTGAATTGTATAATTTAAAAATCCTTGTAAAAACGTTCAAATTATATAGTCTGAACATGAGTATTTTTAAAAATAAATAGACCGCGTGAGAAGAAAGATGAAAAAAAAGTAGAAAATAATAATTTGAAAGGCATGGAGCAAATTCATCCAAGAACCTGTTGGTGGTACTTTGACTTTGGAGGGGTCAACCTTCAAACAATGATATATATTTTATAGGAATAAACATCAATTTAATACTTATGGTATCACAATATCTTCTATTAGTCCTAAAGTAAATCACAATCTCTTCTATTTAGTCCTAAAGTAAATTAAATTTGTCAACCAAGTCCATGTATATTAACGGATTTCATATATTTGAAATACTGTTTATTATTTTGATATAATTTATGGATTAAATTCGAAAGAGATTGATAAACTAGAGATTATTTTTTTTGAAAGATAAACTAATAAAATTAATGATTTATTCGATTTTATAGTATGTTTGGAACAATGGTGGGACACTCCTACTTGTGGGATAAACTAAAAATTTAAGAGGAATACCGTTCACTAGCCTTAAAAAAAACATTGTTTAGAGTAGACACACATAATAATACATTTTATTTAATTATTTTAAAAATAAACACTATTAAATTGTTTTATATTTTTCTATTTTAAAATTGTGTGAGTGCATCCAAATAGTTTATATTTAAACTTGTGATCACACAAGTTCTTCGAAGTTCATGCTTGTTTCACATAACTCAAGGTTGAAATGGAATGGAACACCAAAACACCAACATGATGCAAATTGTTAGCAACACCATACCGACTTTCTATGCATATTTGTTGCATCCATTTTGGATAATGTTACAAAGTAATTTCAAGAATGAAAGATGTTAACTTTTTGACAAAGCACCATACTATTTTTGTATGAAAAAGATTCTGCATAAAAAATTAAAGAAAAAAAGTTCGTGATGTAGATAAAAAGGATAGAAAAGATAGAAGTGATGAATGTGATAATAGATATAAGTGATGAAAAGAGATAGAAAGAATAAAACATATTAGATGTGTATAAATTTTTAGAAGGCTGTTAAAAAATCAGCATTATAAATTAAAACAAACCAAGGTGAAAAGGGAAAAGCGGTGGGGACTAGTAGGAAAGGAATAAAGCATCATTCACCTTTTGATAGTGATCTATCCTTAGGTTCTATGATTTATCTTCAACACTAATCAATATACTAATAATAGTAATAAATTAAAATAAGCATTAATCACATAAAGTACAATTGATTCAATAAACTACAATAAATTTGGCTAAGGCCAGTGGAAGGTGCTCCTAATATTAGACCCTCCATCCAACATGCTCCTTTGCCTTTGAGGAAAAAAGAGGCAATGGAGAAACAGTTGCAGAAGTTCTTTGTATTATCAAATGTAATGCTTTTATGTGCCTCTCTTGTGTCCACAACTCAGTCTCAGACCAATGTCTCAGCTGTAGGAGACCCAGGAATGCAAAGAGATGGTCTAAGAGTAGCCTTTGAAGCTTGGAACTTTTGCAATGAAGTTGGCCAAGAAGCTCCTTACATGGGTAGCCCAAGAGCAGCTCAATGTTTTGATCTTTCACAAGGTAAGCCAAATCACATTCACATAGTCTTTAATATTTCATTTTAGTCCTCAAAGTTACCTCTATTTTTAGTTTTTTGTTGTTGTATGACCAGGTTCTCTATTTTAAATAAAATTTAGGAAACTGAGAAATTATTATTAATTAAAGTGTCACTAGCGATCATTTTACAACTGTCTCCGAGGTGATTTGAACCGTTGTTGTAATGACAGGTTCTCTGATTCACAAGGTGACAGAAAAAGATAACAAACTTGGTGTGGGAGAATCATTACCTGGTCTTAGACCAGAAGACATCAACAATATAGATCTTTATGCTGTTCAAAAGGAACTGTATTTAGGTTCTTTATGTGAAGTTAAAGACACACCAAGGCCATGGCAATTTTGGATGATAATGTTGAAAAATGGTAACTATGACAGTAGGTCTGGTTTATGTCCTCAAGATGGTAAAAGGGTACCTCCTTTTAAACCAGGAAGGTTTCCTTGTTTTGGAACAGGATGCATGAACCAACCTATCTTGTGTCATCAATGGACAAAGCTGGAAGGTGATGTAATGAGAGGAGGATTTAATGGTACTTATGATTTGGATTCTAGTTGTAGAGATAGTGGACTTGATGATAATAACAATCTTTCATTTTATGAGGTGGTTTGGGAGAAGAAAGTTAATGTTGGGAGTTGGTTGTTTAAGCATAAGTTAAAGACTTCAAAGAAGTATCCTTGGTTGATGCTTTACTTGAGAGCTGATACAGTTAGTGGATTCTCTGGTGGTTACCATTATGACACAAGGGGAATGCTTAAAGCTGTAAGTTCAGAACATTTCCTTCAGAATCCTATGTTTCAAATTTTCAATTCTGTTTTTTTTTTTTTTTTTTTTTTTTTTTTTTATAAAAAAAATGAGAAATGTTAGTAAAGTTAGTAGATTGATTATCAAACACTTTCCCACCTTGTTCTGTTCAATTTTAATTTCCATTAATGTATTTTGTTTGGACTGAACAATAATTTTGGTTCTTAAATTTGTAAGGTGTTTGTCACTTTAGTCTCTAAATGTATCAAAATCACCTAAACATTCTTGAAGTGTGTCTTTTGCTAGTAATATTATGAACTAAATTGACTAATGAAAATCATCTTCGAGGACCAAAGTGACCAACAAAAGACACATTATAATATATATGGATTATCTTTTTTGAAATTTTGATGCATTTAGATACTATTGTGAGTGACAGCGCCTCACATATTTAAAGACAATTTGGTTTGATTAGACAAAACTAACCATTTAAGTTCAAATTTCAGCCTCTTGAGTCACCAAATTTTAAGGTGAGGTTAACCTTAGATGTCAAGAAAGGAGGAGGATCCAAGAGCCAATTCTACCTTCTAGACATGGGAAGTTGTTGGAAGAACAATGGTGCACCTTGTGATGGAGATGTACTAACTGATGTCACTAGATACAGTGAAATGATCATCAATCCAGAAACTCCAGCTTGGTGTAGCCCTACAGGTTTAGGAAATTGTCCACCATTTCATATCACACCAGATAACAAAAAGATATTCAGAAATGACACTGCCAATTTCCCTTATTCAGCTTATCACTATTACTGTGCTCCAGGCAATGCTCAACATTTAGAGCAACCTGTTAGTACTTGTGATCCTTATAGTAATCCTCAAGCACAAGAGATAGTTCAGTTATTGCCTCATCCTATTTGGGGTGAGTATGGTTATCCCATTAATAAAGGTGATGGTTGGGTTGGTGATGCAAGGACTTGGGAACTTGATGTTGGTGGCCTAGCAAGTAGACTTTACTTCTATCAGGTCAATCATTCAATTATCACTCTAATATTGGAAACTTATGAGTCATCACATTACATCACATACTCATTCATTTGTGTCTCTTGCAAATTCGTATTTATGTTATGGCGAAATTTTTGTGACACGGTGATTTTGTTGAAGTTTAACATGTAGCTTTTGTTATTATGATTCTGTCAAATTTGTTGTCAATCTAAACGTACACTTTATTTTGCAGGACCCGGGAACTTCTCCTGCTAAAAGAATATGGACATCTATTGATACGGGCACAGAGATATTTGTTAGCGACAAAGATGAGGTGGCAGAGTGGACTATAAGTGACTTTGATGTTATTCTAATACAACCAAAAAGTAGTTTGATGACTAATGTTTATTAGGTTTGGAGAGTAAGAAAATAGGATTGACATTAAAGAGTAAACTAAACTTTTGGGATTAGATGGTCCCCAAAGTTTAGGTTTCTAAATGATCATTGTCAAAAGGAAATCCTCATTATCAAATTCGGATCTAGGATCCTGTACTGAGGAATAAAGTATGGTAAATGATGAGAAATTGAGAATCAAGTATAATTGTTTTAAATAAATTTATTTAATTCTAACATTGTTGATATTTGTTCCTCATGTGATGAATTTATGTGTCGTTATGAGCATATTTCGGTCAAGCGAATATATATTTCAGACCAGGCTAGCAATCTACTTTATAATTTTTTTATGCGATATGTATTTTAGAATGGATGAAGTATGACTTAAACGCAAGGTAAAACACCTTATTGAGTACCTTCCTTATTCGAGACTCAAGAGAGGTACTTCGTTCCACAAAGCATTATTGAGTACCTTAAACGCAAGGCTTGAAGCTTGGCCTATCCCTTTGTGGTCTTTTTTGTCACAGGACCGTTTTCTAAGACTTTTAGTGAAAGGCAAGTATCGTTTGTTCGGACCATATATCAGCACATTGTTACAAAACATTGGTGTACAATTTTTGAGTGGCAACTGGCAAGAGCCATGTGTCTAGCACCTAACTCGTTTGTGTGTATGTAAGTGTAATAACGATGTTAATAGCTAATAACACAAGATACATGTTTTTCATTGCGTCCAAAAGTATCCTACAAATTTCTCAATATCAAAGCCTCGTGACTCAACTCAAGTCTCCATTGGAGAAGGCTAGCGGTTGGCTTTGGACATTCAAAGAGTTGTATCCAAGAGGTCCAGAACTCAATCACCACTATTAACATTTTTCTCTGCCTACTACTGACATAACAAAAGAGCCTCATCTCATGACTTAATCACTTTCATGATATTTATTTTCTGCTTAATGTAAGACTCGTAACATTTCCTTCAAAAAGAAACATTTTAGCCTCTTTTGTGAGCAAACAATTTTCTCTTTGGCACGCGCGGAGCCTCACTTATTTTTCGAGTAAACAATTAAATTGGTCCTTATCTTTGTAAATCATTCTCAAATTAGTCTTTGATTCTATTAATATTTCAAACCAGTCTCTGTCTTTATCAAAAGATTTTCAATTATTCTCTATCCTTATGTTTTTGTTACATGATGAGGGATTTAATTGAGAAATTTTTGATAAAGACAAAGACTAGTTTGTAATATTAATATAGTCAAGTACTAATTTGAAAGTGGGTTACAAAGGCGGAGATCGAGTTTATGGTTGGTTTACTTCTTATTTTTCACTATTTTGTGGTGAACTTTAATCTTGCTTATATGTAACCTTTTATGTAGTCCAACTCAGAATGAAACATCAATTGTTATCAATTTAACCTAAAATAGAATCCAATAAAAAATTAATTAATTTCTCGGTCCTAAAATAACTGACATATTTTTAAAAAAATATATACCATAGTGACCGGTCCATTTTAATTTTTAATATAATATTACTTATTATTTTTCAACTGTTCAATCTAATTAATATTATTTGCGATCATTCGCAATTCAACGTCTTGCTTTTTGCAATTGAACTTTTTTACAACATACAAAATTAATATTATTTTCAATGTGATGAATCAACAAAAATTTGTGGCGTTAGTATTTTAGAAATTTAAAATTGGAGATTATATTTTCAGATTCGAAAATTGGAGAACTAAAATTGTGAATCATCAAAAGTGTATTTGATAATTTTTTAAATTGTAATAGAGGAAATAGTGTTGATGACTTGATGTACTACTAGCTTAATATAGCAGTACACTTTGAGATCATCCAGAATCCATTCTTTGAGTTGGCCAATAGCAATAGTACAACAATGATATAATAAGTAGTACATCTAAAATTTCCTAGTACATACATGTACTGCAAACTTGCAAAGTACAAACTAATCCCCCTTTATGCGATTACATATAGAATCAAACGGGATCATACATTCATTCATTCAACATAATGCATTTTATGCAAAATTTAACAACCCAAATTTTACAAGAGTTTGAGAAGCTGCTGAATACTAAGGGTGTTGACAAGCACGAGGTAAGGTAATGTAATTTAGATGTAAAAAAGTTTGGGACTGGGATTAATAGTTAATGACAGGACAAAGACAGGGAACATGCAGAGCATGGATGAAACTATCGACAGTGAAGGAAACTGTTGTGGCTCCACTCATGCACTGCCTCTTCCCTGGCTTATAATCTGTTTTTATTATTCCTTGGTTCCTATCATCTTTTATTTGTTGATTTATTTATTATCTAGTATGATCTATATTAAAACGTGTTTAATTAATGTATTCAACTTAGTGTATATTTCGTACCACAGTGGGTTGTAAGAATCACGATGATTCATCTTAAACAACTTGATTTTACAGAAAGCTACAAAGTGTAGCTTTTGGAAAATCAAGGTGGACCAACGTGATTCTGGAAATATCCATCGTTCTACCAAACATATGCTTCCACATTGTAAGATGCCTTATCATTGGGATATGCTATTTAATTGACGTCTTTAGACCTTGTCACCATATTCATTCAGACAAATATATGATGATATTAGTGATGGTAAATATCAAATATTACACGTGGGAGAAGGTTTGAAATAATTAGAGTGAAAATCACTTGACATGGAATAATTTCCCTTTGCTTGCAAAATAATTTCTTTAAATTTAGCTAGCAACTGCTGATATATGTCTGGTCCTGTTTTTGATTCCTTAAAAAAGGCTATGATCCCATATAATTGTGGAACAAACTATTCTAAATTACGGATGCAATTACGAAATTTTATGTTATGGTAAAATGCAGACAAAAGTGGTCGTTGCAGACAAAATTGCCGTTGTGATACCCTTATGGAGATCTCTAAGCTTAATTTACAGCTTATAGCATAAGCGCTTATCATGATAATAAACTTGTATAAGCTATTTCTATAACAAAAGATAACATAAAGTTAAATTATTTTTGTATAAGCTATAAGTTGTTTACATAAACTATTGAGAAGAGTTTATGAAAAATAAGCTCAAAACAACTTATGAATATGTTATAAGTTGTTTTCATAAGTTAGTCCAAACAGTCTCACAAGTACATAAACTGTTTTCATAAGTTAGTCCAAACAGTATCACATGTGTTCATGTCAGTATATAAACTCAAATATGTTGATTCAAATAGGCCCTAAAACAGTTATATTACAGTTGCAATTACATTTGCAGACAATAATTTAGAACTATTTGCAATTACATTTACAGTTGTCAATTGTCATTTCATTATATCGTCTCGTACATTTTTATAATAGGGTAGAGTGGACATTGAATCAGGTTTATTATGCAACTTCTTGTACTGTATGTATGCTTAAGCCAATTTATCATCCTGTTTTGGATTGAAATCAATAATAGTCATTACATTGGTTGATGATATAAACAAGTTTGAAATTTGAAAAGATTTGGATGTTACTGCTTACCAAACACATTTTGCACATTAAGTGTATGTTTGGTATAATTTATAATTATTATATAAGATAAAAATACTAAATCAAGAGCATTAAAGAATAAATAACAGCACATGAATGAGAGAGTTTATAAGAATAAATTACTATTATTTTGTTGCAAAAAAAAAGAAGGGACTTACATGGTGTTACCAATAGTATTATTTATCAGACAAGCATAAGGACTCAGTAAGGTCAACAATAACACATGTATTATCTTCTCCCAATTTATGATCAAATTTTCCAGATTCTATAAGCTCCAAATCCTCCAAAAGTATCACATAATGCTTTTGAACCTCCCCTGCACTTTTTTCACCTCCAACCATAGCTGCAACCATCTCCCACCTTTCTGGATGACTCTCATCTACTAAAGCTAAAGCTAGCTCAAACAATTTGTTCTCCTTCCAACTCCACCCACATAACCCCTTTAGAATATCATCCATGTCACACCCTCACAATCCTTAGAGGATGGTAACTCTTTGAGATGATTGATGACAATTGAGTTACAAATTAACAATACTAACATCGACCGTTTCAAAAAAAAAATGTTACATTACATTATGCTAATTTACTAATTTTGGACAATCTCATTGATTTGTGTTCTCTTCAGTCTTCACTCATGTGATATTTGGGGTAGCCATGTACCTGCAAAAATTAAAAATCATCTTATCTTTGGCGTCACTAGAAGGGCCACATGAATGAGATATAATGAGATTAAATAAAAACTCAACTTATGATAATGATAGATTGATTATTTTGGGCCTAAAACAGTATACTGATAATATAATAAAATGGACAGTATCAAAAATGATGTACATGGCAATATCTATTTCTTGCAAGAATTAGTATCACAAATTTTTATTTCCAATTTAAGATATATTGATGTCATGTGGTCCTTGATTTTTTAAGCCAGCTTCATGTTAAAAATTTGTACATGAAATAAATGATATTTGGAACATGAAAGAAGTAAGGTCAGAAGTTGTCCGCAAATTATCTATCCATGTTTTATTTTTTCTTTCCAAAATTTCAATTTTATTTCTTGCACACGGATGGTATGTGAATCTAGTGGTTAAGATTGAACTAAGTTTTTTCATCTTTCTGAAAGATTTGAAACAATTTGATGCCTCACCAACGGGAATTAGGTCACTTTCGAGGGGTGTAGGGTCTGATTAAAGGCTAAGATGCGGAAAGTAGATGGATGTAAACTAAGAACATGGGGACGTTAGAATGCAAATTAGTTTTTCGAGGGGTGTAGGATTTGAATATAGTTCGAAACTTGAATCAAAAATTAATTCGTTGAATTTGTTTCATGAAAATGAATTGAACTTAAGTTCAAAATTAAATATGTTAATTAATAGACGGTATGAGTTTGCTTATGTTTTTGTTGCGACCTCACGATTAAAAGTTCATTGAATGTGGAAATTGAGAAGCTACTATTTATAGCTTTTAAATAGATGCACGTCTACATTATCCCACCATCAAACAAACACTCACTAAGTATATGTTTGGTTCCAGGATGACGAAAATTAAGTTTTTTTTTTGTTACAACGAAAATTAAAGTTTGATATAATTGATTTTGATTAAAAGTGAGCATAACAAAATTGATTTATGTTCAGATACAATAATGTAAAGTTTGACTTGAATTATATATAGTTTGACTTGTAAGTGTAGCTCAGTTGACGACTATCAAGAACATTATGTGCAGGGGATAGAGTTTGAACCCCGAACTCTCCACTGCTCCACACTTGTGTGAATCTAGCCACTGGATTACTTGACAAAAAAACTAAGCATACTTATAAGATAACCAAGCAATTGAGTTCAAATGGTTAATGAGTTTCACCACGAACGAATCGTTCAGAAGAATCTGAACTCGAATCTTGGATAGAACAATTCTTTATTAGACTTTACTTATCTCTCAACTGAACTTTAGATTATCATGATTCTTTTCCTCTTAAAATAGGAGATTAACAACAACAAAAATGCCTAGATGTAATTTGGAAAGTTTTAGGTATTATGTCACTACATTAATTTTCTTAGGCGATGTCATAACATTATCCATTTTGTAAAATATTCTACAATTTTTTTTAACAAATAACGGTAACTATTTTATATCCTCTACTAAACAAAATTTACAGATCCACCACTGGTTGTAATGTTGTTGCATTTTGAATAATCTCATCTAAATATGTTGGACAAATTTGCTTAGAAAATTTATTTAAAAGATGATATTCAAGTCAACAATTATACTTGTATACCTCATATTTTCAAGCAACTATTCAACATTTAATTTTCTCTTTATTTTTCTCTTTCTAACACATCGGTCTATCACATCACTCTATTTATCTTTTTTCTCTTCTCAAGGTGTATACACATTTATGATATACACTAAATATTTTTCTATTTATGTTCTGAGTAATGTCTGGTTGCGTCCTCTCCAAATTAGAGAGAGAATAGACGTGATCGATCAATGAGAGGGTCCTATAACTTAGCTTCTATGGGATCTATGTTAAACTCAACTTATTTACAACAGTATTTTTAAAAACTAAACCATATTGCCCGGTCGAACCGGAAACGGAAGGCATAACTAGTTTGATATTCTTATTAGATTGTCCGTGCAAGTGAACCGGTCAGAACCAGCGTAACTCAGTAAAAAAA
Organism: Medicago truncatula; assembly: GCF_003473485.1. Classification (NCBI taxonomy): domain Eukaryota; kingdom Viridiplantae; phylum Streptophyta; class Magnoliopsida; order Fabales; family Fabaceae; genus Medicago; species Medicago truncatula. The sequence goes on from NC_053042.1 coordinate 42,371,290, forward strand.
CGGTAACTCGTGTTTGACGAACCAGACGAGGTCAATAAACAATATTCTTCATTCATATTATGACTTCTTTTTCCTTATATTCGAGATCAGAGTAGTAATATATATTCTTTGCATATCTTTTTATCTTCTTCAATTTCTCTATTAACTCCCAAACATAACCAAGAATATGAATATAGTGATAAAAGAGTCCATCTCATGAAAAAATGTCAAACTCTTGAATTAAACAAGTTATCTCGCAAGTAAACTCTTTTATTTCTCTAGTATCAATAGTTTACAAAGAATTTCAATCTCTCCACATTTTGTGGTATCACAATTAATGTCTAATGTCCTTATTTATTTCTCTTAATTAATCTGTATTAGTCCTATAGGAATTTCTACTTGCTTTTCGTATACAACATTGTGGTAATAATTAATGAAATTTAATTTCAACCTTTAGTGAATCCAAGATCAAAGGGTATACCAGTGGCAGGCAACCATACACCACCTTCAATCCATTGAGCAGCAGTATATTTAGTTGCATCAGCTTTGCTAAGAACACCCTTTCCCCACTTAACTCTTGCTTGAACATTTGAACCTGGTCCAGTGTTAGCATACTCAGCAAAGAAACATGTATCAAGGAATTGAGTCCCTGCCCAAGGAAGAAATCCATCTGGTTGAATTAAATCACCAATGGTATTTTCCATAAATATTGCCCTAGAATATGCCTTCCATGGTCTTGCTAAAAACGATCGAACCTTCAATCTATCAGGTTGTAGTGCTGGCTCTGGCATGATTTCACAATTCTGAAGTACTACTCCTGTTGGCATGTTCTTTTGGACTGTTCCATCAGCTACAATTATGTTTTGTTGATTTGCCTCGGGTTTTCGCACTACTATCTTTGAGTTCTGTATTACTGTTGATGCATAGCCGAAAATGAAATCCACTGTGCCTGAAATTTCGCAGTTTCTGTAGAATTGACGGTGGGCGTGTGCGTACAATGTGTCTTGGTAACCTCGTATGGCACAATCGAAGAAAGCTGATTTATCGCCTTGCACGCGAAGTGCTACTGCTTGGTGTTTGTTTGCTCCGGCTGTGTTCTCAAATGCCATTGCCTTTGCGATGAAACCTTCCGCGACAGTAGCTACATAGACATCACATAATTTAACATATTAATTTTGAGGCTTTAATCATAGTTGTAAATTGTGTGTGGCCTAGAACAGTATTTACGAATATGGCCACAGTATAAAGGTTTAATAGGCCTCCATAATGACATTGCACAAGAGCACTTGTGATTATATAAACCTGTATTTTGCTGCAATTGCAATTTTGAGCTATGATTTTGAAACTTGATTATGTAGTTTGTTTTGCAAGAATTACCTAATCCAGATATATATTTTTATTTTAACTATAATATAATTCATTATTGTTTAAATCTATTGAGAAGGACTTACAGAATGTAGCAGTTTGTATAGTCTTCACACCATCTACAAAATTCTTTTTACCAGTGATAATGGTCTTTGTAGGGCCATCGCCGTATATCAAAATATTCTTCTTAGTTTTGTCAATCTGAATATATTCGTCATAGACACCAGCCTTGACGTAGATGACATATCTACCTTGATGATTTTTGGGGTAAGAATTAATAGCATCAAGAACCGTTTTAAATTTGCCGCTACCATCTTTCGCAACAACCGCATTAGGAGTAACAGACATCCCAGTACTCATATCAGCCAACAACTTACGATCTGCACCGGACATCCATTCTGGATTACCGTCTTCATCCACCTCAAAAAGCCGTCTAGATGAAGGTTTCACATTCAAATCCAAGTCAAGTGCAGCGAGTACTTTTGTAATCGCAGTCACAACATCAAGTGCTAACGCGGTAAGTTTTCCTACATGATCCAAACTACCTGTTTGCAATTGTGATTGAACCTGCTTTTCGCCATCTGTATCAAAACCGTCAAGACATGATTGTTGGTAGGCAAAAACAGCACCTAACCAATTTTTAAGGTCAGCAGCGCGGTCATTAACATTGTGAACGCTGCTGTTATCAGCAGCTAAAATACTCGAGGCTTGTAATTCATCAATCGCGAATTCTAATAAGTCTTTGCAATCATCAAGTGCCATTTTAGTACTTTGGTTATTTTTTTCGTTTTCAACCGCGAGCTTATCGGTCATATTGAAGGCTTTGATGACACTTTCAATAGAAGTTTTTACCACTGCTTTTATGTAATCATTTGGGTCTGAGGTGTTAACAGAACCAAGAGTATCAGCACAAAATTTGTGGTCATCGCTGTTTTGACACACAGCTGTAACAGCTTTAGTATGCGAGGTCAGTTCACCGCCGTTGTTAGCATCTGCGGGACCATTGTTGGTTCGGACAAGAGCAACAACACCTAAGGCAACACCTACAACAAGAATGAGAGAAACACCAGAGACAAATATTTTTCTTTCCATTTTCTTATAAACTTTTTGTATTTTTTCCTCTCTTTAAAATGGTTTTATATATCTTTCCCTCAACAAGTACTTGATATGGCAATGAAATAATAGTCAATAAATTTTCTTCCCTACTATTTTTGGGATGATGTTGTGAGATAATATTGGTGATTGTTTGGTTCAAGATTTAAATTATAGGTATGCATTGACCCATGGCTTCTATGAACCGTTGAGGAAATTCATTGGCCATGTATATAGGCCTTCATCATCCATCACTTTGATTACAATTTCATCCGTTCAATTATTTTTAGCAGGTGTATATGAGCCGGAGACTTGGATGGGTTTGTTTGTGTTCCACTATTCTAAATCTTTGGTGACCAAATTTAAATCAAACAAACACTAAATATGGAACTTTATATTTACTTTTTTTGGTAAATGAAATTAGATTTGAGAGGTTGACATTTTTTCATTATATTCTTTTACATATGCACGAGGCTCGAATCAAACCATAATCAAATAGTTAAAAGATTTAAATATCGACAATTTGTATCAGATCATGTCTGTAAAACACAGTATATATTAACACAATCCAATATTAAAACATAAAGTTTTTATTTTCACTGATAAAAAAACATAAAGTTAAATAGTTATAGGATAATCATATTGTAAATATTAAAAAGAAAAACATTGCAATTAGTAATGATATATCTTTAAGGATTTAATTAATTTATATACATTGACAACATAAAAGTCGTTTTATATATACATTCAATCATACGTTAGTAACATCATTTATTGAATAAGACAAGTCATGTGAAAAAATAATTTCTCTTAACTGTTCAAAATAATTTCTCAAAATCCACATTTGCTAATTGTAAGTCATGACTCATGAATCCATTCGATTGCATGGTAAAGCCCTAACGCCTCTCCTATATCTACTGAACACAGACATTGTTTTGGCGAGCACATGACTATCTTCGTCGTATACACATCCCTGTTCCGTTCTGTTGCTGGACGTTGAAAAAGATGCAGCAATGTTGCATTTATAACATTCTCTTCTCGGTTTTTGCCACCTAATACATGCGGTGTTGCAAGCTGCATTCTCTCTGTGTGTATGAGTGCAACACTTGCTACCAAAGTTTTAAGTTACGACTCTTCCATATACTCCATAATAGGGTGAAAAAAACAACTCAGCTTTCTGTGCAGAAACATGCTGCATGAAATGGCAGCTTGTGCCGTATCGAACAGCTGCGCAGCCATGCCCGCTGCTCACCGTACATTTCTCAGCCATATATTTTGTGTTCTTCTAATTATACTAACTTTTATTTTTAATTCTTCTAAAAGTTTCTTCAATCCTTGCGCCTCTAAAGTTCACATGAAATGTTCAAAGTAAATTTATTGATGACATGTCATTGTTAAGCTCTTAAAATGTCATTAGTTTAATAACCTAATTATTTAATTAATCTTTAATTTATTCTTTAAAAAAATAATCGTTGATTGGGTTCAATTGGCTAATGAGTTCTACCAAGGACGAATTGTTCAGAAGAACACGAGTTTGATTTATGAATGAAACAATTTTTTGTTAGACTTTACTTACCTTCCGGTTGAACTCTGGATTACCAGAGTACGAAAAAGCGAACACCAAAAAAATTAAACTAATGTAATTTTAAGGTCTTAAAAGACCTATTTAAAACTTAAAAAAACTTAAACAACTTATTTAAAACTTAAAAGGATTAATCGTATTTTTTCAGACTTAAAGGTCCAAAAAAGGTATTTGGCCTAAAAAAAATCACTTCAAACATGTACTAAAATTGAAACTAAAAATTAAATCAAAATTGATATATTTTGAGGAAGAATGCATATTTATCTGTACTTTAATATTTTCAATTTTTTTATAAGAACTTTAATATTTTCACTTAAACTCTCATTATTATTTTTCATGGATTTTATTTGCGAAAATAATTTCAATTCTATCCATATTATATTTGGATCTGAATCCTCTCCTACACTTTCTTGTTGATGTCTGTTCTATCATCATTTCAGCCATTCATCTATGTTTTTCTCTCTTTTCAAAACTGTTGTTTTTTATTTATTTATTTGTTATGAATTCTCAACGGTTGGATGAAACCCATGAGAGATCTGTGAACAATAAAGACAGGAGAGGATCTATTTCCATTATGTGTGCCTTGATTTTTCTTTTGAACAAATAAAATGTTTGCCTTGGTTTTATCCCTTGGATTGCATCGTTCAATTTTTGCTTGTCGGTTAGTACAAAACATGTTACCAACCAAATTACGTGCGGAATAATTCAACATGATACAAGTGCTTATGTTTTTATATGTGGTAATGAGGAAAACATCCACTATTTATTTTTTGAGATGTGAAGTTTCTGGAAGCCTTTAGTTCATAGTTAGGGAATAGATGGGTATTCGGTGAACATTTTAAAGTTAATTTGATTACGATTTCGGTGGTTCCTTCAACAAAACTTATTATTTTTAGACTATATAGTTTGCTTCTGTATGGGTAATTTGGAAGGAAATGAACTCCGTTCTTTCAGACAAAAAAGATATGCAAGTTTTACGGGACAGTCAATTAATTATTAATTAATGAGATACATAAAACACTTAAAAGCAATTTTTTCATAAATAAATTCATGTCAAAAATTACAAGTACAATTATTTCTTCAGTATAAAAAGGTACAGGATTCCACCTGAGCTAGCTTGAAATTGAGACCAGCTTCAAAGATGGAATCAACATGTAAGCTAGTAAATTATTCCTATGTAAGTAACAAATCAAACTTGTGTACATAAAAGCACACAATTATAGCTAACATAAATTAATTCCCAGCCCTCAAATTAATTTCTTCTAATTATATCTAAACTTCAAGCTTTTTCAAATCCAATAGCATAAGGAATACCAGTAGCCTTCAGCCAATCATCAGCTTTTCCACCAGGTCCAGCTTTAAGGAAATTCGCTGCAGTGAATTGAGTAGCTTCATTCTTAGAAATCTGAGGATGATAACCTTTCCACTTAACCCTTGCATTAAGATTAGCACCAGGTCCAGTATTGGCAAATTCAGCATAATACAATGTATCAAGAAATTGAGTCCCAGCCCATGGAGTCCACCCTTCTGGTGCAATGACATCACCAATATTAGATTCCATAAACACTGTCTTAGCAAAGTCCTTCCATGGTCTGCCCAAATACGATTTGACTTGGTTCCTAACTGGGAACAAATCCCTATCTGGAACAATTTCGCAATTCTGGATTACTATTCCTGTGGCCATGTTTCGTTGTTTTGTTCCGTCTGCGGTTACGGTGTTGAATTGACTAGGTCCTGGCTTTCGCACAATGATTCTAGAGTTTTGAATTAGGGTTGGTGATGAGCCGAATATGAAGTCTATGGTACCAGAGATTTCGCAGTTGCGGTAGAATTGACGATTGGCTTGGACGTATAATGTGTCCTGGAAACCATGCATGGCGCAATCGAAGAAAGCAGACATGTCTCCTTGGTTTCTAAATGCCACTGCTTGGTGCTTTGCTGGTCCAGCTGTGTTCTCGAATGCGATTGACTTTGCAATGAATCCATTTGCAACATTTGCTGAATACATACATAATCAATTCAAGTTATATGGTTTAATTAATTGAAGATATTTGCATAACAAACACATAGATGCATTTCCTCAAAACAAAACAAAAACGCATAGATACATACATATATAAAGGAAAACATATCAGCCAAGTCACATAATCTTAATTGAGCAAGTTGCTCAATGTAGCATTTGAATTGAACAATGTTATAGACGTTACACATGTACAACTGCTGCATATGAGATTGTTTGATTTGTTTTGTCTTCTTTTTTGACATATTATGGAAACTAGTTTCTACGTTGTTTTAATTCAATTAATTATGAATGTTTGTCTTCCTATATTTGAGAGGTTAAATGAACAATCAAAAATTAAATTGATTACAAGTTATGACACTCAACATATTTATAAATACTTACCAAAAGTGGCAGTTTGCATTGTCTTAACGCCGTCGACGAAGTTTTTGTGACCAGTGATAATGGACTTTGTAGGACCGTCGCCATACATAAGAATATTTATTGATGTTTTGGGAATGGTGATGTACTCGTCATAGACCCCAGCCTTGACATAGATAATGTATCTGCCTTTGAATCCCTTAGGATAAGAGTCAATAGCTTCTTTAACTGTTTTAAATTTACCACTACCATCTTTAGCAACTACTGCGTTTGGTGGAGGACCTCCACCAGCGTTTGCCAATAGCTTACGATCTGCAGCCGAGAACCACTTGGGCAATCCTTCATCATCAATCTCATTAGCCTCCATAAGACGACGAGAAGCTGGATTCAAATCCAACTTCAAGTCGAAGGTTTGAAGGATGTTAGACATGCTAGTTACAATGTCAAGTGTAATGCCGGTTAGTTTCTCCATTTGGTCCAAACTTTCTGTTTGCAATTGTTTCTTTACTTGATCCTCACCGTCCGTTCCGTTATCAAATCCGTCCATGCATGATTGTTGGTATGAGATAACAGCACTCAACCAATTCCTAAAATCAGGTGTTTGATCATGAATGGCTTGAATGTTGTTATCGCGAACCAAATTAGCCGATGATTCGAGGCTGTCAAGAGCAAATTGCATTAAGTCTTTGCAATCATCAAGGGCCATTTTGACACCAGGTTTGTCCTTGCCATGTTCAACCGTTAACTTATCACTCATATTCAACGCAAGGATAACACTTTGGGCACTTGCCTGAACTGCAGCTGCTAAATAAGCTGTTGGGTCAGAGGAATTAGCAGGTTTCACGGAGCCAAGAGTGTCATGACAAAGTTTTTGATCTTCAGTTGTTTGACACATGGTTTGTACATTCTTTTCGTGTGCTGCTAATGCAGGATCATCCTTTTTGTTAACAACGACGACAACACCGATGGCAACACCCACCACAAGAATGATGGATACACCAGAGACTAATATTTTTCCGTTCATATCTTTTTGTTTTTTCCTTCTTGAGATCTTTTATTCGATTTCTTTTTTCTTTATTTCATACCCTTATTTGGTTTTCTTGAGTGGGAGAAGATGATTGATTATAATATACTAATTAGACACAGAAGCTGCATAAGGATAATGGATTCTTATAGGTAGTTCAATTGTTTCCTTTGTCTCAAAATAGATGAGAAAGACAGCCTTAAGATGAATGAGTGTTCAGAATTGTATTTGATAATTAAGCCACTGTTATTTCTTCCTATAATTAGCGAGAATTAGCATTTTCAGGATAAAATTGACAAGGTCAGCTTGCATTGTGATGGCTAATAATAGTTAAGGCATATGGAGCATTTTTCAGTCCTTAGACATTCTTCTAAGTCGTCCTTCATTCTTGCAAAACCGCAGGATCATTCGTGGTTGATGAACTTGAATGGCTTGTTACCGTTAATTGAGATGTTAAGGGTCAGTTATGGGTTAACCACACAATGATGTTTATATTATGATATCTTAAGGAGTGAATGGTAACTATTGATACAAATCAACTCTGCACTTATAATAATAATAAGTCCAAAAAAAATTGCACACTTTATCAAAAATAAAAAATTGCACTTTATTTATTTATTGTTAAATAAAAAAAAATGCACTTTATTATGAGGTGCACCAATGCATTGCAAATTATTTTTGTCCACCTTGGCCTTGGTTGATATCTCCTAAATTAGTTTTTTATTTCTTTTTTTTTTTTTATAAATTTATTATTTCATACTCTGTATGTTGTTTTGTCAATATATCTAATTTTAGTTTCTCTTTAAAGTGTATTAATCCTTAAATCTAAATTTTAATAGGGTTAAAGTTATAGGGCATTTTAAATTTAATTAAGATGCTTTAATTTGCTAACGAATGACTCAAATTTTCACCGAAGCCTGATATGATTAGACGATGAAGAAAATTAGCATTTACTCCTCCGGTTCTATATATAAGAAGCATTTGACTTTTTTGATTCATTTCATAAATAATGTATTTGGTCTATATTCTATACCAGATACATCAATTACTCAATGAATCTAAAAAGTTAATTTTTTTTCTTATAAATAGAACCGAGGGATTAGATGAGAAAGACAATATCATTAGAATCCAAAAATCATATGCAAGTGTGGAAATGTGATTCGACAATATCATATACACTGATGAGATGTAGAAGGGGCTTGCAAAAAATACATAAAATAACTCAACTTCAATTATTATTTTTTATATTGGTTCTAGATATTCTTTGCTAACATATATTATGGGGCACGTTTTAGGCAAATGACAATCTCAGCTCAAGAGTTGAAAGAACAAATGAGTAGTAGGGCGATGCAGACAGAGACAAACTTTCTACTGCAAGTTCTACCGGAGACACTCACATCTTCGTCCAGAATGAAGAATTAGAGAACATAATACATACAAAGGTTTCAGAATTATAGGCACCGAGTTCATTATACAAATGACACAAGGACATGTAAACCATAAATTCCAAAGAGTGGTTTGTGATAGAAATGTAGTACTCGGGTTTATAGGGAACAGACATAAGAGTATGCATACGGTCATAGATATGAGAAAATTATGGGTGTTGACATAAGCCTATACTAGAAAAGAAATTAGTAGCTAAGACTTGGGGTAGATGTAGAAAAAACATGATAGAGTTTCATCTCGAGTTACATTGGATGAGATATAATAGAACATTAAAAAATACAGCTATCAAAATTGTAATAAAATATACACCAAATTGCAAGAGAAATTCATATTTTGGCGGCGAGTCATTCGCAACAAAGGTATTATGACATCATTTGATACTCTAATGAAAACCCTATTTGGTGAAAATAAAAAACTTCTAAGCATTGTTGTCATACAACTTAAAATTATATCACCCCTCACTTTAAAAACAAGTTTTCGTGGGGAAAGGATTGTACCCCATTGAAATCACAATGGAAACAAAAGCCACAACATTGAGCAGTGAATCAGACTCATTTTCGTTTACAAAACATTGGAATTGAAATTGTATGTAACCAATGACTCCTTTTTGCACTGGTATACTCATTTTGGTCTTGTAATTTTTCCTAAGAATATAGTAAAGGCAATCATCCCAGCAAAAAAAGGATAAATAGAATGAAAAATAATATTAAAAAGAATAGAGGAAGCAAGGAAACCTCAAACAACCTCATGGATTATGAACAAATGAATGCAGTGTAACCTTTGGGACAAAAAGCCTTGTTCGACCAATTTAATACCAGCTTCTGAAGCAGTCTCTTATATTTTGCATGCACACTAGTGAACATACTCACAGATATAGAAAGAGATAAAGAAATATTAATTAGCTGTTTCACCAGCAGGTCCCGCTCGGGCAGTCAACAAAGGTTGAAGAGCTTTGACTACAATGCTCATGTTAGGTCTGAAATCAGCTTCATATTGCACACACAATGCAGCAACAGCAGCCATCTGTAATCAACCAAGCATCATGATGTTAAACTAGAACTTTAATATTAATTAAGTCAATAATTTATCTTTAAGAGGAGCTGTACTGGGTGTCAATAAAGGTTTCCACAAAAAATGTCTATACTGTTTCTGCAGTTAAGTTGTTTTCATATTCCCTCTGGCATAATGAATACCTTTAATGGTTCTGAACAACTAAGAACATACTACTATACAATAAGATAAAAAAAAATTGTCTTTCCTTTGCTCAACTAATCAAACCTCGGTCTCTTGCATAGTATGTACTATTTAAACAAAATATAATAATTACGTGGTCTAGTGAACTTATATTATATTAAAATAAAATATAAGCAACGGAACACTTCCAAACATATAAAATGGCCAAATAAAATAAAAATGAGGGAGAAAATATCCTAAAGAGAGTAAACACCTTGGCAACAGCTTTTGGTGGGTATTCTCCTCCTAGTCTTGTATCAACACACTGCCTGACTTTATCCTCACTGAGTTTTGGTGTAGCCTGAAACATATCAATTGTGATCAGCAAGGATTTACAGTGGAGGATGGATAGTAGATTACAATAAAGAAACTTGGGTTCTGTTTCTTTTTCTTTTGTTGGAGAAGGGGAGGGGGTGTAAAGATATAGCATATAAATTCGTACCCAAGTAACCAGACTCTGCTGTCCTCGTGGTAGTGTATGATCAACAGGTTTTCTTCCAGTCAAAAGTTCCAGAAGGACAACACCAAAACTGTATACATCACTTTTAGCATTCAACTGTCCGGTCATTGCATATCTGCATCCACAAGAGTAGACATAATGTTTAGTAATTGAATCTAGGACACTAAATATAAAAGAAAGTTTTCCCAAATTGATACTGAGATAAAGAAACACAATATATGGGAATTCATCATGTGTATCCAGTCAATTGTGGCATACAGGACATTTTCTATGTCTTTTCCAATAACTCTTCAGCATTCACTCAAAAAAGTGGGCCCGTAGCATCCAATAGGGATAAAACAATGTATGCGATCTAATATGTAACTTGAAATCTTACTCAGGTGCATGGTAACCAAAGGTTCCAAGGACACGGGTGGAATGAAGACGAGCAGCCATGTCTGGAGCCTGATTTGACAAATCAAAATCTGCAATTTTTGCAACATCATCGTCAAAGATTAGCACATTGCTTGACTTGATGTCCCGGTGGATAATATGGGGATCAGCCTTCTCATGCAAGTATTCAAGCCCTCTTGCAGCCCCTACAGCAATTTTTACTCTCTGTGCCCATGTCAAAACTGGACCAGGCTGAGCTCCTTTAACTCCTTTTCTGCCTACATGTAAAATAACAATGATGAAAACATTTACATATAATAATATAATAAAAATACAGACTAAACTAATATATAGATCTCAATGAAATAGACATTGCTTGTCAAGACATCAAAAAGAAAAAATAACGTTAAATCCATAATCTTCTCAGTTACTCTAATGTAGAAAGAAAATCAATCATTGTTTACCAGTTTTGATGCTTTTCAAACTTGACCAAATGAAGGGAAAAATCATATACCATGTAAAATGTCATGAAGAGACCCATTAGATGCAAACTCATAAGCAAGAATACGGGAGTTTCCATCAACGCAATATCCAAGCAATTGGACAAAGTTATCATGTTTCAGCCTTGATACCATTGAAACCTGAAAACATAGAAAACCACATGGTGTCTGTAAAGGAATAACTTCAATGACCTATATAAAATACTGAGCCAAGGTTTTCACACATATATACCTGGGCCAAGAATTCCTCATCAGGCTGTTTACTGGCATCTAACTTCTTGATTGCCGCAGCCTGTCCACTTTTAAGAACTCCGTAATATACTCTTCCATAGGATCCCTCTCCAATAAGAGAATCTTGTCCAAAGTTATCCGTAACTTCTTTCAGTTCATCTGCCTGTATCTCAGGAACTTCAATGGGCTGCACTTTAACAGTCTGAGCTCCCTGCTTTGCAGTATCAGAAGCATGATAATTTCCATCATTCCCTGCAAAATGAAATTTATCATAATACTTTCATCGAATTGAAATCAGGTAATATAATAAAACAAACTAACCCAGTAAAGTGTCGTAAACAGCATCCCAGTCATATATTATGGTCCAATTCAGTCCAAATAGAAATAGCACAAAAAAAGCATGAATTATTATATATTGCAAACTATATATATTATCCCTGATGCACTCCTTTAGGCTATATGAGTGAAGTTACCTGCTGGGTTTTTTACAACATATGGCCCACCACTTTCAGCAGCCTTGTGAAACTCATCCTCTTCGCAACAGCCGAAACAACTCATGATTCTTTCCTAATAAAACCAATTTATAAGCCAGTCAGATCATACTAACAATAATTCACTTTTAAGCTTGAAGATATAGTACATTCGAAAAAAATAACACTTCCATGTAGATTCACATTGCAAGAAAATAGATACATCCTAGTGATGGAAGACATGTCCAGTGTCTCACATGAGTTACTACACAACACCGACATATGCAACTACGTTCAATGATTACATTTTCTCAAATTATTATTGTCGTCAACATATGAAGCACTAACACAGACACATCCACACCAGAATTATATTTTTCTTTAAAATGAATTAATTGAACATAATCACGTGTGTTGTGTTGGTGTCAGACACCACACACGCCTTTCATCAGAAGTGTTTGTATATGTACTTCATAGGAAGCTTCCACTATTTACATATTATATTAGCTAAAATTTGCGATAATTGCCTACATCTCGTAAATCAATGTTATCAAAATTAAAAATGAAATGCAATTCTAAACTATTTAGATAACATAATTATCCTTGAACAACAAACTCCAGCAAATGATGCATGAAAATTCGACAGCGTTACACAAAACTCAAATATCAATCAAGTGAAGCTGATGAAAGCGGATCCAATCAATTTACAACAATCACACAAATATTCTATCAAAATTCAAGAAAGTAGTTACAGATCGATCTAAAGCAAAATCAATTTAGCTGCAAAAAAATGTTCATCCATGAAAAAAGTATTAACCTAAGAAATTCAATCACATGTAGATTTTTGTAATAAGCAGAAGCAAAAGGTAAAGTAGTTGAAAATGAAAATTATAATAGATCGTTAAGAACTTTACCGAAAATGAAACGAGAGAGCGAAATTGTTGTGTTGATTGTGATGAAGAGGTGGATAGTGAGAGTATAAAAGGATTTGATACTACGAAAAGGGTGAATGAAGCGTAGGATAAGCAGAAAGGGTGCGTAGAATAAAGGAAAGAACCAGCAAAGCTTTTGACTCGCTTTGAGTTGGAAACACAACTATGATTGATTGTTGTGATAAAATAATTTAATTGTGTGTTACAGCAGTAGTAGTATGGAAGGATATTTTTTTTTCTTACAACTAATATCTCGCTAATTTAATAAGGATAATTTAGACGTTTTTTCTCTTCTTTTACGTGTTCTGCACTTAGATTCGCTAACAAGATTTGACTTATGCGAGTACATACACACCGTCGACTCGACGCCGATACACTTTTTCATCTTATAAAAAGAGTAATGATACATAAACACCTTTAGGTGGCAATACACCCTTTGACACCCACACAAAAATCTGACACGTAGTCACGTGGACCCCGTACAAGCACACTTTCTCTTTTCTCTCATCTTCTCTCTTCCTAATATATGGGGTGTACAAGGGTGTATGGAAATAATGGATGTCTATGTATCATTACTCTATAAAAATACTCCCTCCATCCCTTATCATAAGTCTCTCACCAAAATCACACATATTGAAAAAATGGAAAATATTAACTCAGATCACTGGTTAAGAAAACCAAACATAATATAAATACTTTTGAATTTGTATAGTCAAAGTTTAAAAAGTGTAAATAATGATGTTTTTAATGCAAATATTTCTTTTTTATTTCCTTAAGTAGTGTCTCGGTGCACTAGTTAACAAGATCCTAAAAAAATTAGTACGCTCAAAAAAAAAAAATTAGTACATTATCCTTTTTTTAGGGAAAGATTAGTAAATCATCATGTCATTATTATAAATAAAAATTAATATTTTAGATTTATTCATTGAATTAAATAATATATGCGGTCTATAATATAAACCATATACTTCATTAATTAAATAAATATAAAATGGGTCATGCTAACCGGTGCCTCCGGGGCACTGGTTAAGCATGCAAAAAAAGAAAATTCTTACCATAAAAGGAAGTTTTGTTGACTTATTTATGGATTAATTAAACAATTTTCAATGCAATAATTAACATATAATTTCCCTTTTTATTATCCTTAACCAGTGCCCCGGGGGCACCGGTTAGCATTTCCCATATAAAATTTAGATTTTTGTTTATAGTAATGATTAAGGGTGTAGTTTTTTTTAGGAATGACAAAAGGGTGTGGTGTAATTAATATAATATTTACTATTTTATATGCGTATTTAATTTATTTTTAAAATATGTTAGTAGTATTAATTAGATTTCCTTAAAAAGAAATTAACGAGGGTGTGTCAAGAAAAAAATATTAAATGCATTTTGTATGGATGCTTGAATTAGGGGAGTCAACATTAAAAGCGACACTTCTTTAAATTTTAAAAAGTAAAATACACAATTTAAAAAAAAAATAAAAAAAATTATAATTTCTTAACTAGTGCTCCGTGGGCACTGGTAACATTTTTTTTTTAAATATACTAATATCTAAGGCTGGAGGAAGTGCTATTTTGATAAAAAAAAAATTATTTGTATAAAATAGTTTTATACATAATCAATAAAAGTTGTTATTTTTCTCTAAAACAATTGTTATTTTATCACACCAATTCACTATTATAAAGGTACTTTAAGATTAGTATAATATAGAAAGAAAGAAAAAAAGTGGTTTTTATTGTATAGTGTAAAGATTTTTTCGTTTACAAAGATGTAAAAATTTTGAACATTTTACTTTTTATATTTTATCATTATGTTTTTTTTTGTTTTATAAGGTATAATGGAATGAAAATAAACACTGAAATATAAAATAAAGATATATTTAACTATTATATAAAAGATATATTAAATAAATTTAAATTACCAAATTTCAAATACTTAACTATTAATAGATGCCAATTTTATTATAAATTAAAAATATCTTTTCATGTCATTTTATGCGTATCAGTTGATTGAACTGCTAATTTTACCAAACACTTCAACTAGCTTATCAGCTATAAGTCATCAGTCATCAGTCATCAGCTATAAGTTATCAGTTATCCGCAATTTTTACCAAACAGAGCCATGGTGTTTTGAAGATAAGAAGAATAATTGCACAAAAAAATAAATAAGTTGTGCCGAGATAAGAATAATAAAAACACTTACTTTAATATATTTTTTTCTCTTACAAGTGAGTCAAATCTTCATCATTTATTTGAGATTCATTTCCATAAATAAGACTTTAATATTTTTCTCTCTTAATTAGTCAAATCTTTATCACTTTATTTGAGATTCATTTCCATGAATAAGAAAATCTCTGTGAATTTCATTTAACAAAATATTAGTACAAGAGAGACAACATTAAAGAATATTCCTCTTATTTTTTTCTTAAAGAATGCTGCTCTTAAAGAATATTCATCTTATTTTTTCTTAAAGAATTCTACTCTTTTTATTTAGAATAGAAAGTGTAGCTTAGTTGGTAGCTACAAGGAATATTATTCGCCTAATGTTTGAACCTCGAATTCTCTACTTCTTCACATTTGAAAAATGTGTGATCTAACCACTAAACTACTTGACAAAAAAAATAAAAATTCTAAAATCACTATAGAATTAGAGGGGATAAAGTGCGATTCAGATCTTCTATAAATTTTTAAAGGAGAATGCTAACTAGTGTACTAGTAGGGGCATTGGTTAAGTATCCAAAACAAGTAAGTTTTAATAAAAAAGTTGTCTAATCATTACTTAATCAAAAGTGATATCTTATATTTTAAAAAATAGTACTCCCTCTGTTCCTTTTTAAAGTGTCATTTTTGGAGAAACTTTTCGTTCCTATTTAACTGTCACTTTCAAAGTTCAATGCAACAATAAATATTGTTTTACCAACATTACCCTTAGTTATTTATTATGGAGAGAGAAATATATGAAATAAGATATTAAATGACTAAGGTTATTATAGTAAAAGTATAAATTATTGTATAAGAAAAAGTAACATTTATTGAGTGTCTTAGTTTGTGTAAAATGTCAAAAAGTGACAGTTAAAAAGGAACAGAGATAGTAACAATCTATTTATAAATTACTTAACTATTGTCCTAGGAACACGGGTTAACAAGACCATTTTCTAAAAGAAATAGAGCATTCGATTTATGAGGGGATCTTTTGTGCGGGAATGAGCACTTATATTAAATGTTGATCAAAAATTTAATATTTAATTTAGATACAGTTTTTAAGGTCCGTTTACTTACTAATTGTAGCGGAAAGATTTCTCTCAATTTTTTCTCTCTTTTCTTCTCACGTTTTTCAATCTCAACCTTCAAAACCTTCCTTATTCTCTTTTTTCTTTTTTTATCAATATCATTGGATGGTGGAGATTTTAATGAACCTTCATATCACATAAGAGGATCCTTCCCCCTAATTGTAGTTCTAAAGATAGAAGTAAGGTCACTTCATTTGACTTTCAATGTATTATGCATATTTATTAAGGGAAATGCTAACTAATCCTCCAGAACACTCTTTAAGCATTTAAAGTCGTAATATTGTATTAAATTTTGTGCATTTATTGCATTGGAAATTGAAGTTTTACTTTTTTTAAATAATAATTTCTTTATTATGAATGTTTAAAAAATGCTCTAGATACACTAGTTAATAAGACTCATTTATTAATGTTCTAAAAAATATTGATAAATAATCCTTTTTAAATTTGAAGAAACGGAAAGCGCAGTCTTATGTTAAAGGTTGAAGAAGTAACTATGCTAAAAGGAAGGAACCAAGTGAAGTTACTTTTACATAGGCTACACAGAGGGTTTAGTCTACACCTCATGTGGTGTATAACCTTGAAATGAAGAGAGAAAAAAGAGATATGATAAATTGATGATGTGATAAATGTGATAGATTAATGATGTGATAAGATGAGAAAAATAAAGACAAAATAGGATGTTGAATGGGTATATCAAAGAGTGGGGTGTTTAAATATCACGGTTATTGTATATTAACATTAATAAGACAAGAGGCCTCAGGTTCTCTTTTGTACAAAAAAAAAAAAACATTAATAAGACAAGTTTCCCCTAAAAAAATAAAAATAAAAATTAATAAGACAAGTTTATGGTGTTTCTGGTAATACTGTTCGAAATTGATTTCAAAGTTTTATCTGATGCGTTCCACACAACCTTCACTCTTGCTAACGAGTTTGGTGACTTTGTTTCTCATTGTAGAAGTCTCTTAGTTTCTAGAAATGACTTTGATGTGTCATATGTTAGGAGGCAAGATAATAAAGTTGCTCATAGTATTGCTAGAGCATCTTTACCCAACTATAGCCCCCATATTTTTTGTGATGTACCGACTACTTTATACCCTTTAATTGTGAATGAAATGAATTAACTTTACTTTTGCTAAAAAAAAAAAAAAGTTTACTAAATATCCAATAAACTGTACCCCAAATATAATATACCTATGCTAATATGTTTACTAATCTTCAAGTAAAACTTTTCAGTGTTGTTTTTTGAGCAAATATATATGTTTACTAATCTTCAAGTAACTTTTCTTTAGTTAAGAACTTTTCTGTTTGTTTCTCGAAGGAAGACTTTTCTCTTTGTTGTGTTTTTCTTATCTAAAGTCCTGTGCAATTTTCATCTCTCTCTAGTGACTTGTTTTGTTTTTTAAGCTCATTTTAAAATTCAGAAATATCTAAATAAATAATCTGTAACAATACATGACAAAAACAAATCATAGAAGTCAGGCCAAATCTATTTTCACGTTTTTATTTGACAATCGAAGAGTACAGATGACGATGGCGGCCGAGATCGAAGAATGTTGCCTCAACCATCCCTGTTAATGTTTCGCCGGCATCGCCGTTGTCATCGGCAGATCTCGATTTGACTTTAAAGAGAGACGCGAGAGTGAGAGAGTTATGTCGGATTGAGAGAGATGGCGAGTTACGAAGATGAATGTTAAGGTTGATGATTCAAACATGTTACTAGAATCACAGTAGCGAAAATTGATAGTAAGGTTGGAGAAGATGACTAGGTTCAGGAAATCAATCAAGTATCGTTAGATACATGTGTTGTTTAAAATGAAGCTTTTGATCAAAAGGATGATATTTATTCTTACCATTCTCATATAAACATATCATTCTCACTTGATATGCCCCATATATGACCCATGGAACCGACAAGCATTCTTCATGTAGAAATTCAGGGAACTACTATATGGATAGTATAGGAAAAAAAGATCCGCAGAAAAGATGTTCGATCGGAAAATTAGGATATTATTTATGAACCGTGATATTATTGATTGATTTTAGGACGGATTTGATGTAGTGATTGAGTGTCCACTATTAATGAATGAATGCTATGGATATTTATATATAGCCATCCACCCAAACCCAAATCATCATCCCTCAATACAAATTGTTGTTTTGTATCTCCCTCTTTCGTTCTCTTGTTGGTTGGTTCAATTCAATCATGGATAAAATCAACTCACAGAACCTTAACCCTAGAGTTTTTCACAATCTTCCCACTTTCAACAATTCCAACACCGACCCTAACGGTGGAAACCAGGTTTCGAAACAACAGCCACCGCTCCGTCAAAGGGCCTTTGCTGACCTTGAGTTTCCCATACTGATGCCGCCTGCTGCTTGATTCGGATTTTTGAATGACGATTGAAACGTGCGCATGCAGTTCCATTACAATAATCTCCTACCTAGTTGCTTATTAGGGTTAGGTTAATTACTACCATTCTCTTTTAGTCTAGTCTAGTATGCTACCACGTTTTAGGATTATTATGCTAAGCGTTGGTTATCTCTTTGTGTAAAGGGCTATATAAGCCTGCACTTTGTTATCAATGAAATGAAATCCGTACTTCAAGCTTTTGTAGCACAAATTTCTCAGTGTTTTTTTTCCTTCAACTTTCCTTGCTCTCTGTTTTATTATATATGCTTCCATGATCTTTTAGAATATCTCAATGTATTTGTAAACTTGGTGTCATTGAATTAAATAAAAAAAATAAATCACAAATCGAATATATAAGGATCTTTTCATTAGGTTTCTAAAAAAATAGGATGATTAATGAAGTAAAGGGGCATAAAAAAGATTGATATTTCACTCTAAGATCATCCAGAATAGAGACACACTTTTTTTTTAATATTTAAATGGATACACATCACTCATTTATAAAATTTTTAATAGTAATATCTAATAAGTACTCAATCCCTTCAATCAAGCATCTCACACAAATTTTTTAAATGGACCCACTAATCAATTATCAATAACTTTATATCATTACATTTTAATTTTTAATATTAAAGAATTGTGGATCCCACTTAAGATTGTGGTCCAACAACTTTCTCTCCAATGGGGATACATAATATGTACCAAGTCTTAAAAAGGGTTAATGATGTTTTTCACCCCTGTAATATATGTCATTTTCGGTTTTCGCCCCTATAAAATTTTCGGTTTGATTTGCAGCCTCGTAAAATTTTTATTTTTCGGAAAACACCCCTAATAGGCCATTTTCAGATTTTTTTTTCAAGAAATTTTGGTTTTTGAATGCCCTATTAAGGGTGTTTTCCGGAAAATAAAGATTTTACGAGGGTAAAAATCAAACCGAAAATTTTATAGGGACGAAAACCAAAAATGATATATATTACTGGGGTGAAAAACACTATTAACCCTAAAAAGTTGAAGACTCCTCCATACGAGATGGTCGAAGGTTGTCTTACACTCTTACTGTCTTAGGTATTGTTATTATAGTTGACACTAAAAAAGTTATCCCGTTTTCATTTTTTTTTAGTGATCTTCATTGCAATCAGGCACCAAAGTTTTTTCTCCTGTCATTTATCTTGTGATGTGATGAGGAGCTCAAGAGAAATTGCTATTGGAACTGTAATTGTAGTGTCATTATTGTTAATAGGGGTGTAACCGGTTTGGATAAAACCACTTAAATAAAAAATTCAAACCGAAAAAGTATTAGACATTCTCTGATTCGGTTTAAAACCAATCCGATGTAAAGAGAACTAATTTTTAGTTCTTGATTTTTGATTTTGAGATTCAAAGAATCGACGAACCGAACCGATGCTAACACCACCCATTATGCTAACATAATTCCTCTTCACAAACTTAAGATATGCCCAACATTGAAGTCCAACAAAAAAAAAACTCATCAGCCCAATATTTCAATATGCACTTCAGTTTGCATAACCTACCTTTTCTCAGAGCTTTAAGCTCCAACAAAAATCTTCTTCCTATGATGAACTGAATAGTCTGCGCAGATGTAAAAAATTCCCATCTTATGATTATGAGCAATCCAAGGGGTATTTGGTTGAAGTTTAATTAAAAAAATATTTGGTTATATAATTATAATATTTATGGAACCTTTATAACATGGAGGTAGTTATACATAAATTTATTTTTAACTTCGTGGGAACTTTATTCCTATTTAGAAGAGGGAAATTTTTCTATTCCCTTAAATATTTTATACACAAGAATAAAATTTACTAAACTTGTAAAAAACATAATAATACATGTTTCTATCAATCTATTCCCATAAATCTACAAAAATAACTTGAAACAAAGGCACTACAATAATCAACATATTGACAATTTTGATATCTAGAATATTTTAATACCAAGTTGAGAACCATATATGTGAAGGAAAAAAAATAGGAATAGTAAAAACCAAGCTTCCTCTAAAATAAAAAATAAAATAAAAACCAAGCTCCAAATTAATGTTTTTTTTCTCTTCCACCCTTCATTTGGAAATATCATGGCTCTAAAACAGCCTGATCATATACACTCAATTACTTCAATAAAGATTCTTGATCCAGTAATATATAAATGGTTTATAAGTTTGATCCATATATTATTTTTGAAGAAGCCCAAATAAAATATATTAAAAATAACAAAAATTCTAACTAACACATAATTCGAACGAGGGAAAAATTCGAAGGAGCTTGAGAAGTTAGTTGGGCGGAAAAAAGTAATAGTATTTTTGTAACTCTTATTTATTCAATACATCCTTGTTTATCTATTATTTATTTATAATTTGATTCAACCACAATTGATCAACCGGTTGAATCGGAAGTCACATTAGTTCGATCTTTGGTCAAGTTTTTAAGACAATGCCTTATATGGAGTTACATAAAAATTGAGGTAAAAAGAGAAAACAAAATTCACATAAAGACGTTATATGAGCAATATTTGTGTGATTACAAGTCCAAACTTAAAACATTTAGTCCCATTAAAAAAAATGGTATCAATTTTCTTTTTTATCAAAATATTTAAATGATCTACTATATATTTTATGTATGTATGTCTATATTGTCTAAGTGATTAATATTTATGTTTTGTCTTATGACCAACTAAAAAATATATACTTGTCTTGTTTGTGTTATTTTTGTCTCTTCAATGGAAGACCAATCCAGAGAGACTGTGATTGTCTGTTATGTAAAAGTAGTGTCGACGACGAGCATGGGACGGTAAGTATAGTATCAATGCATGTGAAAGATTGCTAATAATGATATAATGAAGAGAGAGAAGCTTTATTAAAGAAGTAGATTAGGAAAATTAAAACTTCCATAAAAAAACAGTAGACGTAGTATTAGGAACACATTACTCTCAATAACTAAGATTTACATGTCACCTAATACAATTTCATATCAGATTACACAACCTGTGATGAAAAGGAGTGATAATATATATTCATAGGTCATATCATCATCATAATCATAGTTACAATCATCATAATAATGAGAGTAAAAGTGAGGTTGTCGTTTTGTGGTCACACGTGGTTGGCTTAAGGTTGGCAAATGACATGTGGTGATAAGGGGGAAAAAACAGAACTTTAGAGGAAAGAAGGAAGTGGAGGAATGTGACGTTTACTTAACGAAACGCGGTGTGAGTGAGTAATATAAGCAATTTGGTACAGAGAATTTAGCAGTGTAAGATGAGTGATGTGTGGATCTACGTCAACAAATGGCATCTTCTTTTGGGTCCTCATCTCATCCCATAAGGTAAAGGGCGAAAGACACGCAGTGTGTGCTACTGGCCCACCACTTTGAGGCCGGTGGGGTGTACTGTTCCCCATACCTACCTCTACTTTAGACTTATTATATTTTAAGTGTATGTTTGGTTTTCTCATTAGAATATGTTTAACAGTCTCCCTACTCCCCTAGTAAAATTATAGATTATCTATCAAATTTCTTTCTCACATTTACCCATATAAAAAAAACTCAATATGAATTCAACCAAATCTAATTCCTCACGCATTATATTTCGTTATCAAATATAGTAAAATTATCTTAAAATTTCGCAGTAAACCTCTAATAAATAATGTTCTTGTTAATATAAAATTAACTTGATTTGCTTTATTAACTTTATTTGTTAAGCTCACGAGGACATTTGTTTTCTTTAACAATATTAACATAGTATTTGATCTATAAATACTATTTTTTTTTTTATTGTTTTAATAATTTGTGTATCTATGTATGTATCTATCTATCATGTAAGTAGTGTTCCATAACAGAATATACCATCACACCGTTGTTTCTCCCAAAACAAAAAACAACAATAAAATATCATTTCAACCGTAATTCTTCTTCGTCATCATCATCAACAATAACGCCGTTTCCATCCACAGAACCTCTTGTCCATTTGCGTGCCACACTTGCCGCCGATCTACTTTCTTTCCAACCCCACCTCTCTGACGTACACCTCTCTCAGTTCAACACTTCCCGTTTTCATAAATTTTTACGTTTTTTTTTTTGGAAAAGCTTGTTTTTTAGTACTACTTTGAGCTCAGCTAGTTTTTTCTGTTACATAATTGTTGATTTGTAAAATTGGAAGAGTTCATGATTAGTTGCTTGTACTGTTGTACTTGATTATGTGGATTGCTCTTAATTGGAACCATGGTTGTGTCCGTGTGCTCTTTTTGGATTGTTGGGGATGAATTAAGGCTTAATCACTTTGATTTGTATTTTAATTAATTCATTAATTTTGTTTTTAAGCTAAATTTAGGGTTAATTATTTGTGTTGAGGAGTAATAATTAGATTGAGATACCTTAATTGTGAATTGTGATCATGGGGGAAAGATTGGGTGCTGAAAATTATCATTTTTATGGTGTTGGTGGTTCATCTGATTTGAGTGGGATGGGGAAGAGGTCAAGAGAGTGGAATTTGAATGATTGGAGATGGGATGGTGATTTGTTTATAGCTAGCCGTGTGAATCAGGTGCAGGCCGAGAGTTTGCGAGTGGGACAACAATTTTTCCCACTCGGGTCTGGGATCCCGGTGGTTGGAGGTTCGTCCAATACGTCTTCTTCATGCTCTGAGGAAGGAGATCTTGAGAAAGGGAATAAGGAAGGCGAGAAGAAAAGGAGAGTTATTGTGCTGGAAGATGATGGTTTGAATGATAAAGCTGGTGCACTCAGCTTAAATCTTGCAGGACATGTTTCACCGGTGGTGGAAAGGGACGGAAAAAAGAGTAGAGGAGCTGGAGGAACTTCGAATCGAGCTGTTTGTCAGGTTGAAGACTGTGGTGCAGATCTGAGTAGAGGCAAGGATTATCACAGACGTCATAAAGTTTGTGAGATGCATTCTAAGGCTAGTAGGGCTCTTGTGGGAAATGCAATGCAGAGGTTTTGTCAACAGTGTAGTAGGTAATTAATTTCCTCTGATTGATTGCTTTATGTTTTTGCTTTGGTTGATAGTTATGTGTGTATAGGAAATAAATGCTATTGTTGTTAATTAATTACCGCTCCAAAATGTAATCAATATCTGAAAATCTATGTTGTCCATGGCGCCATGATAGCGGAATAGTGTAGTGGGTCGGGTTTAGAAGAAAGGGCCTCGCTCTCTTGCACACGACATGATTCCTCCGCCTCCCCCTCCCCGCTCCTGCAATATGCCATGTGAGATCTCTATATAATTAACTGATCTCATTGCACATGCAACACCGACATACAAACTATGCTCGCTATTGAATAATCAGTGTAAAATTAGGGCTTTTACCTGTCACAGCCTACGCATGCACCCCTAGTGCAAAATTTGGGTTTGTCTAACTCGGCCAAACATGTGCAATTCCTCTCCCATATTGGCCTCACGAGTCACGACCCACAGTTCCAAACTCTTTTGTTTTTTAATTAAATTAAATTTAAGCAAGTTAAAAAAACTAAATTTAATTTAATTCTGTCTAAGTCTTTGTTATCCTTCTTTATTTTTTTAATTCTAATTATATTTAGATTACATTTATAACCTGATTTTGTTGGGAAATTACATAGTTGACAATAATTACTCCCTCTGTCCCAAATTATCTGACTTTTGGCCGTGTAATTAATTTTATATGTGAAAGAGAGAGAGTAATAAATAGTTAAAATATAATAGGAAAAGTAACATTAATGTTTCATTGGTATTGTAAAGCGACGTATAATTTAGGACAATTTTTTTTTTCCAAAGCGACTTATAATTTACGTTGTACACAAGTCTTTGTAACAACGGTCATCCCGCTATCCGCTATAGCACTTTATAGGTTTGGCGCTATGGGCCGCCATCTGTGATTAACAAGTTAGCTGAAAATTGAAAACTATATCTCAATACTGCCTAATATCATGATGGATTTCTATTAGTACTCCTTTATTCAATAACTTTGTATTAACTTTTATGTAGGATTCCTCTAAAAAAAATCTTTTATGCAAGTGTTTGATGTAAATAACACTATTGCTTGACATTCTTTTACCCCATCAACAGGTTTCACATACTTGAAGAGTTCGATGAAGGAAAGAGAAGCTGTCGAAGACGCTTGGCTGGCCATAACAAACGTAGAAGGAAAACAAATCAAGAAGCTGTTCCTAATGGAAGTCCAACAAATGATGATCAGACTAGTAGTTATCTGTTGATTAGTTTATTGAAGATACTTTCAAATATGCATTGTGAGTTTTTCTATATTTCTTTAAATAATTATCTTTGCAACTATAGCCTAGAGGAATTGGTTTGAAATGTGGAAAGTCATCGTATTAATTTAAGTTATTTCTTCCTGTACATAACTGATCCTTTGGTAGCTACAGGATGTTAGTTTGCTTAGTTATAAATCTGGTTATCGCAGTTGTATTTTTAACTGGCAAGACATGCACTATTATATAAATTTAATCTTTAACCTAATCTTTCAACCCTCTCCCGATCTTGCTTAGACTCTCGGTTTTCACAACATTTTATATAGTCTACTGCTTGTATATATGGCAATTAGGCATAAAACACAAAGGAACTTTGATGTCATCAAATTATTAAAGAATTTCATAAATTCATCTTAGTCTTGAAATTTTCTAAAACTAACACAAGATGTCTTCGTCTTTTTATTACGTTGGCATTAAATTGGTCTGAGAGATCAACCACTGGCCTCTAAAGAAGGATATGGAGGTTACAATATTAATGGGAACTTATGTTGAAAATGGTTAAAATACATGACAATACAATAATTTGTGTTCTCTTCCTTTTTAGAATACGCATGTTTCAGCAATTGACATGCAATCAATTTTTAGGAATTGTAAATATTTCACTTGTAAGTGTCAATCTTGCATGTCACATTGCAAGCTTATGATTTATGAGACGGATTATTTTTATAACAACGGGGCACTTATTTATTGCATCATATGGCAATAATGACATTTGGGATCTATGTTTGCTTAGTAAGAGTGTTCTCACATCTATTCCTTTGATTGCTATTTATGTTATGAGTTTGACTGAGGTTTTCTTTGGATGGGTATTGACGTTTTAAATTAATTATAGCTGACAGGTCAGATCAGCCTACAGATCAGGATCTATTAACTCATCTTCTAAGGAGTCTTGCAAGTCAGAATGATGAACAAGGGAGCAAGAACTTGTCAAACCTTTTACGAGAACAAGAGAATTTGTTGAGAGAAGGGGGTTCTTCAAGAAATTCAGGGATGGTATCAGCTTTATTCTCCAATGGTTCTCAGGGGTCTCCAACTGTTATAACACAACATCAACCTGTATCTATGAATCAAATGCAACAAGAAATGGTGCATACACATGATGTTAGGACCTCTGATCATCAACTCATATCTTCAATAAAGCCCAGCATTTCAAACAGTCCTCCGGCTTACTCGGAAACAAGAGATAGTAGTGGACAAACAAAGATGAATAATTTTGATTTGAATGACATATACGTTGACTCAGATGATGGCACAGAAGATCTAGAAAGACTGCCCGTCTCTACAAATCTTGCTACTAGCTCTGTTGACTACCCTTGGACACAACAAGATTCTCATCAGTCAAGTCCAGCTCAAACAAGTGGAAATTCAGATTCTGCATCTGCCCAGTCCCCTTCTAGTTCTAGCGGAGAAGCCCAGGTCTGTTTGTTTAATTTACTATTTTGAATTGGCTATTTTACTTGACTTTTCTGTACCATCTTTGCACTCAAATGGAAGTGAAAAACACGTACCCATGATTAAGATTATTCGACTTCATTTATGGACAGAGGATGTTTTCGGTAACCCTCATAAGTCAGTCATATGTTAAGGCAATGTGTGATATTTGCTGGTTCTTTAACTTTAACTTACCGATGAAGTTGAGGTGTTTTACATGTTTTGTGGCGCCCACCTTTTTGCCGTGACTGTAACGACTAACAAGCAACATGACTCAGGCCTTCAATTGCCTTGTTTGCATGATTTATATGCTTTCTTTTCTACAACTTGCTCTATTTCTTCTATTAGTTTTTTGAAATTCCAGCACTTGTTCCGTTTAATGTTTGATCAAACTCAAACCGCCTGCCAAAACAGTAAAATGAAATAGGATTTGGTGGAAAGCAGAACAGAATAAACCAATAAGTATTGGTGATCATTTCCTCATTTCTAACCATGGCTGTTGAGGAATACTTTTTAAATTAAATATTTTCATGTTTAAGAATTTGTGATTACTGTTATTTAACATTTAATTTTTTGTTTCCTCCATTCAGAGTCGCACAGACCGAATTGTTTTTAAACTCTTCGGGAAAGAGCCAAATGAATTTCCTCTTGTACTTAGAGCACAGGTACTTCAAGCTTTCGACTATAAGCAACTACAAGCAACTTCTCATTTTTTTCTTTTGAAATTTAATCACATTAAGGGTTTCAATTGGCAGATTCTAGATTGGTTATCCCAGAGTCCTACTGATATTGAGAGCTACATACGCCCTGGTTGTATTGTTTTGACCATATATCTGCGTCAGGCTGAGGCTGTGTGGGAGGAAGTAAGCTTTTTCCTTCTAAAGCTATCAACCTTTATATATTGGCAGTTATTTCTGCTACCGTACGGCAATCCTCACCTTACACGACTTTACTGCTTTTTTACAGCTTTGCTGTGATCTGACCTCCAGTTTGATTAAGCTACTGGATGTCTCAGATGATACGTTTTGGAAAACTGGATGGGTTCATATCAGAGTGCAACATCAAATGGCATTCATTTTCAATGGTCTCTTCTCACGTCTATGTTGTTATTCTTATGGTCTAGATGACATAAGTCAAATATTTATCTTTTCTTTCTTACTGCTTTTTTTATGGTGCAGGTCAAGTTGTCATAGATACATCACTACCTTTCCGAAGCAACAATTATAGCAAAATTTGGACTGTTAGTCCAATTGCTGTACCGGCATCAAAGAGAGCTCAATTTTCTGTTAAAGGTGTCAACCTGATGCGCCCTGCCACAAGGTAATCTCTGTTGCTTTCTGACTTGTGAATCCTTTGCATGTTGGTAGTTAAATTAAATGCAAACTTTTTAAGTGACTTGGACCTACTGGATTTTGTTTGAACATATGTATTTTTTTTGTTGGACTAGTGTTTTATATGACCCTCAAACTTGTCCTTAGGTTAATGTGTGCTTTAGAAGGAAAATATCTGGTCTGTGAAGATGCTCATGAGTCAACGGATCAATACTCCGAGGAGCTTGATGAACTTCAGTGCATCCAATTTTCATGTTCTGTACCTGTGTCAAATGGAAGAGGATTTATCGAGGTGCTTTTTTCTTCACTCACAAATTGTCAACAGAAAAAAGCAGTCAGGGGTTACATGCTAGTTTTTTTTTTTTTTTTTTTTTTAAATTACATGCTAGTTATTACTCAATGAGAAGGGGGATAAGCAAATTCATCTTTTTCCTGATTTTTACTTTTATGCTACATTCAAACACGCTGATTACTGTTGAGTGTTAATTATATCCTAACTCATAAGCTGTCTTTTATGTTGAATGCATCCATTTTCCAGTGTGTTATATTTTTTTTACTGAAGATAAGCACTTCTATCTTAATGCTACATGACTGAGCTATAGCTTTCTACTTCATTTTTTGATTTGCTAGATTGAGGACCAGGGTTTGAGTAGCAGCTTCTTTCCTTTCATAGTGGCAGAAGAGGATGTTTGCACAGAGATCCGTGTGCTTGAACCTCTACTAGAATCAAGTGAAACTGATCCAGATATTGAAGGGACTGGAAAAATTAAAGCCAAAAGTCAAGCTATGGATTTCATTCATGAAATGGGCTGGCTTCTTCACAGAAGCCAATTGAAATATAGGATGGTTAACTTGAACTCTGGTGTAGATCTCTTTCCATTACAACGGTTCACGTGGCTTATGGAGTTTTCAATGGACCATGATTGGTGTGCAGTGGTGAAAAAACTGCTGAACCTACTCCTTGATGAAACTGTGAATAAAGGAGATCACCCTACATTGTATCAAGCACTTTCAGAGATGGGTCTTCTTCACAGAGCTGTAAGGAGAAATAGCAAACAGTTAGTGGAGCTGCTTTTGCGATATGTTCCTGACAATACATCTGATGAACTAGGACCCGAAGACAAGGCGCTTGTTGGTGGAAAGAATCATAGCTACTTGTTTAGACCTGATGCTGTTGGTCCTGCCGGTTTGACACCACTTCATATAGCAGCGGGAAAAGATGGTTCCGAGGATGTACTGGATGCTCTGACTAATGATCCTTGCATGGTAAAATTCCTGCCACCTTAACTTATATCACTATAAAAATCAATTTCTTCTAATATTTTGGAGATTTTCTTGTCACACACACACACACACAAAGTTGCATTTAACTCTTGTTTATTTTGAGTCATCATATCGGAGTCCTGCTTTTAACTGGTACAATTCCACACTATACTGCTAGTGACATTTGAATTGCTTATAAATTTTATTGGTACCAATCATATAGCAGGTTGACCTGCCAAACTACTTTGGTCACTGATATTGTTTGACTTCACATATTTGATAGAGATAGAGAACCGTGTCTTGAGTGAATAGCTGAATGATAACCCCAGCCCACCTTAGTTTGGCTTTTTGGTAATCTAGTGCATCACGCGTTCCTTAGCAGCACTGCATCAGTAACACAATTTTGATTACAGGTGGGAATTGAGGCATGGAAGAATGCCCGTGACAGTACAGGCTCCACACCTGAGGATTATGCGCGATTACGTGGCCATTATACTTACATTCACTTAGTGCAGAAAAAAATTAACAAAACACAAGGAGCAGCTCATGTGGTGGTTGAGATTCCCAGCAATATGACAGAGAGCAATAAAAACCCGAAGCAAAATGAGTCATTCACTAGCTTAGAGATCGGAAAAGCTGAAGTAAGACGTAGCCAAGGGAACTGTAAACTTTGTGATACTAAAATTTCTTGTAGAACTGCAGTAGGAAGGTCTATGGTATACAGACCTGCAATGCTCTCTATGGTGGCCATAGCAGCAGTCTGTGTTTGTGTGGCTCTTCTGTTTAAGAGCTCACCCGAAGTTCTATACATGTTCCGACCTTTCAGATGGGAATCATTGGATTTCGGAACAAGCTAAGGTTCTTTGACTTGCAACTAATAAAACTTGATAGGTCATGTATGGATGTGTTCATAAACTAAATGACCGAGATTTAGGACTGGTTCTTTTCTTTGTATTGGCTAAATTGTGCAAATGCTATTTACATATTATTATTATCCTTCTATGGACATACTTGTACAATGGATGTGAAGACCTCTTTTGTTAAAACTCAATTTGTTAGGATCCTTCGTACTGTAATATTTGGATATAATATTCAGTGGAATACCTGCCTTTGAATTATGACTATGTCATTAAGAAGAGTAAAACTAAGTGAATTAATTTATTAGAACATAACAATTTTGGATGTAGCTAGTCACGTCTATCAAATTATGAACCATTATTCACTCTTTACAATCAAACAATCAGTCTGCAAAATAAATGCAATGCTCCATCAATACTTTTCCATACTTTATTGAATCTAATGACGCAGATTACATGCAATCTTTACAAGGACCATGGTTGCTGGCAGATCATTACTTAATAGTCCAACGAGGGACGAGGATGTTTTTGCAAACTGTTGAAGCAATGAAAAAGTATCAATCTGGATCATAAATCCAAGGCTGCCTGTGGAGCTTTACAACGATATTTTTCTCTTATTGGTTCAGTGCTAGAAACCATATTGAAGATTGATCGCCTCACTTCCATTCACTCTCGTGGCAAGTTTTCTAGGGTATGTGTAAAGATCAATCTGAAACAACCATCAGTTACCCACATTGTCATAAAGAGGCTATAAATTATTTTACAATATGGAAGTCTACATTCCATTTACTTCAGTGTGGGTCACAGAAAAGACGATTTTAGGGAGTTTCTTGGCAATGATACTTGTGCAATACGGCTGCCATAGTAGACTAGTGTCGGTGGCCAGAAAAAAGTCAAGACCAAACTCTACCTCCATTGATGGGTTGAGCAAGAGGGTGTGTTGAATAGTGACTTGGATGTTATCGTGAATTCCAAAGGAGCTGTAAATGAAATAAAATCAAATTTGTAGAAACTTGGGTTTGGATAATTTCTGTTAAGGATTTTCTCCATTTATAAATAGGTTGAGATATTCTACATTTGAAGAAAGATAAACTAATGAAATAAAATAATAATATTTTTTAAATAATATTATATTACTCTATATTTATCTCTGTCCAAATAGAAGTGTCAATTAAATGGAGATGATCTTGATTCAAAGAAGTTTGAACAAAATATAAAATAATTAATGGTGATAAAACTTATTTAATTGTAGGATCTAGGAGTATTATCTATTTTGTGTCTATCTCTTTTTAAACGAAATCCTCCATTTATTATGATAAATTGAGAGACCCTTACCGAGAAAACTTGGTCTTCATCACCATTGTTACTTGGTGCAGTAAATGCAAGTCCATGATTTCCACCGTTAGCATTAACTCTTTTTCCTAGATTAGCTTCTTGAGGCCATTCTTCACCCTAAGCCACTTGTTGCATCAATCATCACCTACATAACTTAAATTGTTTATTTGCAGCTTTGCTGTGAATGTGATCTGACTTAAAATCACCTGATTTACAATCCGCTTTAGTTTGTGGTACAGAATCAGTTATGCCATACACAACTCGTGAAGAATCAAGTACCTAGAGGTTAAACCGTAAGTTCTAATATTTTATTCGGTACGTTAACAATAATAATTTATCTTGTTTAGCCAACAAAAATAAGACAAGGGGAACAAAAAACAAGATAAGAATAATCCATTTTGCAAAAAGATAAATAAATTAGAACCAGTGTTTTGTACGTTAAACTCTTTGCACTAATATTTGCACGAAATGTTAGTTTGTGATCAAGAGAACCACAGAAAAGTTATATATAACTATGCATAATAAAGTATAGTAATATACTACCTCCGTCCCTAATTATAAGACGAGAATTTTTTTTGTCCCTTTTTATAAGACCCCTTTTATATTTCTAACTACATTAATTATTTCTTTACATACATGCCCCTATTTATTATACATATTTTTCTTCAATCATCAATAAATAGAATGTTGAAAACATAAGCCAGCCCTCTTTCTTAAAGGATAAAATTGTAAAAATAATAGTAATTACAAACATATTTAATATAAATATCCACTATTTTAGTTCCCGTTATTTTTTCAAAAGGGTCTTATAATTAGGGACGGAGGTAGTAACTCACTCTAGCTCCCCTTACCACAAACCAATTCGTGAATCGAGCATGGACACAACAACCGGGGCAAAAATTGATTTACAACCAACTCGGGTTCTACGGTAATTAGAGGTGTCAAATGGGCCGGCCCAGCCCGGCTCAGGCCCGACTATAGAAATGGGCCAGCCCGGCCCATTTTATGATTGGGCCGTGAATTCTATAGTCTGGCCTGGCCCGGGTGGGCCATGGGCCAGCCCGGCCTGGCCCGTTTATGTTTTATTTTTAAAATTTATTCACTTTTTTTTTTATGTATTTTCTTATGTATTAGTTACTCACCATTATTTTTTTGCTAAAATATGATTGGATGGACATAAAAATATAAATAATTTTTACATTAACATTGAATAATAATTAAACTCTGGATTATTCTTTCAATTAAATCAAATTAATAATTTATAAACTTTAAAATTTTAAAACTATAAGCTAAATTCATCCATATTTATTAAGTTTATTTATTTAAATATTTTTTTGTTAATAAATTTTAAATTAGTCGATAATTTTTTTAAAAAATATGTTATTTTTTAACAAAAATTAAATGAAATTTGGGCCAACCCAAAGCCCGGTGGGCTAGCCTGGCTCGACCCAAATGAGCTTGGGCCGTAAGAGCCCGAGTGCATTTTTTGGTTAGTTTTTTAAGCCCGACCCAAAAATATGGGCCAATAGACCGGCCCATGAGCCGATCCCATTTTTTACAGCTCTAACAGTAATACAAATAAAGTGATACACGCTGAATTTTATATAGAATTGTTCCACTTATTATTTAAAAGCTTTCGATGTGGGACTCCTTTAGAAATTCGAGAATGGGACCAATGCTCTAAATCATGGAAGAAAACGCTGGTTGTGACTTTATTACGTAAGTGAACAACGTGTCGGCATGATTATGATTATTTGACTTGATGTATAGAATTAAGGATGTTTTGCTTTAAACCACACACATGGGAGTCGTGCGTGATATTGGTTGGTTCATGAACTTAGAGTTCAGATCCTCTTCATTTGGAGGGTAAATGGCCATCTCCCTTTACTTTCATATCCAACTGACATGTGGTTTAAATGAAAATCAATGGCTCAGATTTAAATTTATTTTTTTCATATTAATAAATAATTAAAAAAGGAAATGAAGAGACGCACGCGGGAAAGGAGTGTAGAGTTTCCAGGAAAAATAAATTTCCTTCATCAGTGCAAAAATCACTCTCCTTCAATTTGCAGAGTTTCCAAAATTCACTCTTCTTCATCAGTGCAGAGTTGCTAACCTGTATCTCCATCTTTCTCTACAATTTGTCATTCTATCTCACTCCGACGCTTTCCGCATCGTCGCTTTGGCTCATGTATGCTTCATCAATGGTTATTTGAAACATTTATCAAAGCAATGAGTGGAAAAAAAACCTAAAACAATTCTCACTGATCAAGATGTTGCAATGACTAAGGCTATTTCTTTAACTATGCCAGAAACATTTCATGGATTATGCACTTGGCATATCAGAGAAAATGCTCTAAGACATGTAAATCATCTGTATCAAAGGAGTCCTAAATTCTGCTCAGATTTTGAAGCATGCATCGATTTACATGAAGAGGAAAGTGAGTTTTTCAGTGCATGGGATGGTTTGCTTGTTGAGCATAATGTTCCTGACGATTCTTGGCTGCATACAATTTTTCGAGTGTCAACATGTCAGTGCAAGTCTGCATCTGAATTTAAATGAATATGTAGGTGGAAGTCAACATGGAAATGCAAATCAACATGTCAATGCAGACCAAGTTAACACTTTAGGGATGTTCAACTTCTTTTGATTATTTCTGCAAGATATGAAGATGAAGATCTTAAGACACTTAGAATGTTTGCTTTGAATTTCAATTTTTGTGAGACTTTTGTCAGTCATTTTTTGGGGGACATGTAATGCATTTCTAGCACAAGCTTTAGACAAAATTTACTAGATTAAATGATGTACTGGTTTAAACCATTTGCTGATGTGAAACATCTGTTGTTTAAAAGCATTTCAGAGGTGTTATTTTAGTTTTATGTTGTTATTTCTGATGTGTATGTATGTTATACAATTGCATTTTCTGCTGTCAATTTTCTGCTGTGTATTATGCATGTCATATAATTTTTTCCGCAGCTGGTCTGTTAATTTTTGAGACTGTTTTGGCGTCAGTTTTGGTGCTGGTGGCTGCTGGTACAGCAGCTGGGATATGTCCCTGTAGGCTGCTCCCTCCTTGGTTTGTTAGTGCCTCGCTGGGTTTGGTTTTAGGGGCTTGTTCGACTTTGTTTTTGGCTGTTTGGGCGTGACAGATGGCTGCATGACAGCAGCTGTTAGTGCCTTATGCTTATGCTTTTCAATTTTCTGCTGTGTATGTATGTCATATAAAACCAACAGCTACAAGTCTTTTTTGCTTCATGTGGCTGTTTTTTGGTTTGTTCACAAGTTAGTTTAGCCTTATACTTAACAAATATATTTGAATTCACACAAGATCAATAGATACAATGAGTTTAGCTTTATGTTCAATTGCAAAATTGCTTAACAAATATATTCACTACAACACAGCAACACAATTCAGGACATTGAATTCAGAAAAATTTATTAATAATAGGTGCCGCATATAGACGGAACACCGCAACCAAATACAACATTACAAATAAAGACCTTAGCTGTGACAATAACAAGTTACAAAACCATAGCTTAAACTAGCAGCAAACAGACCCTATACCCCAAATCAATAGTCCTATGTTTGATTACAATTCACTACATCTCCAATTCTTCTATAGTATATAATAGTCTTCTCCTTTCTTGTCTTCTTCCAAATTATGCTGGAATCAGTCTTCTAATCCCTTAATCCATCTTCTTACATCAAGTTAACTAAAAGGTGTGCTTCATAATCAGCTACCTTGTTAAACACCTGTTACATCAATACATTAGGCAAAATAGAGAAAAATTGATCCAAATTGAATTCACTCAAATTTATCTCAGCCCCTTTTATACGCGACAACAATAACCCACACAGGTAAAATAGAGAAAAATAGAGAGAGGGAATGAACGAGAGAGGCAATAACAATGGAAAAATGAGACCCACACTAGTTGTAAACCCAAATCGAAGTTTTACGCTTACCACCGACCTGTTCTTCTGCCGTCGCGATTAACAATCACTACACCATCAAGAACCCCGTGGTGGAATTTTACGACAACGACAAAGACAAAGAATTGACAAGACACTTGAGCGACCTCCGTAGTCCGGTGAGTCTCGTGCAGATGAAAGGAACCATGTTTTATGGCCGATATCATGAAGAAGAAGAAGAAGAAGAAGAAAAAAAAAGAAGAGAAATGGTTTCTAGGGAAGAAGGGAAAAGCGTTTTACGAAGATGATGAGAGAGGATAGGATTTGAAAAAATTCGATTTTTAATTTTTAAAATAAATGATTTAAGTTGATTATTAAATTTGAGCCATTGATTTTCATTTAAACCACATGTCAGTTGGATATGAAAGTAAAGGGAGATGGCCATTTACTCTCCAAATGGAGAGGATCTGAACTCATGAAGTTACCGGTGAATGTTTATTGGGTTAATAGTCTTTTAGCCCTCTGTAATATAAGTCATTTCCGGTTTTCCCCCAAACTTAAAAATTTATATTATTTTTTTTCTTAAAAACAAACAATTAATAGTTAAATATTAAAACTAACTATTAATTTTGGAATTTGGGAAAACTACATGCATATATACATTTAAAGTGACAATAATGGGATGATTTATGGATTAATATTGGGGGTTGTGTAGTTTAAATGGTTTGAGCAAATTGTTGAAGGAGTTGGAGGAGTTAAAAGACTAAGATGGTGAAGGAGAAAATATAAATTTAAATCTGATTATTAATTTGTTTATAAACCTCTAAAAATAATAATTTGTCTATTAGAAATAACCATTATTGTCACTTTAAAAATACACATTTTTCCCTATTTTGATGTATATATGTATGTAGTTTTTCCAAACTCCAAAATTAATAGTTAGCTTTAATATTTAACTATTAATTGTTTGTTTTTAAGAAAAAATAATATAAATTTTTAAGTTTGAGGGGAATTTTGCACATAAGTGCAAAACTTCTGGGGTGTATTTGCAAAACATCATGTTCACTAACAGAAAAATTTGACGGAGGGCGTAAATTGACTAATGTTGTGAAATTTCAGGGGGGTAATTGAAGTTTTGTTAATTTCAAGAGGGTAATTGATGAAACTTACAATTTCAGGGGGAAAATTGACTATTTACTCACTAATCAATTGATATAACTATCAATATCCACCCATAATCATATTAACCAATGTAGACCTTTAACCACAAACCTATTCGTGAACTGCTCACTTCAAATTTTAACTGAGCATGGAAACAACAAAGTATAAAAACTGATCTGTAACCAATTCGTGTTCCAAGATATAACAATTTGAGGGTGGCATTTAGGGTGGGTAGGAGGAATTCTTTCCCACCATGGGAAAGTTAAGTTTGACCATTAGATTAAGTAGTGAACACATTCTTATCATAGACTCTCAACACTATATCTAACCATCTTCTTGCTTGCTTCCACCAGCTCATTGGTCTTTCTCTCTCCTTCTCTACCACCACCAACAAACTTCAAAATCTTCACTAATCAAACTCAAGCTAACATAATTTTAGCATGAACCGTTCGACAATAAATCAACAACAATGAATTATAGAATCCAAATGAAACATTTTAACTAAGAGTGGATTTTCCAATGACTAATTAGCACAAGAATGTTTACCATCCATGGCCGGTACCTCCATTTCCGGCGACCTTTTTCTGGTGGCTTTGTTCAGTCCCTTGCAACTTAGATCCATTCGATTTTCTTGTAGAACTAACCGCGGAGGTGACCACAGGAGCCTTCGTTGGCTGTGATTGTCGGAAAAATTCTCCCCGGAATCTCGCCGGCGACACATTTGGAATTCACCATTTTCTGACCCACTTTAATCTTCACTTTCAGTTTTTGTTTTGTAATTCTAATCTATAGTTTTAATATTAGTATGAGTTATTTACTTGTTTTTGGGTAATATTTGGAGATATTAATGATAATGTCAATTTTATTTTTGGGTTGTTTAGCAGTTTAGTGAAAATGGGTGAAAGAGGGAGATGAGAAGATGAGTGGTTGGATCTGATACCGAGTGTCTATAATAAAAATGTGCTCTTCATTTGATCAAAGGGTTTTAAATACATTGTCCCATGGTGGAAAACTCTTTCCCCTTCCCATTCTAAATGCCACCCAATTTGACAGATACACGCTGCATTTTATATACCAACCTTCCTAAGCATTTAGGGTGGGTGAGTGAAAGAGTTTCCCTTGATGGGAAAGTTTACTTTTTAGCCATTGATATATTAATATTTAATTTGAATGGTTGAGATGCACTTTTTGATACTTGCAAGTAACTTGTTGGTGAGAATTTGACAAAAAAAGAAAGATGCCCCACATTGTACTTATTTATAATATAATATATTAATATTTTATTTAATAAAAATTGGGCCTGGTGTTGCTGTAATGGGTGAGTGTTGGGCTTGCATTGAATTAACCACGGGTTAGTGCAGATTTTTTCCATGTGAAATAGATTTTGTGACCATGAAACTAAAAAAATAATATATACTAGCGAAAAGATGGGCATTCACGTGTCCGTCTTTCCGCTCTTTTTATTGCGTTAAGGTTTGAAAATTATTAATGGTGATTTTTTTTTGAAATTTTGATATGGATTAAAACTAAAAATATAAATGTTTGTTGCTTTCAAGTTTTAACAAACCAAACTAATCATGATTATTTATTTCACTAACATCAACAATATAAAAAATATATAATCTAAACTTTTTTTTTTTAATGACACTAACAACGATCTTTGTTATAGAAAAACTATTTAAGAGTATAATTGGGATCATGAAAAAGTAAGTATAAATATACTCATCTAGTTTGTTACACTTTTTAAATGATAAAGAAAAAAAATAGACATATATATATATATATATATATATATATATATAAGTGTTTGGTAAGCTAGCTTATAGCTTATAACTTATAGTGGATAGCTTTTGCCTTATGACTGATAAGCTAATTAAAGTGTTTGGTAAAATCAGCGATTAAATTAGCTGATAAATATAAAATAACATAAAAGGACATTCTTAATTCATAATAAAATGTGTATAAATTAATATTTAATAATTTAAATTAACCAATCAAATATATATTATACACACTAGGGATGAAGAGATTCAACTTCAAGAATGGTGAGGAGGTTCAGATTCATACTTAGTGAAGAAGTTGAGATTGAAGCTCAGTGAAGAAGTGAGGTTTACACATGGTGAGATGAGATGCTAAGTGAAGGACAAAATCAGATCCAGTTCTTCGTGTAAAAATCTAATCTAGACAAATGAATTTTTTTGTTTTCATTAATCAGTTGCATAGCTGTCAATTTAACGGGGGTGTATGTTTTAATGAAATGAAAGTAGGGGTGAGATTGAAGAAAAGCAGATATATTAAAATAAGGATGCTGTCTTTTTCCTGGCAACCGGTTGCAGGCTGAAAACCGTCACCTGTCCTTAAAAAGGTGCCTTTCCCATGGAGGGAAACTCTTTCACTCATCCACCCTAAATGCCACCTCCTTTTTATTGTTTAAAAGCTTCCGATGTGGGACTCCATTACCATATAATGGGACCAATTTTCTCAATCATCGAATGAAACGCTAGTTGTGACTTTATTTCATAAGAAAGCAAAATTCAAGATGTTGGAGATTTATTTATCTTCAGCATGAATGGACTAAGAATCGCAAAATCATTATGTTAATTTTGTTTTTTGAATTTTCAAACTGTTGTATTTGGATTTCCAAATTTTATTATCTACCGAAGTTATTATTAGGTTGAGTCGCGACCAGATCACTCTCTTTAAGACGTTTCGTGCATTGTCCAAAATTGTGCAAGGCAGACTATCAACTACGCCGCCTCCAAGATAAAACAAGTCCAACTACAACTGTGCGGTTAACTACTGCATTGTAGAAAACTGTTTGAGATTTACACCCTAAAATATGGTATTAAGACCACTCTTTAATACTGAAATCACTTTAATATGGTATCGTCACCACTCTGTTATGATGTTAAGACCACTCAAATATGGTGTTTTCACCATTCTAACTTTAATTTCTCCAAAATATCAATATGGCACTACGATCACTCAAATATGGTAATAACAACATTTCGACTTTTTAATTTATCCTCAAATAGAAAAAATATTGAAAGAAATTTATATACCGTTAAGATCATTCTTAATTCCGACGGGACATTATTATTTCAAAAGGGACTATGATCTTAATAGTAATCTTTATTCCGAAGGGACTTATATTATCAAAGGGACTATGTTTTTAAGAGCATTATTAATTCTGAAGGGACATTAAAACGAAAAGGGACTATGATCTTAAGAACACTCTTAATTCTTAAGGAACAAAAAAAAGGAGATGAAGAGAAGAAAAACTCGTCAACACAAGTCAAGAAAGGGAGAAGAGAGAAAGAGTTCCCGACAACTCAATGAAACTCTTTGGTGTGTTTTTTGAACTGAGTGGAGTCCTCTATTTATATAGAGATTTTGTAACTGTTTTAGCAAAAATTGCGACAACAGTTACTCTAATGGATAAGATTAAAATGGAGTTTATCCATTAATCAGTTCAACAACACTTGTAGATATGATCAAAAGAAACAAATCCACAGAAGTGGAGGAAACAAACTATTGGATTTGAACGAAGGAAATATAAAAACTTCAATCAAATTCTTATTCTTATCACAACCACCATAAGCTAAATTTATGGGAAGTGATATTCTCAAATAAAAATAATAATTAATGATTGTACCTGATCAGAAGGTGACTGCTGGTGCTTTGAATGCGGTGGTTTGAGTGGTGGTAGAATGCGTCAGAATGCTTCTTGGAGCGGATGAGAGGTGTGTATCTGCAGACACCCCGACATTCAAGTAAGTAGAGATCATGGAATGTGGGTTTAGAGGAAGAGTGAGATTCTACCTTGGGGACTGCAGTGAGTCCCTTATATATAGAGGTGGAGGGCTGCAGAGCCGTTGTAATGGCACATTTGGCTCTGGTGGTTACGAAATCGTGGAAAGTGTAACTGCCAAACAATTTATTGCGGGAACGTGCAGAGAGACGTTGTGGTTCGTTTTAACCGATCTCGCTCGCTCCGTGGACCCCCCTCGCGGGGAAGGGGTATGTCGCAAGTAATGTCGCTAAACGTGATGTTTGAGCTTTGGATTGTATTGGGCCTAAGTAAATAGGTCAAAAGTCCTTTTGTCCGGTCCAGAAAGATTACTATTATTTTTATCATTATCAAGTATTCAAAATCAAATACTGCATTTTAAACACTACTAATATGTGAGTTCTATTTTATGTGGGACTCCCACACTCTATTTTTTCAATTCACACAACATTAGATCAAAGTATAATTACTTGATTTTTAATCTTCCAATTTATATTTATTACTCAACATCACATTAATGTTCCAAGAGTTAATATGGAGGATTGGAATTCCCTCATGAAGCTTCAAATCTTGCCCACAAAAACAAAAATTTATTAGGCTTAATTGCACTTTTGGACCCCTATCTTTTCAGAAGTTGCAGTTATGGACTCCTAACTAATTTAAATACAAAACAGCCCCCTATGTTTTGATTCTTTGGCAGTTTTGGACCTCCAGTCCATTGTTGACTCGGTCAACGCTGACGTGGCACCCTAAGTGAGGTGCCACATGTCAATTTTTTTTATTTTTTTTGCCTTGGGAGTCCAAAACTGCCAAAGAATCAAAACATAGGGGGCTGTTTTGTATTTAAATTAGTTAGGGGTCCATAACCGCAACTTTTGAAAAGATAGGGGTCCAAAAGTGCAATTAAGCCAACTTATTAAGCAAAGAAATCAACAAAATCATGAATATAATCAATGATTTATATGAGGAAGGATCACGTTTCTCAAATTTGGCCAAGGAAGGAAACTTTGCCTTAATTAGCAATACCGACGTTACTTGGTCTTCGAGGCCAGGCCAACCAAACCATAACCACCATATGCCACTCTCTGCCAGCGCCACCGCAAGCGTTTCAAACAGTAGAAGAGCTAACCTGAAGTTTTTTGAAGAGGATCTAACCTGAAGTTATATACATGTTCCGACCGTCCAGATGCGAATCATTGGATTTCGGAACAAGCTAAGGTTCATTGACTTTGAACTAATAAAACTTGATAGGTCATGTATGGATGCGTTCATAAACTGAATGACCAAGATTTAGGACGGGTTATTCTTAAAATTGTAAGTTTCGTTAATACCTTGAAATTAACAAAACTTTAATTACCTTTCTAAAATTGCATAATGTTAATCAATTTACTCCTCCGTCAGTTAACTGTTTACGGTTATGATCAAATACCCTCCTGAAATTTTGCACTTATATGTAAAATGCCCCATAAACTTAAAAATTTAGATTTTTTTTTCTTACCAAAAATCATACATTTAGTTTTTCCAGTAGTATATTGTACTTATTGTCATACAAATTCTATTCACAAGAAAATGAATGAATATATGCCAAAGAAATCATGGTTTTGTCATGTGAAGTTTTTTCATTCATATTTCATATTTATCAACAAATCTTGTTTCATCTTCCTTCTGCAGATATTAACATATGGACACACAATTATCAAAGATTTGTGTACTTTATGACTGCATACTTTAATATAATTATCAACTTGTGTAAAAAAAAATCTTCTATATATGTATATATTTAAAACACATGAGAGTAACATACCTTCCATAAAGATTTATATGACCAATAACTGCATAAACATACATTCCATACATATTTATATGATCAATAATTGTTAATTTGTTTGCTTTTAATATCTTGAGTCAAGGATAAAAAAATATAAATTTTCAAGTTTAAGGGGCATTTTGCACATAAGTGCAAAATTTCAGGGGGGTATTTGATCATAACCGTAAACAGTTAACAGAAAAATTTGACGGAGGGGGTAAATTGATTAACGTTATGCAATTTCAGGGGGGTAATTGAAGTTTTGTTAATTTCAGGAGGGTAATTGACGAAACCTACAATTTCAGGGGGGAAATTGACTAATTACTCTTTGTAAAATAGATGTGATGATCTCTTTTGTTAAAATTCAATTTGTTATAGGATCCTTGGTAATTTAAGTATAATACGAATCTTCACTGGCATACTTGTATTTCAATGATGATTATGTCACTTAGGCTTTGTTTGGTAGCACAAAAAAGCTAACTTATAGTTTGTTGGATTAGCTTATAAGCTCGTTAGATGAAAACGTGGCGTGTTTGGTAACAAGCTTTTTTCATGAGCTTATAGCTTTTTTTGAAAAGCTATTTCAAGTAGCTTTTTAACTTATAGCTGGTAGCTTTTTATATTTTCTTCTAACTTTAACCCTATTAATTTAAATTAATTATTTTTTAATTAAACAACTACCCATGTTCATCTTTATAACCGCCCCATTTTTTCCCTTAAAAAAAATGCCACGTTTTTTTTTAATGAGCACTATATATATATATATATATATCTGTGTGTGTGTGTGTGTGTGTGTGTGTGTATTTTTAAGAAAATGCTTTATATTTTGCTATAACTAACCTGCAGTGCACCACACAAAAAATAACTAGCCTATTTTTAACTAGTCTATTGTACGTTGTAAAATTTTATATTTTTTAGCTCACATTTTGTTTCCACCTTTCTCTTATTTTTGAGATTCATAAAGCAGAGATAAAAAAAATCAGTGAATTTTTTTTTAGGATTAAAGGTCAAATTTTTTTTATGGAGACTAGGACCAAAAGTTTGAATATTTATAGGGACCAAAAACATATTTAACTATAATTAAAAATATTAAAAAATAAATACATTACAAAAAATTGTGTGTGTCTATGTATATAAAAAAAAACATGTCCTTTTATGTAATTTTATACTTATCAGCCACTTCAACAACTAATTTTATCAAACACATTATTTTTAATAAGCAAACTTTTCAACTATAAGCTGCTAGCTTATAGCCTTAAATGATAATTAAATTGAAATGGAGAATACAGTGGTTAATTGCAAGTTTGAAAAGAAAAAAAACAAACAAGACTCAAAAATCCCGTCCAAAAAGGTTAAAATAATTTTCAAAAAAAATAATTATGCGGTGAGCGTGGATCGAACACGCGACCTTCAGATCTTCAGTCTGACGCTCTCCCAACTGAGCTATCCCCGCTTGTTGATAATTCCTTCACAAACAACAATATAACAAAACATAATATCCTTGTTGTCCTTATCCACATGAATCCTCATCACCTAAAATATATTTTGTCTTGACCAATGTTGTAGTAAAATTGTACGAAACTTAGAAGAAGTAAATTCACAACCAGAGCAACTCTTCTCTTGCCAGATCTTTAACACAACAATGGGAGGAGGTTCTTATTTCCAGAACGAGTTTACCTTTGGTACGTTCAAGTCTTCATTCCTTTTTAATAATTTATCTAATTCAATCATTAATTTTAAGTTTTTTTTTTTTTTTTTTTGGCGTGTGCAGAACAAAGGCTTGAAGAATCGCGTGATATTATTGCCAAATACCCCGATCGAATCCCCGTAAGTCCCATCAATCATTGATTTTCGTATTTACCCAATTTTATTTAGTTTTAGCTTTCAATTTTGAATAATTTTTCTTCTTCTTCAGGTGATTGTAGAAAAGTATACCAAATGCGATCTGCCTCATTTGGAGAAGAAAAAGTAAGACTATAAATCAAATTTGAGTTAGATAAATAAATGCATAAGTTGTAATTATAGTAACTTAGTAATTTTATATTTGTTATATTTTTGTGATAGATATCTTGTTCCAAGAGACTTGTCAGTTGGACATTTCATTCATATTTTGAGTTCTAGACTTAATTTACCAGCTGGAAAAGCTCTCTTTGTATTTGTCAAGAATACTTTACCTCAAACTGGTAATAAACTTGCATTATCCTAATCTTAAATCTATCTATCTATTTTTTTTTTTTTTTTTTTAATCTTTATTGTTTTTTCATGTTTTTGTGTTTCTTTTTGTTTTTGTTTTTGCAGCTAGTATGATGGACTCTGTTTATAGATCATTCAAGGATGAGGATGGATTTCTTTACCTGTATTATAGCACTGAGAAAACA
Organism: Medicago truncatula; assembly: GCF_003473485.1. Classification (NCBI taxonomy): domain Eukaryota; kingdom Viridiplantae; phylum Streptophyta; class Magnoliopsida; order Fabales; family Fabaceae; genus Medicago; species Medicago truncatula. The sequence goes on from NC_053042.1 coordinate 42,415,588, forward strand.
TTCGGATACTGTACATAATGTCAAACTATTCAATAAACTCTCTACACTTGTGAAGTACTACTACTACTACTACCTTCTTATATCAGAAACCTTGTAAATATTTGTTGTATTGTTGTATGGTTTCACCAATTATTGCATTCTTATTTATCTTTCAAATGCTATGTATAACATTGAACCATTTGGGCTATTATGGATTTGAGAATGCATGATGTATAGGAAACTGCTCTTACTTATAGTGTGCAAGATATAATTGCTATATCGTTATTGATTAATATAACAGGATCTGAGACTGAGTAGTTTTCATTTCCTTTACTGCATTTGTTTATTGATTATCATTCTGTCATGTATTCTTAGTCTCTTTTCACTTGTTCAACTGGGAAAACTCCAAACAAATGTCTGTCGTCTCTTATTTATACTCACAACTGGATACCATATGTCGGATTCGTCTAATTCACTCAAGCTATAGTCACCAAATACATCAACCATATAATTTATATGATAGAAGTGAAGTGGTTTGAATGCCTCATCTTTCATTCAAATGGTATTTCTGTGTTTTGAGCAATCTCACACATATGTTTTTCGCACATGTCGAATTTCATTAAATTTGAGAATACTTACTCACCTTCAACACAATCCTCCATTCCCTCTTTATTTCATGGCAAAACTAGCTTGTACCTTGTATTCTCATTAGGATGAATCATGTCATTTTTTAATCTCATCGCGACATGGTTGTGCAAGCTGTTAAATCGGTCATCATTACTATACGAGCTTATGAAACACATTACAGCCACCAATGTTTTTTATTACCTGGTTTTTGTTTTTTATTAGCTTGGTTTTTTTGTTAAGAGGGAAACAAATATGGCTGCCCAAAGTTTAGCTAGAACTTTCATATTAGAGAGTGTAGAGTCTAGTCTCAAGTTTTATCATTCTCCTCCTCCCTTGTATTCAACACCTCCTCCTTGATGAAATGAAATTATCTTATTTTACCTCAAGAGAATTAGACACAGTATTACCTTAAATAAAAAACATTACTTTATTTTTATCTAATTTTGCTGAGCATACGAATTAGTTTTTTCCTACGCTAAATTGATAATACAAAGAATATAACACTATTCCACGCTAATTATGTTTATTTTGTTATCTAGACCAAATTCTAACACTGAGAAAACCAAATTTTCAAGATGAGTGATATGAACACTCTTTCTAACCCACACTATCTTGAAATTCATGTGAGTACTATACTTTGGAAATTGGTCTCGCATAAAGTGGTCAGATTCACATGGATTTCACCCGACATGAGAGAGTGTTAGAAAGAGAGTGTTTATAGCATCTCTTAATTGAGTAATGATATTTGTACATCTATTTTGTGATAACTTTTAAGACAATATTATTTTTCCCTCTTCTTATTGGTCAAAAACAATATAGAAAAAAAAAAGAAAAAGATAGAGAGTAAACACAATAAGAGTATATGAGCGAGGGAGTTGTCCAAGAATTGTTCCAAAATAGTTGTCAATTATCAATGCTAATGAACAAGTATCTAGTTTAAGCCTCTGTTTGGTTTGGCTTTTGCAAAGCCAGAATCAATTCTGGAGCATTTCAAAAGCAATTCTGCAATATTTAACATGTTTGGTTTGGCTTTTCAAAATAGCTTTTATCCTCCAAAAGCAATTCTAGTTGAAGCTACAATTCCTAGCTTCTTACTTTCCTAGAATCAATTCTACACCCTCAATTCTATTAATTTCATCCCTGCCCTCATTAATTTAGTAATTTCTATTTATTTGTATTTAACTATGTCTATTTTGGTAATTATACATTCAAAAGTAATTTTGATCAAAACTATCCAAACAACAATCATTCTGTTTAATCAATTCTGCATTATTGCATCCAAACATAAATCAATTCTGTCAGAATCAATTCTGTCAAAATCAATTCTTTCAGAATCAATTCTGTCAGAATCAATTCTACACACCTCAGAACCAAACACACACTAAATTGCATTCTCCATTGATGTGGCCCTACATGATACGGACCTGCACACGGTATGATGACAACTATGTGCTTTAACACACAAAAGTCGGCATATTTGTTAAATATAAAAGCAGAACGACCTGGTAATCATAAGCCACTATGTTTCTTGTAAGAATTTTTGTGTGACGAAGTAGGTGTTTAGCAGCAAATATTCTATGTCCATCTAATTATAAGCATAGGCATAGCATCCAGACTGAGCAAGAAGAATTGTTCAAAAGTAGATTACTTCAAGTTTTGTTTAACATTGAAGGCTACAGCCAAACACGTTTTTGTTTCCAAAGTAAGACCTACTCTCACCTCCTCCCCTTCATATATTTTCCAACCTATATATATACTCATGAGGCATATATTCTTCACCTCAACCTTAATTAGTATCCAACAGCATATATACATACTTGCATACCATTCGCTTCCTTTTCTGTTCACACTACTAAACAGACTAATACTGAAAAATAGAGCATATCCTACAAATTAAAAATGGTTAGAATGCATTCAATACTCTCTATAGCTACCTTGGTTATAGTTATTCTCTCAGTTTCAACAACATTGGCATCATCGACATCTTTGAAGTATGGTTTCTACAAGACAACATGTTCATCCGTAGAGGCAATTGTTAGAAGAGCTGTAAACAAAGCTGTTTCACTCAACCCCGGCATCGCTGCTGGTTTGATTAGAATGCATTTTCATGATTGCTTTGTCAGAGGATGTGATGGTTCTGTTTTATTAGATTCCATACCAGGTATTCAATCTGAGAGAGACCATCCTGCAAACAATCCAAGTTTACGTGGCTTTGAAGTAATCAACGAAGCTAAGGCACAAATAGAGGCTGCATGTCCTAAAACGGTGTCCTGTGCAGACATTCTTGCTTTTGCAGCTCGAGACAGTGCTCGCAAAGTTAGTGGCGGCAGAATAGACTACTCAGTACCATCAGGACGCAGAGATGGTCGAGTGTCTATCTTCGACGAAGTCACACAAAATTTACCACCACCAACTTTCAGTGCGGAGCAACTTATCGATAATTTTGATAGAAAAGGTTTGTCAGTAGATGAAATGGTTACACTTTCTGGTGCTCATTCTATTGGTGTCTCACATTGTTCTTCATTCTCAAAACGATTATACTCTTTCAATTTAACTTTTCCTCAAGATCCTTCTATGGACCCTAACTTTGCTAGGTTGTTAAAATCTAAGTGTCCACCACCACAGTCACAGAGCATAAACCCAACTGTGGTGCTTGATGGTAGCACGCCTAATGATTTGGACAACATGTACTATAAGAGGTTGAAGAATAATCGTGGTTTATTAACTTCGGATCAAACATTGCTTAATAGTGGCTTAACTAGGAGAATGGTGTTAAAAAATGCTAGACATGCTGCAATCTGGAATGTGAAGTTTGCCAAAGCCATGGTGCATATGGGTTCCTTAGATGTGCTGACAGGTTCTGAAGGTGAGATTAGGGAGCGTTGTAGCGTTGTTAATTAATTATAATTAACTGCAGCACCTTCTTGATCTTCAGATAATTTGTTCATAGATTCAAAGGTAGCTTTCTTTCTTTTTTCATCAATTCTTTGATACTTTTATTGTTTTGTTTAGAATCATTCTTTATTTGTGTGTTACCGCTTATACTCTTCATCAATTCAAGGGTATATGTGCAATCCAGTGTAATAGAACATGAAATAGTGAATTACTCTTCGAATTATATATGTTGGATTGGATCATTTCAATATTTACTGCCTATAGATTTGGTTCTTATTTGGTGACTAATTATTCGGCAGACCTCTTCAAATTGTATGCAGTAGAACTAGTCTGATTGCAAGAACATTTTTACAGGAAATACTTGTATGAACTATGAACCCGAACATTATGAGAACAAGCCATTTATAGTTTTTTACTATTTCAGATGCTGACAATGGTTTTAAATTGCTGGCAGCAACCTCATTATAACAGTTTTTCATGTCTATCAAAAGACATCACAACCGCAATTGCAACCACATGTAACTGCAATATAGAAGTTCACAGCTTAACCTCAATTACAGTTTAATATTATAGCGATAACCGAATTAGTATGACCTCACAAATGCACGAGGGAAGAATCTGTGAAGAATATTGATTTTGGTTTTCACTATCAATGAATAGATGCCGTAGCAAGGTATGTGAACTAGCGCCATGCAGATATACCTATAGACAAGATACATTAGTGAGAATAACAAGTATTTGGTATAGAAAGAAAAATGGAGAAGACATGGCATTTGTATGTTAATAGTATATCTTACCATAAGGGAGCCCATGGAATATTAAGCTCAAGAAATGGGTATGGCCACCTGTTAGAGGAAGAAAGCTTTAGCTGCTGCTGATGATACAAAGAAGGTAAAAATACAGTTACATTTAAATTTACATCTTACCATGTGGAACCACATGCGTGGATAACCCATTGGAAAATAACGTAGGAGCAGCTCCAGAGCACAAAATATGCTATTCTAAACCACGGAAAAGGCTGAAAAAAGAACACATATACATACAACAAATTGAAACCATTAATTACATGTGCCTCAGTGTTCTATAAAATTGGTGCTTAGTTTTATGCTCTACTTCTCTAGTGAGTGTGTTACTTACAAGATTGTTCAGCATAGTATCCAAAAGAAGGAAAATGGCGTTCAAGGTATGCATGCAACCCATCAACTGTAATCAAGTACATACCAACAACAATCAATGATACTTCCAAGTTCCAAAGATCAATTATCAATCTATCATACAAATATTTGTTGAATTTCATTCATATTATTATGTAAATTACTAAGAATATGTGATATATATAGAAGAAGTGCACATACCATGTTTAGCTTAAAACGAGAAATGGATAAAAATGGGACAATAACGCACCAAAAGACAATATCTGTTAATATGATAGACCCTGCACTGGTCTGCCAAATGCAGAATATCAGTTTCAACTGGATTAGAATATTGGTGACAAATTAGAAAACAAATATTCATCATAATTAATGTTCTTGAAGAAACTTAACCTGAAATGTAATTTGCATGAGGTAACCCCAGAATCCTGCTGTTTGTTCAAACTCCTCTTCAGCATAGCGGCTTTGAAACGTGAAGATGGAACCTTTAGTTTCCAAATCCCTTCTCAGAAACTCTGTCATTTCCCCATTTTGAAGCGGAGGAGGTTTGTTCAAAACCTTCCAACATCCGTATGCAGATACCGTTGTCCCCAACTGCATTCCAAAAACAATACAAGCGCGTACATGGTAATACAACCAGTCACATGGTTAGTAAATCGTAATTCATTTTGGTTCCTGAGTGTTGTAGGGAATTATGTTACTATGAATACAACTAATGTGAAAGCATTGAGATGATCACTCACCGCAAAGTATATCATTACTAATGTGAAAGTCCATCTGCATAAAAATAAAGGCAACATGTTCATATGGTCAAAGAACAAGAATCATGAAAGCGCCAAGGAACAATTGGAAGTAAAGAGGACTTACTCTGTATAGTAGTAAAAAATACTTGCATCGTACTCATGAATATCCAAGTATAATAGCATGGCTAAGCTGACAAAGGAAAACAAACGCGTAGTTAACAGCACAAGAGGGTGCACTCCTCGCCAACAGCTGGTCCATAGCTGGGAGGTGCTCACATGACCTATGGCCACTCTATTGTCCGACGAAGGTGAATTAGCCACCAGAAGGCTCTCGACAAAGATGTTAGAATCGCTTTGAGAGGTCGAGGACCCTTCGTTTGTCCACAGAACCCATAAGGCACCTAGGATGGACACTCCAACAATTGCAAAACACACAAAGTCGTACCATTCTACCACCAATGCCATGGATGTATTCACTTCTGCTAGGTAAGGCAGCTTTGTTGTTTTTGGTGCATATTGTTTTAATTGGTAAACTAAAGATTGAGAATGCTAAAAGGGAGAAGCTGGCTCTAGAAATTGTTTTGGTGTGTATGGGAGGATACAGAAGGAAGGTATACTAAGGGGGAATGATAGTTTTGGGTTGAGTTTGACTGTCAGGTTTGGGATTATTTAGTTCAACTTTGAATATAAGTTATACCTACTAACTACTGATTAGTAAGAGGATGAAAAATCAACATCAACGAGGATACAATGCAAGAGATGAAATTGTATAAGGGAAACTTAGATTTACTTCAATGATAATAGCCAAAGTTTATACAACAACAATGATAGATATGTCATTATCTCTATATCTCTTTCTTCATACAGACACCCTTTATTCCCATACACCCTTGTACACCCCATGCATTAGGAAGAGAGAAGAGGAGAGAAAAGAAAAAGTGTGCTTGTGCGGGGTCCACGTGACTACGTGTCAGATTTTTGTGTGGATGTTAAAAGGTGTATTGCCACCTAAGGGTGTCTATGTATCATTACTCTTCTTCATATCACATGATTAAGAGATAGTTTGGCTGTGCCACAGGAGTAAATTACTCAAATGCCCTTCGGTAGTTAACTGCCGAAGAAAACCTCGGTGGTTAACTTCCGAAATCCAATTTAATCCATCGGCACTTAAGTGCCGAGGAAATTATACATTCATTTTCTTCGATGCTTCTTCTTCTAAAAGTGTTGTGCATGTACAGTACAATTCATTTGTTTCTCTGAAGTTCCATCATTTATTTATTTTGCTTTTCTAGATCCAGTGGTTTAAAGGTTCTTTGCATTATATAGTACCGTTTCTCACTCACTTTCTTCTTATTGGAAGTTATAGTTCTATCTCTCATTTGTTGTTCTTCATTCTTCTCTTTCTACTTCTACTTATGTGCCTTTTTACATAGAAAAACAACAGTGAGATTGTTGAGATAATAATGGATGAAGATTAATTAGAGAAACGAAGATGAACATAGATTAAAGAAATTGGGTGTGAGAGGGAAGTTCTTGATATGAATTTAGAAAGAAATATTGAGAAAAATAAAATGAAATGCATCTCATAAAGGATGAATCGAGTGAGAACAGGGGATTATGATGTAATTGAGTATTTGTTAGTGGTTGTGTATGCTCTGCAAAGGAAGAATGAATTTTGCGAGAAGAAGTACCCAAATTGCCACATATGCAGCACTTTTAGAAGAAGAAGCATCGAAGAAAATGAAGGTATAATTTCCTCGGCACTTAAGTGGCGATGGATTAAATTGAATTTCGGCAGTTAACTGCCGTCGGTTGCCTAAAAACTTCGGCAGTTTACTATCGAAAGGCATTTGAGTAATTTACTCGTGTGGCACAGCCAAACTATATGTGGGAACAACAATTCTCCATGGATATCATATCTATCACATCAAGCTCTTTATTTATTTTCTCTTAAAGGGGTATAACAATATTGAATATCCATTAAATATTTTCCTTTACCTATGTAGACGTATATGAAAGTTATACAAAACACAATAGGGGTGTTTAAAAAATAATTTGAAATGGACGGTTAAACCAAACTGCATGAAAAATAAATAGTTTGTAAATTGAACTAGTTTGATTTGTGAACTATCAATGTGGTTTGGTTTAACGATTCAATTTTTAGTTGTTTAAAATAGTTATAATATTTAATTTGGTTATATTTTTGATTTTTTTTTCAACCGTACTAATTATCGGTTAATAATAGTAATATGGTACAATTCTTCAGAAAAAAGTAGTAATTTGTACAATCAAAAAAATCATTTCATATTTTGTAAAAGTAGTTATTCTAAACCAAACAATGAACCATCCTAATTGAGATGGTGCTTGATAGAATCTAAAACTATCACTAACAAAACAATAAGAAAAATTAAATAACCTAAAAGATTTATTAGCTATTAATAAGGTTCTAATTTATATTATTTCTCTTCTTCTCATATATGGGTTTGTTATTATTTTTTTCTTTTTTCTTATATATGGGTTTTTATGTTAATATTTTTTATCACCAAAGTTTGAACTCTCATCATCTTTTAAAAAAAAAGATAATCGTAAATTTGTACATTGAAGAACGATGATTTCAAGATGATAATTATTTTGCGAAATGGCACATGATTTTTCATTTAGCAAGTTGGTTTGGGGGCATAGTTCACCTTGTAGGTGGCATTTAGCATGCACAATTGATAAATTTGTGCATCATACATAAGTTCTTTTGGACCATTAGATTAAATGAAGAACACCTTTTTATCATGGTCTCTCAGCATCAGATTTCACTAACTCTCTCTACCTCCTCTCTTTCCTCCACCACTACCACCACCCAATCTGCCCCTCCACGACAATCACCCCGTCTTTCACCCTCCTCCCACATCACCACCGCCATGCAAAAACTCGAACCCATCATCAGCTCCCTCCCTCCCTCATTTGTTACCATCTCCTCTTCCACCCTTTCTAATTTTTATCTCCTTATTTTTAGCTTCTCGTCCTTGGTACCGTGGTTTATTTTCAACAAGAAAGATATTCGGCGTGGGTGATTTCAAATTGAAGCAGTTAATTTTTGCTTCGTTTTCTTCCATGGAAGTAAGCAGTGTTCATGGATTTACAATTTCTAGATTTTAAATATATGTGAAGTGATTTATGATGCTGTTGAATTGTAGTACCTACCATCACCATGTGTCCAATCACGACTTGATGATTTTTCAACTAAAGACAACAAATTTTTATCCTTTTTGAAAGAGATGCACATATCCAACTTGAACAAATGATACCCAGATGAAGATATTTATTAATTTGAGCTATCAAGGAACAAGACACTTTTGGGGGTAACAAGAAACTTAAAACAACATGAATTGTGAATTGAGAGTGTGGTACACAATTAGCCCAACGACCTGGTGGGGACAGAAACGTGAATTGAGGGAAGTTTGTTGCTGTGACTGTGAGTAGAGAAAAAGGAAGAGGCTGAGAGAGAAAGGGAGGGAGATATGATGTTGACAGACCATGATAAAAATGTGTTCTTCATTCAATCCAATGGTCCAAAAAAAACTTGTGCATGATGCACAAATTTATCAATTGTGCATGCTAAATGCCACCTAGTTTGTATATTAATTATTAAATTTTAGCGAAATGTTTGACCAAAAAAAATTAGGGAAATGAAATGAAAGAATTTGAGTGGGCACGGATCCACCACCAAGTGCACACGTGGAATATTACTCTTACTCCAAAATAATTTTTGTGATTCACAAATTTCATTCATAAGACATCGCGGAAAAGAGACCCAGTAGCAACAGTAGTCCGCAGGGATAGGAGAACTGTAAACTCTGAAACTTGAGACCATGTCTTCAACTGCAACCGCAACCGCAACCGTCGTCATAGGCCCTTTTTCAACAACTTCATCTTCGAATCGCAATGCTAGAACCACATTTGCCGCCAATTTTACTTCTAGAAGCTTCCCCTCAACTTCACTCTCTTCCAATCGCTTCTTCTTCAGACTCCCTCACACTTCTTTTTCTAAGCGATCCCCAACTTTCCGTCGATTCAAGCGATTTTCCCCTGTCATGGAGTGGCAGGATTGCACGTAACTTACTCCTTTTCACTTCTTAATCACTAATCACTTTTTTCTATGTATGTATATTTATCATTAATCATGTTATATTATAGTACTGCTAAATTGAAATTTAAAACCTGTTGATTAGTATCGGTGTATGAATAACAGATTGAATTCATTTAACATTTGTTATAGATATAGCTTATACATAATTGTTTATGTTATATGCGCTTAATTAAGTTGTTTATCCAAATGTGATGCTATAAGCACTTATATCATGGTTTTAATGTTGTATATTTCTCAATATATGAGTCAGTTTTTAGCACTTTTGTTTGGTTTCGTCATGCTTATCCAACCACAGTGAAAAAGAGAATGTTGCTAACTGCAGGGTTAAGATGGAGGTTGATGTGCCGATTTCTGTAGCATATGCTTGTTATTCTGATCGTGAAGCCATCCCGGAATGGATGCCCTTTATTTCCACTGTTAAGGTGTGCTTGCTCTCCTTCTAACCCTAATTAATTACAAGGCTAATATCACAATCACTATTGTTGGTTTTTATGAAAGAATTGAAACTCTTTACCTTATGGAATCATAGCATGTGAAATGCAACCTTGACTCTTTTCCTGTCAGACTAGATTAAACTGTGTTGATGAGGATATTTCACTTCAAATTAGACAATATTGAATTGTGCATGATATTTTTTATAACACGATGAATCACAAAAAATATAGCTTCTGCTTGTTTCTCTTTGCTAAATCATACTCCCTCCTGTCACATTTATAAGCAAAAAACAACTTTTTAGATTCATTGAATACCAAATACATTAGTTATTCAATCAATCTAAAAAGTTGTTTTTTGCTTTTAAATGTGACCGGAGGGAGTATATTTAGCCTGTTCGTTTGAAGTTTATGGTCTTTATGTTTTGAATTTTAGCTGCTTTCAACTGTTTAAATTATCATAAACATGCAATCTTCGTACAAATATCATAAAATGTAATCAGTAATAAATTTTGATTTTATGCAAAACGTTGGATCCATTTTGCAGATATTGCCAGACAAACCTGACCTGTCGCAATGGTCCTTGAAGTATAAAGCATTTGGTCAAAATATTGAGTTCTCTTGGCTTGCTCGTAATATGCAGGAAAAGATTGCCTACCTGATACTTTTGCTTCTTTTAAAAAATTCTCTTTACAATTAGTATTTTGTATTCATGTTTTATTGCCTTCTTGCAGCCCACTCCAAATCAGAAAATCCATTGGCGATCTCTGGATGGTCTTCCCAACAGGTAACTGACAAGGACATTTTCTGATAAGTTAATATCTTGTGCTTGATTTCCTTTTCTGTGGAAATTTCGGTTGTCCAACATTAGGAAACATTTGATTTGACATGTAACTAAGACTGAGAAGAAATATCCCTATACATATTTCATCATTAATTGTCATTGTAGTATTATATTAACCTGCCCAAGCATTACTGTAGTTTATCTTGTGCTAAAAGAAATTACCTTAAAATACTTGATGATGTGCTCAACAACCAAGTGATCTGCTAAATTAAAACAATCGAAATCTCTTGCCATTAACCTTTGTTTGGTAAACAAAAAGAGGTTAGCAAGAGAAGAGAGTGGAATTAAGTTGATTAACTATATTAACTTCGGTATGAATGTGTGATACATTCATAGTATTATTATCATACGTCCCCTTCTTTATTTTGTTTCATTTCCCAAACATACCATTAGGTTACACTTGATAATGCTTAATTAGCTGAATTTACTTCATGAAGTAGAACTTGTGCCATTTCTCTTGAATGAGTAATGAAAAAGAAGGAAGGGTGATTTCCTTCCTTACACTGGTTCCCAGAGTAAAAAAAACGGCTGAATGTTTAGTTTTTGTTTACTAATTCAGCATTGTAGGTCACTTACAATAAGGTATTCTGATATATGTTTGATAATGTATGTGCTAGGAATTTAACATTGTAGTCCTTGACAAGTTCTTATAGCAATATTTTGCTGGTAAGGAATACCAATATCCAGCTTTTATGTGGTGGGTTTTAAGTGTGGGTGGTTAAGTCCCAAATTGCCTATAAATGGATAAAATGTTGGCCATATAAGTGAGGTGACCTATATACCTAATGCCTTAAGGTATTGGGTGGAGATGCGGCATCTCCCTCTCTTGTAGTCCTGGAGCATTTGGGCCTGTTGTTTCTCCCGTGACCCCTGGACTCCCCAACATTATGCCCTAGGAATAAACATTTTGAGCTTTCTAGTCGTAGAGTCTGACATGATATGAGTAGGTTTCTCTGCTATAAATACCGTAGATCTCTTGTTTTAAGGGAGTAGAAGGTCTTTAACCTTATAGCAGTGAAATGTTCTAATTAGTAATCAAGGTTGCATAATGCTGTGTCAAGAAGTATGTTATTAGTAGGTTTCTACTCGTAGAGTCTGACATTACATGAGTAGATTTCTATGCTATAAATACTGCAGACTCTTGTTTTAAGGGAGTAGAAGGTCTTTAACCTTATAGCAGTGAAATGTTCTAATTAGTAATCAAGGTTGCATTATGGCTGTGTCAAGAAGTATGTTATGTTTTTGCTTTGATATTAGGTAAAACTTATGATTGTGTTTTCTTTGTGCTTGGACTAGCAATCTGTTAGCTGATTCACACAATGTTTGCAAAATACAATGCTTCAATCATGGTTATAGAATTCGTAGCTTATCTTGTTTAAGCCATCCAGTGGCTAGAAAACACATTTCGGTTAAAGCATGTTTAGCACTAGTTTTTGTCTAATCTTGTCATTAAAACATAATCTAATGCTGCGTCTGACGTAGACACCATGTTCCCTGTTTGCATTAAAAGGCTTATAATTGTCTGATTTCTCAGACTTTTAAAACATAATCTAATGTTGCGTCTGACGTAGACACCATGTTCCCTGTTTGCATTAAAAGACTTCTAATTGTCTGATTTCTCATGTGGCAGAGGTGCTGTGCGATTCTATCCAAAAGGTCCTTCTTCATGCCTTGTAGAAGTAAGGCATTTTATACAATTTTTACAAATTTCACCTATTTTGTTTTACATTGATGATAACAACTCAATCTTTCTTGTACAACTTTGTCGACTTACTTTGATCCCATATTTAGGGGGGAAAATTGGGTAATCAATACCAATTGTAAGTTTCTCATTCTAGTATTTATCAAACTAGCTGCAAGTTCCTATTGGGCCATCTAATTGCCTGTCCCTATCAGGCCAGTGCATGACTAGGTGGCACACCACATGTATGCACACTAAGGAATAACTCTTTCTATCAATCGCATCAACGGTTTTTCCCACGCTTTTAACTTCTAACATGAAATTAGGAAAACTTAAAAGTAATAACAGATAGTGTTTTCTCCATTTTCTCCTTCCCTGTCCCCATTCAGCTTTTAGTCAAGCACTAACTAGTAACTATTGCATTTTTGTCCTTTATTACAGCTGACAGTCTCATATGAGGTTCCTCAACTTTTAGCTCCAGTGGCATCGGTAAGTACTCTGGGCTTTATAAAAATGTGAAGTTTTTTTATAACTTTAGGTTGACAAAAACCGTGAAAGAACACCCAATTTTTCATTATTTGGGGACGGATAAAATGTAAGAAAAGTGGAAGATGCTTTCCTAGTTTATTTGTTTGGGTTCTTGCTCTTCTAAAGTGAACAACTCAGTTTAGGATCAAGAGTAAAGTGAGCAATATCAATAGTTAATAGTTAATAAACAAATTAATACTCCCTTCGTCCCTTTTTTAAAGATTAGTTTACAAGAATCACAGTATTAAGAAAAGTTGAAGTAATAAATTTGTCACAAATGTATGTTTTGTCAAATTGTCATTTGTGTATAGATACATTTAATGTTAACTTTTCATATCTCAAAATTATATTGATAGTATTAATAAGGGGTATTTTTAAAAAAGAGTGATAAATACATCTAGAAATTTGTAGGAGTATTTAGGAACAAAACTTTTTTTGTAAATGATCTAATAATTAGAGAGGGAGGGAGTAGTTTAAATTATATACACATGCATAATAAATCATAGTTGTTAAAATATCAAGCTTTGGTTTTTTCACTTTACTAACTACTCAATTTAAAGGAGTCAAATCCATTCGTTAATCTCACTTTTCACCAGTTATAATGGACTCTTATATGTGTATGTTGTCACTCTTGATTGAGCTTTAACAAAGTATTTTCCTCCTCTCTATGGTATAATCTGCAGGCACTGCAACCATTTCTTGAAGGTTTACTTAAACGTGGTTTGGAAAGATTTGCCACTTTCGCAAAAAGCTACAAATGATTGTCGTGATTTTTAGGACTATATTTTTGAAAATGAACATACATGATTATTTTTGTCCAAACACTGATTGAATTTCATAAAGATTTGGGTACGGTAATGCCAGTGTTGGTTAGGTGGATAGTGTTATCCCATTTTTAAGTGTTAATTCCTCACGGCTCTTATGGAAATCATGGTCATGACGCAAAGCAAACACATCAACATAAAGCAGAAGATATGTTAAACCCGGAATCCCAACCTTGTGGCACTGCTGAAAATACAGATAAGCTATCAGTATAAGCTACCCTTCAAGACGTTGGAGTATTTCTATGTAGTATTTACGTACTTAGTAATGTATTTACTTGCATACATTTTTAGTTTTAGATCCTACCTTTGTCAAACCATCTCAGGACTGAGAAGCTCCTATAAGACATGTGCCCATACTAGCTGTATTGTATAATTTGTACATGTATTTCTATACAATAATGAGGAGAACCTTTTTTATTAGTACCCTTACCCTTATATAATGCAGTGGCCGTAAGATAATGAATGGGATATAAACTAATACATTATTCCAAACAATTTTTTTTATTGATACACAAGAATGTGAAATAAATGTCGTGTCATAGTGGAAAAAAATTGACTAGTACAAAATAATAATGTAAAAATATTACATATCTACACCACCATCCTCTAACCCTGGGATATGTACATCAACAGACAACGTGAAAAAATGATGGCTGCTTTTTCCTACGCCTAAACCTGAAGCAGTCAAAAACAGCTTATGTAACCTCCACAACACTTTATTAGATGAATTGTATGTACATTCAGTTGCTAGCATTGCCTTCCAACAAGCTTCTCAAGCTACAAAGAGCCTCTGCAGAGAGGCTACAGCATCTCAATTTCCGTTGGGGAGGTGGTGATGGCTCTGACTCCCCATGGTCAAGGGAGGAGAGGCATATGATGATCACTGTAAGATTGTCAAATGTGTTGAGCCGTAATGCCTCCATAACTAAATCCCTGGCGCACTTCTCTGGGTCATCGTGCCTCCTCAAACCTTTACGAACAAGGCTAACAGCATGCTGACTTGTCATCACATCCCAGATGCCGTCGCATCCTATGATGAGGAATTCGTCATCCTCTGTTAGAACCACTTGGCGGAACTCAGGATCTGCAATCAAAGGTGAGGGAGTACCCCTAGGTAACTTCATGTCCCAGTCCCCTAGTGCTCTCGTAACTGATAAAACGCCATTAAGATAACCATCCTCTACGTAGCCACCCAATTCTTCAACTCGCCTCCGCTCTGATGGATAAATAGGCCTATGATCTTGAGACATGTCAATGGCCTCTCCTTTACGACTGAGAACTGCTCGGCAGTCACCGGCATTTGCCACCATTAGAAGCCTGAAAGAAGCATATTAGAAGTCAGTTAAACAAACAAAGGGAGGCCATCTCCTCTCCATAGCTAATACAACAACCAGAGTTTTTTTTTATTCTTCTACCTAGAGGGATTGGCTACCTAGATCATACAGTGTCGTACATAATATCGAATCACGAACCATATCTAATGAAACATGTTTAATGTAATGAAACATGTTCAGTGAGATGAAATTCATTAAACTCAAATGTTTTTAAATTGTTTGAGATATAGTTATCCTTATCCGCTTTCGACCTCTAATAGTAACCATACATTAGAGCTATTACAAATATACAAAAGAAATAAACATTAGGTAGTGGACTAAAAAGAAAAACCAAGAATCTAAATGGATGGACCTACCTTCCAAATATCAAAGCAGTAAGAGCTGTGGTCCCTGATGAAGTGTTCACATTGCTATCATCAGCCAAAGCTGAGTCTGCCAAAAGAAAAGCCTTTCTGAGGGAATTCTCTACCTCTTGTAAAAATACATTATCAACTTCAGATATCTGAGGGAAATTGACATCCTCAAAGAAGAATTTTAGAACGTTTTTTCTTATATAAGCAGCAGCTTCAGGTCCTCCGTGACCATCAAACACCTGATACATTTGCCAAAGCTCAATTAGATTTACAATGAGATTAAACAAAATCATGCAACCTGGGTGAAAAAGCTCATTACCCCATAAAAGGCACTTGGTTTAGGAAAATTGTATAGTGATCCCAGATGAGATGACAAATCATCTATCCTTATATGTTCATCTTCCATGTATCTACGCGGCCCAATGTCGGCAAAACTACCGGAACGGATGCTGGGGACAAATTGCAGAACCGCAGAGTCAAGAGCAGCTTCCGAGATTTTATCTGTAGTCCTGACATCCTACACCAGAATAATTAAACGCAAATGAGAAAATGAGAATCATAATGTATCAAAAGACTAGATGCAATATTTAGTGTAACTTGAGACTAGACTAGTCTAGATACACAGAAGAAGAAAAAAATGCTTCAAATTACCACATGAGAAATGAGAAAAAAAATATGCTGCAATTTATACAATTAACACACACGGTTCTTAATTAAATACTAATAATGGCTATCCCTAAGTTCTTCAGTCACATTGAAGAGAAGTTAGTTTTCTAGGCATGGATCATTTAATACTAATAATGGCTACAAATATTTGTTGACTGCAGATAACCTCAACAATGAAGGTTATAAACTACCAATCAAATTACAATCACAATTTTGAAAATCAAGTGTTAAATTACTAATATCTTCATGGAGGACTTGATCAACAACATATACTTGCTAGCAGATATGTCATCCATCTAGGTATCAACTACTTTAAGATCCATCACACACATATCAAACCTCACAAAGAAACTCAATTTCAACCGGATAGAGAGAGATTCTCTTGTTCTAAAAAAAAAATTGGATCATCACAAATAAATTGGACTAAACTATATATAAGTCCAATTTCTTAAGCTAAATGAAAATCTAACTAAATTATCAAAATTCAGGTATCTCCTTCTAAGATCAATCAAATTCAATAATTCAACCTATAAACAGATTAGTGATCCAAAAGTTTCCAAATTTGTTTTTCTTTCTATTTATGTTAGAACCTCGATCCCAAAATAGAAGTCAAAGAATTCACATCACATGATGAAACATCACAAACGAAGAGAAAGAACGAAACCCATCAAACCCAATTAGCATCTACATCATCCAACAACACAAAATCAGAAGAAATTCTCAAAAGGGTATCTGAAAAAACTAACTTCTTTTGTAGTAAGTAACTCAGCAGAAACTGATTCAGAAACACGAACTCGATCAAAATTCGAATCTACATCACCGATCTCGTGATTATTGCTTCCTTTATTCGGAAAATACTTCACATCCACGCTTTGTTGACACACAACAACCTCTGCTTCAGCCACCATTTTTTTCTCTACTTTTTCTTCAAATAATTCTTCAGAAAATCGATTCAAATTTCAACGTTTAACAGAGCTGAATTATATCAGAAAATATTCGATTTTAACGATTTTTTGTTTTGCTTTGTTATTGTGATATTTTCTTTCTGTTGAAGTTTTCTTGCGAATTTTCTCGCAGTTTCTATTTCGATAGAAAATAATGAATGATCAATAGTTTCTACAACGCTATGTTGAAAAACAATATAACTGTGGCTATGGTAGGTACTGGCGGCTACCGGTAAATCTGTTCGATGACTGACACGTGTACTTTTATGCACCATAGGATTCTTGGGAAGCGTTTGTGTTGCACGCGTTGAGGCTTCGCTTAACCGACACGTGATTAGATTTTCATGCTGACGCGTGAGTTTTGACGTGTTGAAGGTTGTTAGATTGAAAGGACGGAAATGTCCTTGTGGGTATAAGCTGGCAGGTTTGACTTTACGGTTGGGTACAGTTAGATGAGGGTATTATGGGGATTTGAGTTCGCCGACCGAGTATCTGAATCATCTTGTTGCTGATGCGTTTGGTATCCCCCACCATTACTGGTGATGTGTGACATAGCCTCACCTACGCTATAATTTATTCCTTCTAGCTTTCATTTATATCGTGGAAGAAAAAGTGAGAATTTAGTGTAAGATTAATTTTTTTTTCCTTGCATAAGGATCTTGACAACGAATGCTTTTGAGATACTTTTTAAACATTTTAAATCTAAGTATTATTTAATAAAGTTAAATATTTAAATTTTTGATGTATTGAATAAATACATTTTCATAAAAATTTATCATTTAATGTTCTTAAAAAATGTTTTGCGGCATTCGTTAGAATTTGAATAAGTGGATGAGATGGTGTTTGGAATTCGAACTCCGATCCTTATATATATTATATCTTGTTCATATCAACTAAGTCAAACTTACTTAGACAATTGTAAGTGTAAAATTGATTGAAAATGCTAATAAATATCCATAGATAACAAAAGAGATATTTCATATGTCCCAACATAAGTGACATATGACAATATATATATTATTCTTTTAACATATTTTGATCATATTTTTCTATTATTATATAAAGATAAATGATAGCATATAAGATGTTGAATTTGTCTTAAATGAATTTTTCTAAATATCAAATTTATATAATTTTTGCTAACACGTCATTAAAGATATTAAATATCAAAGATGTGCATTGACATATGTGTAACAATCAACAATATCATTTATTTCAAGACGGATGAAATAGTATTTGTAGAGAAAATAGTAAATTTCTAAAGTGTGGAAGCACATGAATTTCTTCTAATATAGTAAGATAATAAGTGTTGGATGAAGTATTTTTTGACAAAATAAATTATATTCATTCATTTAAATTGATAGAGTACATCAATATAATGCAAATTTGCTAAAAACTAAAAGGATGAATATGTGAACAAGCTCACAACATCCATGTTAATAGCATAAAACGGCAAAGTACAAATGCCTACACAT
Organism: Medicago truncatula; assembly: GCF_003473485.1. Lineage (NCBI taxonomy): Eukaryota > Viridiplantae > Streptophyta > Magnoliopsida > Fabales > Fabaceae > Medicago > Medicago truncatula. Next base: position 42,434,204 of record NC_053042.1, read on the forward strand.
ATGACTATTTTTAAATCTCCGGAATAACCATGTCTCTGGATCTGCAACGTGGATGACTCCACAATCATGGATTGAATCTGCACTGGATCGAAACTGATCTGACAATCTGAGCCAATCAAATACCTGAGAGAAACAAGAAAAACAAACAATGTCGCACAAAGACGACGAACAAACCAATGTCGCACGAAGACGAAGAAATCACAAAATAAAAAACGGAATTTATTTGAAAATCACTTATTTCAAAAAAAGAGAAAAAGAAAACGAACTAAAGGGGTGATTTGCCTCTCGATATAATGTTTATAATATTTCTCGATAGATCAATATTACTTTTGTGTATGTAATCACCTCTGATTCTCTAAATACACACCATAACTTCAAAAATTGGGTATTGTTCCCCTTTGAAAACATAAATCAATCTCAAAGAGGTTGATGAAGAAGGATATCTTGTGGTGGTGGTGGTTTGCTAAGTGGGAAGGTACATGAAAAAGGTACTTTGATAGCAAAGTTAGTTTAAGTATAATATAGTAAAAAGGATTAGTCTAAATAAAAATATTTTAACACACACTATAAACTATTTTTTTTTTAAAAGAGAATAAAATTAAATGATGTCAATTGATGTGATTAAATTATTTTTGTTTAATTTGATTCATTTCATATGAGAGTGCCTATATAATATTGATTTGAGATTGTATCTATGAAAGACTTCCTTGTAAAAAAGAAAAAAGATGAAACACATCTAAATTAGGGCAAACCGTGCTCTTTATATAGGACGTGTTGATGGCCTCATTGGCCTTATCCCTTTGGGTTATATATATAGCAACAAGAATGCATATTAAATTGGTTGGTCCAACATCTTAATAAATAAGTCTTTAGATCCATCACCTAGTTGTACACACATGCAGTATGCACGTTTCAATGCACTAAGTTATCCATGTTCAATATGAGCTCAGTTATATGGACCAAATTATTTGGTACTGTGAACACAACCACCGAGCATCGAGCCTAAAGGGTAAAGATGTTATGAGTGATCTCACGACTTAAATCTTTGGTAACTAACACAACCTCAAGCGTCAAGCCTGAAAGGCGAAGGCATTATAAGTGACTTGGTGGCTAATCAATTTGGTATTGAACACAACCCCCGAGTGTTGAGCCGAAAAGGTGAAAGCATTTTTTTATTTTTTTTTTGTCGATTAGTCTTTATTGGGCACAAGACGCACCAAAACCAAAAATCCAAATAGTATCACGCACATGACTTTTATTTGGTACCTAGCACACTAAGATGACATGCCGGATATGCCGGATAATGAATGTGGCTGTATCTTCCAATCCGAATTTGAACATGGCATGATTAATAATAAGGCTACAATGACTACACATTGCTTATTGTTAGATAAATCACAATTATTATAAATTAAAGTACAAAATGATACTTTAGAAGTTGTTTAAGGGTACAATTGAAAAAAAAAGTAATTAATAGTACAATGAAAAGTGATAATGACATACATTTTGAAATAAATTATTTTTGCTAAAGCGACACTCATTTTAAAACGGAGAGTATATCTTGAAGTGAATGATTATAAGACAAGAATGAAGACTATAGTCTTAACTTGAGTTTATGATAGTTAGGAGTGAAAGTGCACTATTTATAGAAAGAAATCTATACGATATGATTCTCTTTGGGAGTTGTATATTGGGATATTCTCAATAAGATGCTTCATTTTTTGCATGGCTCAATGAATATCATCCATTAATATGGTTGCAAAAAAATTAAGTTGTGAACATGTTTAGTTTACGATGACAATTCTTACAAGAAACTTTGATAATGATTAGGACCTAGTTTAATAGATGAGTTCCAAAAAAAATATAGTTTATGAGCTTTGTTTTACAAGAAATATTGATAATGAGAAACTTTTCCTGTGAGCCATCGCCAAAACTCTAATTTTTTCTCCTTCATCTATCAAAGAGGAGTGATTTATGGTCAATTTTTGACCCAAAATCACCCATGTAACTCGTTTTTCTCTTTTTCTTTTATTGAAATAAGTGATTTTAACATCTATTTCATTTTTTATTTTGTGATTTTGTCGTCTTCGTGCGACGTTGGTTTGTTCGTCGTCTTTGTGCGACGTTGTTTGTTTTTCTTGTTTCTCTCATGTATTTAACCGGTTCAGATTGCCAGATCAGCTTCGATCTAGTGTAGATCAAATCAATGACTTTGGCGTCATCCACGTTGCAGATCCGGAGACATGGTTATTCTGGAGATTTAAATATAGTCATATGTGTAGACATTTGTACTTTGCCTTTTTATGCTATTAACATGGATGTTGTGAGCCTGTTCACAGTTTCATCCTTTTTGTTTTTAGCGAATTTGCATTATATTGATGTACTCTATCAATTTGAATGAATGAATATCATTTATTTTGATAATGATTAAGACCTACCGTAAATGGAGAGTGATATATAATTAGACTATTTACATATGAGGAGTTACCGTTTTGGAAGAAAAATGATTTAAAGATTAACATTTATATTCAATTAGGAATCGAGACTACTTAATTAACATTTATATTAACTAAGATAAGATGATCAACAGATAACTATCTTTGTAGCTTTGTTTTCTAAATTGTAGAAGGCATGGAACATGGTCACCGCAACTTAAATTAATAAAGATTTTCCATCAAATGAACCAACTGAATACATATGGAAGCAAAGTAGTAGTAATAATCACCGACAATGATATAGCAAGAAATTCATATATAGAATTTGTCAACAAAATAAAAACTAGTAATGAATTGAATTTGTAGTCAACGCATGAAAGATAAGCAATGAAGTTGAGCATGGAACAATGACCAGCGTTCAAAATTGATTAGAAACTACATATTGATTTGAATGTCAACAATCTATAGCTGGTCAAACCAAATGCGTGTGTAATGGGAAACTAATTGTAAATGTAAATAGTCAAAAAAAAGTTTGATCTGTTTAGGGTCCTTAGTTATACGGTGAAATACAACACAAATTATACTCGTATAGAAGAAGTATTATAGTAGTATTTTATTATTATTTTTTTAAAAAGAATAAAATACTTCTTCAGTTAAAAAAAAACATACAATTCAATTTTTAATACAATATTGATTACCTTTAAGTATTTTTTACTTTGACATACCTTTGAATATTACTCCCTCCGTCTCTTAAAAATTGACGTTTTAAAAAATACTAGCAGAATTATTGTCGCTTTGTAATTTCAACGTGAAATTAAGTAAGTTTTTTCAGATTTGTCCCTATGTAACTGCACACGCTTATTTTTGAAAGAAAAAAAAAATCATCTTGAGCTATGTGTGAAATTACATTTAATGCTAAGCACCAAGTGAGTCTTTCAAGTATTGGCAGATGAAATAATTGGCGCCGGTAAGTATGAAAAGTTGGCGGTTAATGTGACTTTTAATCTTTTCAAGTAACTTATTTGTAAATGTGACTTTATGTTTGTTGACTTATTTATTGTATTTTTTAATTTGTGTACAAAAACCTTAAACGACTAATATTGTGAGATGGATAAAGTATTTACATAACTTTTAATTTAATATTTTTAACTTTCTATTTTTTTAGGAGAGCTTTCACTTTCCCTATTCATTTATGGTTAGGGTAAATACACCAATACATACTTTTCCTTATTTTTTGTTTATATAATTTTTTTAATCTGTATAAATTGATAGATTAAACCCTTTATTTTGACAAAAAAAAAAACCCTTTATTTTGGGACAAAGAGATCCGTAGTATGTTTTATTAATAATGGATATAAATTATATTAAAATAAATTTTAAACTATAAAATATACTTCCTCCATTCCTTTTTAAATGTCACTTTTTGAGAAAAATTTTGTTCCTATTTAACTGTCACTTTCAAACTTCAATGCAACATTAAATGTTGTTTTACCAATATTATCCTTAGTTATTTATTGCGGAGAAAGAAATATATGAAATGAGATATCAAATGAATAAGGTCATTATAGTAAAAGTATAGCTTATTGCATCAAAAATAGTATCAATTGTTGATTGTCTTGATTT